>NC_089236.1:14917650-15227220 GCF_963924675.1 Phocoena phocoena | reverse complement strand
TCTGCCGTTGAGCCTCACTGGGCCGACTGCCGAGCTGCTGGGAGCTCAGAGTACCTGAGCTCGCGGGAACCTCACTCGGTGGCTCTTGTCCTCATTTTATAGTTGAGGAAAAGACTTAGAAGGCTTAAGTACTAGTGACTGTCAGGGTTTTGAGCCAAGATCTCCAAAGCCACATTGCTTCCTAAGGCTAGCTTTAAAAATTTGATTCCTCAAATGTGGAATAGCCCACAAAGACTATAAGACAGTCTTCAGAAAGCTTGCATTTCCACTAAGGCACGTGAGACCGTGGAAGGAAATGGTGTCAGGTGTTAGAGAAATGATTGTATGCCTGGGTTAGAGCAACCCTGCTCCACGGTCTTAGCCCAGGCTTTCCCGTGGGTTGTCACAACAGAAGCCTCAGGACTCCTGGAAAGTAACACAGGACCCATTCTGAGTGCAAATGGGGAAGATTAGCTTTCATGCAAAAGAACACATGGTCCATTTGGCCACCCAAGAGGACTTAAATGAGGTTCTATTAACTCCGGCCTTTGCTCTCCCTTTCTTGTCTGACAAACATACAGGCTATGATTTTTTTCCCCCCAAACCCGGAGCCACTTCTGTTGTATTAAATAATCACAATGCCGTGTATTGAATGCTTTTATGTTTACTTGCTGGACTTGGAACCCGCCCCCCAAGAAAAAAAAAGTTATGTTGACATTTCTGCAGAGCCTGTCACTCACCAGAAGGAAAAAGACTCACATGTCACTGTTTTATAGCCAGCGATCCAAGTTGTGAGATAAACATGCCTTGAAATGTAGTTTTCATACCTCATGTTGTTTTATGGCCTTGCTGCCTGAAGTACGGTCCATAACCGGCCTGGTGGCATCAGCATCACCCAGGAGCTTGTTAGAATCTCAGGCCTGACCCTAGGCATCTGGAGTCAGAATCTGCATTTTGATAAGATGCCTGGTGATTCCTGTGCAAATTTAATAGCAGAAGCACTGGATTTTATGGTACTCACTGCCCTAAGTTAACGGTTAAGCTTATTGAATAGAGGTTTTTTTTTCCTTTTCTACAAAGCCTGTTTCAAGAATATAACCGTATATTTTTAGAGCCAGGCCCTAAAGAACAGAAGTCTCAAGTATAGCTGTTTAGCACCAAAGGGGCATTTTGCCATTTCTAGCAAAGTCTGACATTTATTAAGCCTCTTAATCACTCCATCTCAGTTTTCTCCATTTGTAATGCAGAGTTGCTAGTGTTCCTTTATTTGGGGAGAGGAGTTGACCTTGGCTTCTTAAGAGTATAAAAACCACAACCCAGTTACAGATCTCTCACATAGGTACCACTGAAGATCGAAGCCCGCAACCAACCGTATGGTCCAGATGGCCCCTCCCCCTGCTGCAGCTCTTCTGCTGCCCTTTTCTTTCTTTTTTTTTTTTTTTTTTGTGGTACGTGGGCCTCTCACTGTTGTGTGCTCTCTGGAGCACAGGCTCCGGACCCGCAGGCTCAGCGGCCATGGCTCACGGGCCCAGCCGCTCCGCGGCATGTGGGATCTTCCCGGACCGGGGCACAAACCCGCGTCCCCTGCATCGGCAGGCGGACTCTCAACCACTGTGCCACCAGGGAAGCCCTTGCCGCCCTCTTCTTGTGCTCTTCCTTGGAGGGGAGAGTGTGAGGTACACACGTAGAAAGGTGGTCCACACCAAGCCGTTTGAACCTCTTCATTCATTGTCCACGCATCTTGCCTTCTCAGCGGTGGGACTAGCAACCCAGGCCTGATTCCTGTCGCTTCCTGGCTTCGTGCGCACAGCCTCAGTTTCCTCAGCTCCGAAATGAAGGCGTTAGATCCTGACACCCCGGAGATCCTCACCAGCCCATTTCCACTGCCTGCAGCCAGCTCTTCGTGACCCGGGGCCGCTTCTGCCCCTGCACTGCTGACACCCTCCTTTCTGCTGAGTGCCTTGCCTTCTGCTAGGCTCCTGCTGCCCTCATGGGCCTCCTTAAACTCCAGAAGAGCGTAGCGGTGACCGCGTGGGCTTTTAGTGCACTGTCCATTAACTGCTCAAGGACTCGGAGGTGAACTTGTGAGTGTATTTGAATGTATATTACTGCTCACTTGATAATGGTGCAGCTCTCTTGGGGGCCCTTCAAACAGAAGACACCCCTGTATGAAATACTATCTCTTTATTCCCCCATTTTTAGCGAAGAGGGTTCCTTAAATCCTTTCCAAATTCAGAGGAATTAGGAAATCTTGGATCACTTTAGTATTAACTAATTGTGGGTTGTTGTCAAGTGAGCCTTTGTCTAAGAGGACCTCATTAGGCAGTGCTCTATGATGGTGACAGGGCGGCTTACGATGTCTCGCTAAATGTAAATGATCTCAGAGCCAATTGTTAGGTTTCACTTGAAAGTCTATGAAACATCTAATTAAGGAGCAAAGAAGGATGTCAGAGAAGGATCCAAAGTCCTGAATTTTTGTTATATTGGGGTAGATTTTACTGGAAACTAGAGGATTCTTTATATAATAAATTGCTGTTTGATAAAATAGCAAACAACAGAAAGCTATATCTTCACTTTTCTTTACCTGTGGTATAAGTTAGAACCAGCTTATAGGTTGGGATGTCCAGTAGTTTAGTTTGTATTATTTATTACCAGAGTTCAAATCTGAACTTGAAATATTTTTTTTTTTTTGAACTTGAAATATTTTTAAAGCACACTGTACAGTGGTAATAGCTTTTCTTTGCAGCATGTATAATCATCTTGCTAAGCTTTTTCATATCACCTAGGTAGAAAACAGTAACGTCTCGGAATGATTGTACACCGGGGCTTGAGACCCCGGAAGTGAACTGTTTTCTAATGACTGTATTATGTGTGTGATCCAAGGTTCAGTACCTCTCCGAGTCTTAGATGTTAAATGATCTCATTCAAAATGCCTCCTTCTGTTCTTGAGGCATAGTTGGTATTTTACCAGTGTTAAGTTTTATAAACATAACTGCTATGTAGGTGGTGAAATGATTGCTTATTAGATTGGTAGTATCGTAAGCCATGTACCTTTTTATTGTGTTTAATAATGTGAGACCCAGCAATGCCCCCAGTATATTTATTTAATATTTCATGGCAAGACGGTAGGGGCCTGCCATCCCTGGTAAGCAGTAAAGTAATACAAGGAATTGGAAAATAGGAATTACGATTACTGAAATTGGGAAGAAGGAGGGAGTAACTCGGATTCTTCTCAGTTATTAGAAGTCTTGTTTCCTGACTGTGCTAAGCACTGCAGAAAGACAGAGTCGGAGCTTTAGTCCCTCGGGAGCTTACATCCAAGGCAGGGGTCACCTGATGCTGCATTTCCAGCTGTAGAATTGGAGCTATTCAGAAAATGTTCCCGAGGAATGTAGTAATCAGGGCACTCTTCTGGTTTAGTCTTGCTTCTTCCCTGCTTTCACTGCTATTCAAAAACAGAATGTTCTTTGTTCTGGATCTTTGAAATACAAATTGATCTGCTGCTTTTAAAAATTTAAGATAATTCCCGGGAAGGCATTGTAGGCTTAGTTCACAAAACAAATTGTGCCGTGGGCAGGAAGCAACTGGCCGTGTGTCCTGAGTTTTGATATATATATATATTTTAATGGAGGGCAGGTACACAGGTTCTTAAATTAGTTTGTCCGTAGCTTAGTAACCTGAGAGCCGTTGGAAGCGGAGATGAAAGTAGCATGAAGATGAAATGAGATGGGGATCGCACACTGTGATATATACTCAGCTGGGAAGAGTGAAGCGTACGTAGCTATGGAATGTTGATGGGTGAAGATGCCAGTGTGTGAGAATTCAGCCTAATGATTTATTTCATTTAATCTACTTGCAAAGTTTTAACTTATTTACCGAGCTACAGCAACCAAAAATTTCAAATAGTCTTTGCTGTAGTTTTAAGTTATGCGCTGCCCCCTGGAAATAACAAACAGCCGGCAGCCCGCAACACCACGGTGTGCACAGCCTCCTGTTAATTGGAGATTTAAAGTCTCTTCCATAAAAGACGTGGTTAAACAATAAAGTGATTGGGAAGATGATGCAGTCACACCTTGATGTATCTGTGTTGATTCTGACTTAAGGTGAAGTATGCATTGAAACCTCTTATCAATAGAATTTCACAAAAGTCACTGAATGAAAAAGCCTTCAGTGTCAGCTGTTTTCACCCTGAGATGCAGCAGGGCCGCATTCAGTGTTTCTGTACAAGTCGTGTTTCTTTTGGAGATCTTGAAGAGATCAAAAGTTAACCAATCCAGGAGGAAAAGTATTGTAAATTCAGTTTTGTATATGAATTCCTATGACAGTAGCCATGTCAAGGATATGCAGAGACTTTTCTTACTGTTCCCCTTTATTATTCACCTGGTCAGTGTGTACTGAATATCTAATACGTGCCAGATACCATCCTGGGGACTGGAGACCCACCGGTAGACAATACTCACAAAATTCATGCCCATGCAGAGTTTACAACCCCAGCAGGAGAGACTGCAATAATTGGTACTAGTAATTAGATAAGTAAAGTGAAAGAAGTGTGTCATGGGGCTAAGTGCTCTGGAAAACAGCCAAGCAAGGAAAGAGGGCAG
This sequence comes from Phocoena phocoena, assembly GCF_963924675.1. NCBI lineage: Eukaryota > Metazoa > Chordata > Mammalia > Artiodactyla > Phocoenidae > Phocoena > Phocoena phocoena. The sequence continues at coordinate 15,222,640 of NC_089236.1, read as the reverse complement.
ATCCTGAGTTCCAGGGTAGACTTACTAGGGTAACACTTACGCAGACACCTGAAATGGTGAGGTCTTCTTTCAGATCTTTTGAATTTTGTACCGCATACATATATTACATATATTAAATATGTATGTACATAATAAATATGTACCGCATACATATATTTCCATATTAGAAATAAATCCTCAGGAAAAGAATATATGGTGTCAACTCTTGGCTATGCTATGTCATTCTTTCATGATCCTGGCCCGAATGGAATCTTTGAACCCAAAGGTGGGAAAAGTCGCTGAATATTGGCTTTGTACTTAAGGAGATGCTAGTTTCAGCTGCCTCAATTTTTATATTGAAGGTTTTAATGAAATAGGATGTTTTTGTTATCAGTTGCTGATTAACAAAGTATTCCCAAACTTAGGGGTTTAAAATAACACACAGCCCTTATTTCACAGTTTCTGTGGGTGAGGAATCCTGGGCTCAGTGTAGCTGGGTGCCTGTAGGGGAGGAGATGACACAGGGCCTGAATATCAGGAGGAGAGCCTGTGACATCTTAGAGACCCCTTCCCATGTGGGGGTCTCAGGTACTGTGAATCTCTTCAGACTGGCCTTGAGATTGGACGGACAGTTGGATGGAAGTACCTTTCTTTCTGCCCTCTAAGGAAGGAGAAGAAACTCTTTCTTCGTTTTTTTTTTTTCATCCAGTTTTTCAATCAAATATAACACTTATCACAGGGAAACAGTAGTAGTAAAACAATAAAGTGACTGTCCTTTAATGGTTTTACACTTTCTCATTTATACGCCCCTTTGGGGGTTTCCTCTCTCCTCCTCCACTCTGCTCTCTGTCCTACCCAGCCATCCTGGGTGCCCTACCTGGTGGGCCTGCTGGGGAAGGATGAGGTTTCCTGTTCTGGGCCTTTGGCTGGCAGTACTAACCTCTTCATCACTCCCTCCACTTCCTGGCTGTCTCTGGCTCAGTTGCTCGAAATTCTTTTACCTCCATCTAGTTTGCAGTTCTGCCCAGTTTGGCTGAAGCTCAGTGCCGGTGATGTGTGATGATTTCTTCTTTTTGTGATGCTTGCCTTCTCCATATGAGCCACTGTCTGCTGGACCATGGCTTGACCCAGTCATAATGCTCCGTGTCCGGAAGGTGGGAGCTACTAGGAAACTGTCTACATCAGTGCCATCCCTCAGCAGCAGGCTGCCAACTTGCCCTCTTCCAAAGTCTGCGTTCCCTCTTGGATTTCTCGTTGCTTCCCCTCCGTCCTCCTCACTTGTCGGCAGAAGGGCCTCTTTGATTCTCAGTGGGTTTGCAGAGCAGAAATGATGGACTTCTGATGAACTCCCTGAGTGGCCATCCTCTCTGCCTGGGACTGTAGTCCTCTTGGCCTCCCTGCTCATCCTGCACCCTTCAGTCATGCTGCAGACCTCCAGAGGTCTTCTAGAACCTACGCATGGTGTTTTTAGCAATACCTACCACCTTGAAAACCAGAAGGGAATAAAAGGAAGAGGGGAGTGGACATTAAGTAAAAGAGCGTTTTGCTGGGCAACTTGTGAAGTGGAATGTTAAATGAAAAACTGCCATGTGCCAGGCAAAATGTTTAGTTAAATTTAAGTCCACTCCACTCCTCAAAAGTAATTTGATTTTCTTTAAAAAAAAAAAAAAAAAAAAAGCTGTACAGAAGGCATTAATATAGTTCTTGGTGTGTTATTTAAACAGGGTTGGCATTTCAGCATGTCTCCTCATTCTCATTGCAATTCCATTCACAGCAAATCTGAGCCAACGTAACAAATCTAGACTTTCAGACTGTTGGGATTAACCTATGCTGCGGAGATGGAAAACTCAGCTTTATCTGCTGAATTTTCTGGGTTTGTGCTCTTTTGGGTTCATCTTTAGATTTCCCTAGTTCCGGTTTTGAGTATCTATATTTTAGTTCTGGTTAGGGTCCTACTTGGGATGCAGGTGTGCCTTGTTTTACGCTGAGCTTCACAGATACTATGTTTTCACCGGTTGAAGGTTTGTGGCAACCCTCTGTTGAACAAGTCTACTGGCACCATTTTCCCAACAGCATTATTTTTAAATGAAGGTATGTAGACTGAAGGCAATCTCTGTCTCCATTCTGCACCCTTGACAGACAAGTGCTTCTCTCAAACTTGAGTCACTTTAATTCTGGAAGGGGTGGGTATTTGGATAATGGTCATTTTGGAAAGAAAGCTCTTTTAGCAACAGTAGCAGCCAGGAGTTATTATGTAAGAAGGGACCCAGGAGCCTCAGCAAGGAGCAGATTTCCCCATTTGTGGCATTTACGCTCTGGTGTAAATTCCTCTCATAGTGTTTTGTTTGCATCCTTTGGCTTAGATGTTATTAGATGTTACTAGTCTAATCCAGTCCCTTGTTTTGTGAAAACAGGTTTTCTCTTTATCCGAGAGAGCCTCTTCTCTGACATTGTCCTGGAGTAGTCATTCTGGGACAAATGATGGCTTTTGAATCTGTTACATTTTCAGACTTGCTGTAGGCTTGTAAAATAACACCACTGTTACTGGGAAGAGTTGGGCAGGGGCCACGAGCAGTAGGGAGAGGAAGGCTGCCACAGGACCAAATTGCAGACTCTTGCTAAAACTTCTTGACTGAAAGTTATGGCGGAGAGTAAGACCTCTGTCACTCTCCAAGTTACTGGTCTCTGCGTCTTCACCTTGTTGTTTCCAGGCACCCCTCAGACACCTGCTGCTTCTGCTCTTGTCCAGTCATGCCCTGGTGATCAGCCCCAGAAGTCTGGCGGCTCTTCCTGCCAAATCCGAACAGCCGCACTGTTCTGAGCACCCGGGAACGGTGGCACTCCTGAGCACCTCTGCTGCTGACATACAGAAGCACATGCCTTCTTTCTTAACTTCCAGGCAGAGTCACCGTGATGGCTTTGAAATGTGTTCTGAAACGGAATAAACTCAAAGGATTCTGTTAATCTATTCTGATTTACTTAGGAAGCAGCAGCGTTCATTATTTGACTTATGTTACTGGTTAATTAACCAGACTAGAACATGTTTCCTTTTTACAAATTGAATGCTGAGGGAGTAACAAAGACCAAATATTTTACAACATGGATCCTTGAGTTTGAGTCTGAAATACCATATTTTATTTTGCAGCAACTTCCGGTTTTAGTGACAACTGAAATACGTTCTATTATTAGCAAGTTTTGAATTTTAAGTAAATTGAAATGGAAATGAAAGTTGTTTCTAAAAATAATACTGACTGCTTATGTGATTTTTTTTTTTTTTTTTTTTTTTTAAAATTCCATGTTGTTGGTGAGGAAGGTCTTGATTGGGAAGAAAATGTAAATTTCATGCCAGTCTCTTCTTGTTTAGAATTAATGAGAATAGATGGGACTGTTTGAGGGTTCTTTTAGTGTCGGATACTCTTGTGGTCATTTCGTGATGGTCTACCCTGACTGACGGTCCTATGGGCTGCTGGCATCAGCGGCATTTCTAAATCCCTGTCTTGTTGACTGTGAAGGACCTGCCCTTTATTGTACCAAGGAAGGCTCCTTCGTTGCTTAGTCTGAATTCTCTAGAGAAGGTTTGGTTGAGGACTGCTCTAATGAGGCTGGTGCCTTCTACCAGTAAGGAGGTTCGATGGATAACGGGGAAACGAGCATATTGCTTCCTGACTCCTTTTTAGTCGGCATGGGGCGGGGGGGCTTCTTTAGGTGACTTTCTACTTGGAATAAATTCCCCTCCAAACCTGATACACTCATTCATATATAAGGATGGAGATATATACCAAAGCTTAAAAGTATTTTTTTCTGGACTTTGGGATTCTGTGAACATTACTTGCTCTTGCTAGCGGCGATTGTGGAGGGTTTAACACCCTCTTTTTCACTAGGATTTTAGATGACTCAGTGGAAAATGAAAAGGAAGGCAGACAAGTTTGTTTCACTCATGGCATCACTTGGCTTATCCAGCTTCAGCTGAATCAAGATGTGATAATGAAAGTAGAGGTCCTTTCTCCAGATACATCTGACCTTCCTGCTGAGAAGTACAGTTCAGGGAATTACCACCAGAGCCTGTCTTGGGAACACACAAGTCATTCGGGGAGGAAAGGTGGGAGATGTAGCACTCCCTTAATCCTCCACTCTTGGTTTCTTTAGGATGAAATTAACAGTTATTTAAATGTAGACCTCGGTTTGCCTGAGCTCCTAACCTTTTGTTAATTGAGTTTAATTTGTGAGATTCCAGGCCTCCTACGCCACCTGTACCTTAGGGCATGTAGGGGTATGGAACACGATGCAGTATTCTGTACTCTGCATGATATAATTTGAAAAGCACTGTCCTAACCTGAAAAAGTTTGTATGTTTGTTCTCTTTTGTATGGAGGACCCTATGGTTTGCTTGGAGGTCAGCCTACATAGCACAGAGGCAAAGACCCATTTCCACTGCCAACCCCCTGGCCATTTTCAAAGACGGGGAAAGGATACTGTGAATGCCAAAGACAGCACTTTAATTGGATGGGTTTCATAATTAATGTCTCCTTAAGTGAAGACTTCTGTTTAATTTGCTTTTCCAGACCATTTGGTAGAAATTGCAGAGGAACGGAGGGAGAACAGCACGTTGTAGTTGGCAGGCGGTGGTGAGAGCAGCCGTGGAGGTGCCAACTCCTTTGTTTAAAGGTGGCTGTTTTCTTGAAGTTCTTGAAGGAGATTTGAGCTGTGCTGTACGTGCAGGAGAGTAATTCCTACGGTTAGTACAAGTTTTGCCCCTCAGTTCTCGAGTCTTTCTTTTAACAAAAATGACCAAGGTACGTAACCAGCCTTGGAGAGGAGACGAAATTTGGATAAATACTTTAAAATTTGTATTTGAAGGGGAAGATGAAAACTATTCATGTAAATAACTGTTGGGCTTATCTGGACTTTTCCATTGTTTCTGTGTTCCTGCCTCTTGTGGATAATTGACCATTGGCTACCAGTTGATGCCTGGGGACCTTTTCACTCTAGTCTGCGCTCTCTCTCTCTTTTTCTTCTTTGTTCTGAGCCCTGCTCCCCAGGCAGAGGAGGTCAGGCAGGTACACGTGCATTTGGGAAGGAGGAGGTGGGGAAAATATGCAGTAATGAGCCCTTCTGACTTTGGATTCAGCAGTCTAGCATTGGTGCAGTAGGTGGAGTTATTCCTGGAGCCCCATTTTGAAGATTGCTGTGCAGAAACCCATCTGTGCTGCTGGTTGCCAACATTTCTGGTACAAATATTGTCATTTGCTCTTGAGGCAATCTGCTATTTCAGTCCTAGATGCAGTTTTGTAATATGCTGGGCAAAATAGTAGAGAAAAAAATATCTTAAGTGGTGGTATAATCTTCAGTTTAAAAACACTTCAGCAATGTTTCCAGTAGAGGATTTGTTCAGCGTGTCTTCTTTTCTCCTTTCCTTGGCTTGTAAACATAATCTAAATTCATCTTTCTCACTTGCCCGAGCCATGGTTTCATTGTGCTGACTCTGCACCCACCCAAAGGCAAGATGGAGACTTAAGTAATAGTTCTTTAAAATCACACTTCTAAAATGTGAAGGTTTCGCATACCACGTTTCTTCTCTTGATGAGAAAGTAACTTGGCCAGAAGTTACCTGGTTAAAAAAAAATTGTCCAACAGGATGGTACACAACCCTTTCCCAGCCTGTATTCTTCCCCGTCCCACATAGTGAGTCACATCTGCCTCACAGGACGCTGAGAAGAAGGCCCCCTGTTGCCTGCACAGAGTGGGCGCTCCCTGAAGGTTTTGGGGTATCTCCGGAAACCCTGGGGATGGAGTTGTACTCGCTCCGTTTCATTGGGCTTTGTCGTTAGGCCTTTCCTAGAGAGGGAAAGCGTGTCCTCTAGGAAGTGATACATTTCTTTCTGTTTCTGTGGCTTTCTCGTTTTTGTCCCCAGCCTGATGCACAGTAAGAAATCCATTTTCCAGTATGACTCAGTGTACACGTGCACAGACGCGATACAGGAGTTTTACAAAATAGAAAAGCTTTCTATTTTGTTAATTAAAAAAAATGCTGGCCTCCACCCTCTAGATGGATTTCACTGCCTTATGGATTGTGATCCAGAGTTTTTAGCATGAGGTTCTTTCCCACATTCATTCTTAAAAGAGCTTCATGTCACAGTAACCTTGGAGTTAGGGGAGAAGTGGATGCCTCCATATATGGAAGACTGGCCTTCAGTCATGGAATGGAAGGAGGGGCTTCACACTTCCCTTGGGCACACACTGAAGGAAGTAGCCCCTTTTTGGATTGGTCTTGTCTCAAACATGATCTTGTTAAAATGATGTACTAAGTTAAACACCCTCAAAGATGTCTGATGCCATGTGAGCCCTTATGTGACATACTAGCCAGGATAATTTTGCACTTTTCTGGACATCTTTGTCATTTAGATTCTGCTTTTGACCCTTGAAAACTGGCGGCTGCTTGGATCCACTTTGCTGGATGGGGTTTCGCTCTCCTTTCCTTCTGCATTAACCTGGGTCAGGCTCACCTGACCTATGGTCAGCTGTGTTCAGAACCTTTGATCCCATGAAAGTACTTTCCACTGTTAATTTCCAGAGCAGATGTGAAGTCTCCCTCCACCCTGGAGTCAGATGGCTTGTCAGAAATGTAAAGGAATTTTAGGTGATATCAATGTTTGATAAGAAATGATTACCCTTTCTTGGCCAAAGCAGGAGCAGTGGAAGCGGGTGCAGTCAAGCTGCAATAGTGTTCCTCCCGCTGAGTCCCTGGCTGGCCTGTTGGTATCTGGAGCAGTGATCTTGTAAAGACTTCATTGTGAAGTTGGCTGTGTGTGTGTCCAAAGGAAATACTATATATTAAAGAGGAAAGCGGGGGAGGAGAATTCCAGGAAATTGAAAGGTGAGGCTGACACGTCCTCATTCCCTAACGATGCTTCTGTTTTTCTTTCTGAAAAACAATGATGGTTTAAAGTTTGATCTCAGAACAGACTGGCTTTTATCCATAACCTTATAATTACATTTTTAAACAGCCTTTCTTAACTACTTGTTAAGTAACATCATACTAACAAGTTGCCTTATATTATTTGGTGTTAACGACCCGTCCAAGTCAGATGAGATAACTTGTTAAGAATATTCTGGGACTTCACTCTCCTCCTGTTGAGTCAGACTCAATATGGAATAAGACAGTTGAGTTATTTTCTTAGAATATTAGAACTGAAAGGAATGTTGGATGTGAAGCTAGTCCAGGTGTTCCCAAACCTGGTGACCCTCAGTAGTATTATGACTTTTTAAGATATAGAACCCTGGGCCACACTCCATATGTGCTGTGAATCCCAACCTCCAAGCCAAGGGCTTTAGGGTTTCAGTTTTCACCACACTTCCTAGAAGATGCCGATCATTAGTCTGGAGTGGTAACCACCCATCTCTTCAGACTCCTTCAGGAAAGGGAAATTGACCAGGTGTGCTTGGTTATTGGGCTACGAGATAGCAGCGCAAGAAATCCTCTTCTGATAGCTATTGACTCCCTCAAGGAATATTCATGTCTCAGGTCCTGACTAGGTAGGTGAGCCCTGGCAGTTTCGGGATGAGTGAGTGTGGCATCCCTGCCCTCGAGGCGTGTGCACTGCTACTCAGCCTTCCCGAAGGATGAGCTTGGGGGTGCGGCATGACAACTTGGGGGAGCTTTTCCAAGCTGTGTGCAGTGTTGCCCCAGCTCTCAGATGGGCCTGCGCCTGGGTGGGGGTCAGAAAGTCTAGGGCGCTGATTCTCCTTCCCTCTTGGCTGCTGCCCTGCCCCCCCTTGTCTTTCTCTTACAGCTTTATGAACTAGTCCCAACATCTAGAAGTGCACAGAGGCTACTACAGTTGGTACGCACATGCTGCCACACGGTTTTAACAATTGTCACCCATCTTGCTTGAAGCCTTCCTGTCTCCCCAGAGGCAGTCACTGATTCAGAGGTGGGCTGCTGGGGGCTCCTTTCCTTAGAGAAGCCTGCCCCCCCCCTCCCCAGCTGGGCTGATATAGGCGGGTCCATAAATCCTATATAGTCACCCCCCACCCCTTTACATTTATATAAGTGTTGTCAGTGTAGGTATCATTCTGCGACTGTTTTAAAGTCAGCATGGTGTTTTTGAGTTTTAGCCATTGTTATTACATGACCTGATGTGGCCCCATACTTAACCGTAAAGTCAGGAAATTGAAGCCAGACAGCTTGAAAACCTTCTTAATGGAAAAAGTGCAAGAAGATGTGGGTGGGAGAGAGTTTCTGTTGAATTTTTAGTATAGAACTTTGTCATTTATGGGAAAATCGTTAATTTGAATCAGGCACCGTTTTGAATAGCCCAGTATCAACTTAACAAGAACTAATTGCACGTTGTATGAGAAGTTCATTGTTTTTATTTACTGTGGGTGTAGTTATTGCAGTTTGGTTCCAGACAGGTGAAAGTTAAGATTTGTGGCATAAAACAGGAAGCAGATGGGGGCTAATTAAAGTTCTGTTGATGATAAAAGGATGACTGATCAAGGAACAGCTGGTTTCCCAATTTAAACACAATTTGTACTACTGTATGAAGACAGCCCTCCGCAAGTTCTCAAGATTGTCTTTCAGAGGTGAAGGAATGTGTTTCAGCAAAGTGTGAAGGCTGTTGCACTCTATTTTTGTTCACCTTTTTTGCCTTTAAGCGGTTTCTCTTCAGGGTTTATCCACGATGAGGGAAGGAGTCACAAAACACAGCTGAGATTTTCAGTGGTGCTCTGTCCACTCCAGACACCTTTTTATACCCTGGAAAAACCCGAATTCCCTTCCGTATTCTCCAAAGACGTGCCCAAGCATTTGATTTTATTCTGTACTTTTTTCTTATTTCTTCCGACACCCCCTCCTGCTGGGTTTTAGAATGTTGGTGCCCATATCTCCCTAACTGCATCACCCGTGTATGTCTGTGTGTAGATGAGGGCTCAGAAGTGCTTTGGACGTGGTCTTGAACTGGTGTGTCTTTGAGCTCCTGGCTGAAATTATTTTGTTTGATCGTGCCCTGGATGACTTTCATCTTCAAGTGGCAGCATCTTTTGTTGCTACTGCTAATAATGGTTGGATAAACATTAAGACCCAGGGTCCAGGGATGTGTTTTGCCTAAAAAAGGTACCAGCACTCGGTTCTCTTTGAATCTGTGCAGGGTGGCGACATGAGGTTTGGTTTGCCTTTAGTCAGAGGCTAGACTTTTGCTTGACATTTTGTGTTCCTAAGTGCTTTGTGTGATTGTCTCATTTTAATCCTTATAAAAACTCTATTTAAAGTGGCAACTGTTGTCCCCATTTTGCAGATGAGGCAGTTAAAGCATGGGGAGTTGAAGTGCCTCAGCCAGGATCACATTCACTAAATGCCAGGACTGGGTTAGACTCCAGGCTTGTCTGGCAACAGGCTCGTGTTCCTCAGCCACCATATTCTACTGGTTTTGTGTAAAACTATCATAAAACTATTGTTTTTTCTACTTCTGATTAAGGAAAGAGCTATTTCCTGAAAAAATAAAAAATCAGGATGTAGTTTGTGAACTTCATCTTATTTGATTATGTAAATATTTGTGTGTGTGTGTGTGTGTGTGTGTGTGTGTATTATATGATACAGGTCCTGGCACTTGGTAGGAAATCAGTGTTTTGAATGAACACATGAAAGGGGAACAGGCATCATTTTTTTTTCTTTTTGGGTCCCCCCGCCAAGGAAGTAGCTTTATTCTGATTTTAAAAGTTATACGTACTCTTTCTTTTAACAACAGCTAAAAGGACAACATACAACTAGAAAGTAAAAATCCCCATTACCTTCACCACCGAGAGACATCATCATTATTATTCATTGAGGTAGTCTTGTAAAAGAAATAATTGACCATATAGATCCCATGTAACTGGTAATAAAGGTCACCGTTTATGTTAGCGACAAATAGCATGCACTAGAGGTTTCGGGGATGTGATAATTGACATTCATTGTCGAATGTTGTCTATAAGTAAACTTTCCAGTCCTAGCTGCTGTTTTTCCCCAATCTGGTTCTACAGTAGTTCTGCTACACGTTGTACTAATGAGGAGCGCCTGTGTGCAGGTTCCTCTCCTCCAGGCTCTGTTTCCATGACCCTAGAAAACTGTCTCCCTGCTCACATCACAGCTCTTACAGTGTGTGGTGTCACGGCCAGAGCTGGAGTATTTTCCTGACCTGGGAGCTGTCTCCGGAATCATAGTCATTTTTTTCATTCCGCTGTCTGAGCAAATCAACCTACCACACTCTACTCCTACCTTCTCTCCTCCCCTTTTCTTCTTCCTCCTCTACCTTGCTTGCCTTCCTTCCTCTCACAAAAGCATTAAGGGAGGTGGGAGAGATTTGGAAATGAAATTAGAGTGGGCCCATTCTTCCCCCCTGGTAACTCTGCCTTGTGTATTTTTGAAGATACTGATGTTGGCTCTTACTGTGAGATCTCGGCCGAGAGGCCTGTGCGGGACCTGCTCCGTCCTGAGTAACCTGACCTGCTTGGAGAGTCTGCGTCTCCTTCGTCCTTCAGAGAGTGAGAGGGCATGGTTCATGGTTCGCAGAGTGCCTGGGCTTTCCAGGGTACCTGGGACAGGTGTGTTCTTTTGTAGGAAGTGTGGATAGCTCTGCAGCTTTCAGGTAGCCTACCCTTCTACCCTGGGTGTAATCATGAAATCTCACAAGTGCGCAGTACTCTATTTATGCTTTTTGAAGAGGTTGTATCCATTACAACTCCTCTGCGGAGTTAGGACAAGCATTATTTTTTCCACTCTATAGGCAAGAAAGCGGAGATACACAGGATATAAAATTTGTCCAAAGTCGTACATACAAAGATAGAGCCAGACCTAGGTCTTCACTCTCTTGACCACTGTCTTGCCATTAGACCAGCATTTCCCAAAGTATGTGCTGCTAAACGTTGGTTCCACGGTATGGTCTGTGAGGAGGTGTCAGAGACGTGGTGGGTGCATGGGATCACACCCACAGAACAGAACGGAACATCTTAAGTTAGTGAAGGGCGTTGTGTTTTGCTTTGCTTTGCTTTTGTACATTAACGTGAAGTTAGTGTATTAGAGGCTCCAAGAATCCTGCAGTTGGGAGTCCTGTTTGAGTCGGTGTGGCCAGATATCCCGAACATACTTCCTCAGTGAACTCCTTTCACCCTAGGAGGAGCCGTTATTCTTTGGAGCGCATGTTGGAGATGCTCTCCTTGGCCATAATGTACCGCCTTGTCCTGGATTTACTTTGGAGGTGCTCCAGGAGCCCTCAGTGGTTAGAGGAAAATCTAACCTTTGGCGACCTGGAGGGCGAATCCACATGGGCAGTGGTTGGAGATAGAGACTACCCTGGGGGTGGGGTGGGAGGCTGGCCATGGGGAATCCTGTCTGTCATCATGTCATTGTCGGCAGTTCAGCAGGAGCTTTGTGGAGTAGAATTTTAACCGGGACGCAGGAAGGTTCTCAATCAACAAGATCAGCATTCTAGGAACGGTTGTCGGAGTTATTAGGTAAAGATTCATGAACTATAGCCTGAGTGACAGCTGCACTGTTTGGCAAGGATGGACTTAAGAAATTTGGACCCAGAACAGCACACTGCTTCCTCTTGGCAGGTGTTGGACCAGGCACATTCCCCGAGTGAGGCTGTCTGTGTCAACACCCCTCCCCCCAGCTCTCGTTTAATATTTAATATACAGCTTTGCTGCTTTTGTTGCTCTCATTAGATTGCTTGATTATGGTAGCGCGGCAGGGTGAAGGTGCAAGCGGCAGGTTCTGCATCCCTCTCATCAGTCAGCCCTCTGCTTTGGGGGAAGCAGAACCTCTTAACAAAACTCTTTTATTTTGAGGTGAATTGTTCCAGCCAGGCAGAAATGATTTATTATTTTGCATTGAAACCTCAAACTAAGGAAGCAAATCCAGCTTCTCAGAACTGATCTTGGGCATTGCACTTGATGTTCTCTTCTTTCTCTTCTCTATTCTCCTCCCTCCCTTCCTTCCATACCTAAGCTAAGCTTTTCCAGGAGTTGAGTGTATGTGAAAAGTTCACATAAAGTATTTTCTATCCAGAAGATACAAACTCGGAATTAATGGAACTGCTTTTGTTCGGTTTTGTTTGCTTTGGTGGGGAGAACAGAAGGATCCTAGTAGGAGCAATGGTTGGGAGAAAGCGCTGTGAAATAGATGGGAGGTTAATAATCTGTGGTGTGGTATTTCTCTCAGCAAGTGTTCCTCAGCGCTTCTCCAGAAAAGTGATCAGACCAAGTATTGGACTGTGAGATCTTCCTTTTACAAAATGTTTGAACTGCCTGCTATTGTTTGTTTGCTGGTAACTTTGTGACTTTTAAACCTGGTTGTAAGTTGCACAGCACTAACTTATTTTGGGGGCAGAAAGGAAAGGAAGCAGATAGAGGCCAGGGCTCCTGGGCTGTGGAAGAGGAAAGGTCTATGGGATCTGCTGAGGGTAGGGTTTACACCCACGCTCATGCTTTTGTAATCAAATTCTGATGGGATAGTCAACCGTTAAAAAAAGTTCCCAAGATTTAGACCTCTTTCCTGTGTGTGTGCGTGTGTGGTGCCTTTCAGGATGATGGAAGTGTGTATGTGGTTGGAGGGAGTGTTGTGTGTGTGGGTGGTTACTGGGGAGAAAATGCCATCTCAGTTTATCCTCATACCACTGCTGTCCAGCCATGGGCCAGTCTCGGCCCTGGATCTCATATGCATCTACTAAGGTACTGAATAACTGAGTGATTTGTTGTAGCTTTATCCTTGTTTATGTGGAACAGTCCATGGTTACATTGTAGGGCATTATTTCCTTTAATTTCCCTTTAGCCTTTCAAAACAACCTGAAAGATGTTATGGTTGAGCCTAGACAATGACCTCAAGAAACAAAAATAAACCTTTCTAAAAGTAAGAACGGGATCTGTATGCCAAATGTTGTGAACGATGGATAAAAGTATGAAAACACAGCAGACTTCACGAATTTTAGAATTTGTTTTCAAAACAAATGGTCCCAGTCCCAGTCTCCTGCCCTCCTCTGACTATGAAAAAATCAGATATTATACCACGACTTTCAAAACAACCAAGTAGCATTTGAATCATGAGGCAAAAGCCCGGCAGCAGCTTTAATATAAAACCCCATCATTTTCAGCGAGATCCTCAAGGTGACCCTTGTCATCCGCCTCTCCACACAAGCTGTGGCAGCCTCCTGTTGGGGGAGTGATTTGAACAAAGGGCACCTTTCAGGGTGGGGAAGAACCATACTGAAGACAGCACCTCCCCAAGGTGCTTTTGCTTATCAACAAACATTTATATGCACATGAAAACACAGACGTCGCACATACTTAAATTTTTGGATAATCAAAAATATCTGCTTTCCGGGCAGGACACAGTCTCTCCATTTTCCCTGCTGTCTCGTGGGAAGACAGGTTGGCCCTTTCCTCTAGGTTCCACGTCGTAACTTTATTCTGATCTTTTCTCGCTCTCCTGAGTGTTGCGTGTCGGATAAAATACAAGCTCCTAGCTCATTTTTAAAAGTCCCCTCCCACCTTATTTTCCCCTCTTTCTGCGTCTGAACTCAAATACAGCCACTCTTACCCCTTCTTTCTTCTCCAGACACATCTTGTTAGTGCTTTTAACAAACTTTTTTGCATGTACCGATACTAATATTTGTTGGTCACTTTGTACACACTGAGCATTTAGTACTGTGGTTCAGTAAGGTAAGTACTGTTAGATTGTAAGTCACTTGCCCAGGATTACTCAGGTTTGGGTTTGAATCCAGGTCTCTCGGGTTTTAGAACATGTTATGTAGTATACCCATCACCTTTTATTCGTGTTCTGCACTCACATCGACAGTTCCCTTCTATCCAGCGATCTGAATCTTGCCTCTCCTCAGTTCTAGGTTAGGGTCTTTCCTTTCTTGCTTTGAGCATGTACCACCTTTCATTTTCGTGTTGTCGGCCATCTGTATACGACCCTGGGAGGCAGGAAAAGAGCCTCATGTTACTTAGCTGTTTCAACAGTACCAGTATACAGTAGGGGCCCAGTAAGTACCTGTTGAATGAAAATGACATTGATTGCTTTCCGTTAAAAGACCCTGATTTATGTTATTGAAATGTGAATGGAAATAAATTAATTTCTGAGATTGTCTGGATTTAAATAGTTTACGTTAGACCCACTTCAACTAAGCTTTGCTTGATTTCTTGATTAATTTTGGATGGATTTTTCCATGATAGAAATGAGGGTGAAAGTTTATCTTCTGTTTGTATTTCCAATAAAAATGACTGACTCAGGATTCCGTGAGATCCTTGGTACCTCCGCCCCCCTCCATCCCCCAAGAACAGAACAGTGCTCTGGTGCTGGCTGGGGCAGTGCTGATGGGACATGTTCTGCTCCAGCCCTGACTGACCCTGGGGTCCTTTTGGAACAGTCGGGTGTCTTTATAATTTAAATAAACAAAAAACTAAATAACCCAGCCTTGAAGACGCTTCAAAAGAAAATATTTTGTTCTAAAATTGCATGCTACTCCAGTTTAATGTATAGTTACTTGGAGGATTAAAACAGTTATATAATATATTGGTGTCTGTCTTCATCAGTTGTTTGATAGAGTTGTATCATGGACTTTAAAAATGGTTAAAATGTAAAACTTCTTACCTTTGGGGGTAGAGTTGTAGTGAAGAGCGATTGTTTGAAACTTTGTTCACCCACTAACAATTCTGAATGCTCCCTTACAACCTTATTTAGGTTGTCAGAATTTGTCTCAGTTACTTTTCCGAGGAATAAAAAAGAAAGACAATAAATTAAGACAGAAGAGACTACCTGTTGTTTAGAACAAAGCGAGAGGAGTTGAAATTAGACTGACCTCACTGCTCATAGTTGTTTGAGTATCTGTGGTAATAGGGCTAACAACTTCTTCCAGAAAATCCTGCTTTTGTTTTAGAATATCGAGGATTTCTAGAAATTGAAATTGTTAGTGTCCTTCACATTTTTAACATGCTGTGTGGTTTCCAAACGCACTCCCACTTAGCTTTCACCGTGCTCCTTTGGGTTATATGATGGTGAGGCACAGGCGTCATCTAAAGAAGCCCTTACTCTTCAGGGAAGACCCTTAATACTGAACCATTTGGGCAAATGCATCATTTTAAGGAAGTGGAGAAAAGGCACCCCAAATGTATATACTAATATATTGCGGCGGAAACTGTAGCAGTGGTTCAGAGTATCCTTGAATGCAGTAGCTCGGAAGAGATACAAAACATTTGTAGCATGTGCAAGATTCCAGCCACAATGGTTGCTATTCACAGTTCCATTTTGGACAAAATTCAA
Source organism: Phocoena phocoena (assembly GCF_963924675.1). NCBI lineage: Eukaryota > Metazoa > Chordata > Mammalia > Artiodactyla > Phocoenidae > Phocoena > Phocoena phocoena. Next base: position 15,207,367 of record NC_089236.1, on the reverse strand, counting down.
AGTGACAAAACTGAAAACAGTGAGCAGTGAAGTTGCAAAGAGGAGTTTAATGTGTACCATCACAGACTGTGGGCTCAGGTGAGACGTTTAATTCTCCATGGGTTTGAATCATCCTAAGAAATGGTTCATATAGTTATTTATTCATTCTTTCTTTGTTCGTTTCCCTCTAGTATTTAAAATAGAGCTTAACAAAACTCTCTCATTGTTTTCTCAACCCAGAACAATGAATGTGTGTTGTGTGTAGCCGGTGCATTGACAATGTTGTTCATATTTCTAAAGAGGTTATGGGTTCAAACTGTAGCATTAGAGTAAAAAGTTTAATACAAGGAAAACTTTCCAGATGGGGAGGTTTGCTGATCGCTCAGTTGGGGATCCTCAGGTGATTTGAGGATCCTTTTTGTCCTACTTGGCTTTCTTCCTCTCTTCGCTCTGGAATGTGGACCAGCCTAACCCTGGGGCTAAGCTCGAAAATAATGGAACCCACCGGAGTCATAGTAGACGTCCCCAGGTCGTCTAAATCTGGTTCCAGGGCAAACTCAGTTTGGAGCCTTCCAGCATCCCCTGAGCCCTGGAGTGATCGTGGCGAAGCACATTCTCCCAGAGCTGGCCTTAATCTTGACCTGAGACCTGATTTAGGCTGCAGGTCCTGTGGGCATCACTTTATAAACGTGTTACTTCTGGTGGAGCGTCAGTGACTATGCAGGAGTGAGGGGGACGTTCTCAGGCTCCTTCCTTGTTCAGTTGATGCAGTTTTCAGAGGTGAAAATGCTGTTCATAGCATGGGTGACAAACAAGCACAGCACCATGTTGTCGCGACAGCGCCGTGGACAAATACTGCTTGAGAAGTTAGGTGCAGGCCTCGTGTGCAGGACAGGGGCTGTGCTGGTGAGGAGGTGTGGTTTTAAGGTGGACACATTCTGAAAGGCCTTGAGAGACATGTATATGTAGGCTTTTAGGTAACCTAATAAAGCTGCATTCCCGAAACATTTTGGGGGGTTCTTTTGGACTCCCTGAACTGGTGTGGGTCCCGGTGGTACTGACGGAGCCTTTGTTGTTTGGAAGGAAGGTGTGGAGGGTAGGGCTCTTGTGCAGCAGACCTGCTGCGTCTGTGGTCTGTTCACTGAGGTGGATCCCTGCCATCTGCAGGACGCCTGGGGACAGCTCTGGCTGGCCCAGTCTCCCACGGTGGGGGGCGCTTTGCTTTATCATGAAGTAAATGGGCCCAAGTGGTTTTGCTAATATTGGGTCAGTCAGTGAATATTTGTAACTATTTGACTTGGGACAAACTCTGAAGAATCTTTTGGGGGGTAGCCCTAAAACAATGTGTACTTGACAAATCATTGTTGCATTAGGTTCCTTAGCCAGAATGATGGGCAGGAACGCTGGTTTCAAGATTCTGTATAACCAAGAAAACCGTACAATGCAAATAATGTGTAATTCAGAGTGTTATAGTTTATTGCAATTTGTTGTTGTAATCTGGGTTTATCATATTTGGGTTCCAAAACAGAAAAAAAAAAAAAAAAACCCACATAAACCGAGATTTTGTACTTTTTAATTCCGTTGACCATGAGTAGCAGTTTTTGGTAAATAGCTTATGCATTCAGTGGATTCATCTTTCCCTAGATTTTCCAGACAGTGAACATATTTAGGATAAAAAGCAATTATAGATAGTACGTCCTATGGGTGGGATCTTATCCTAGAGATTCTAATCTGTCCAAGTTTCAGCCTTATTGCCTTTACCTTCGTAAAGCTTTTTGTGGCTCTTGTAAGCAGTTTGGTTGCAAACCTTGAATAAACATTTACTTAACACGAACAGGTTTAACGGGCTCATCACTAACTCTGACAAAATACTTTAAAATTCACTTTAGTTCTCTTTAGAAAACTTTAAAATGGATCAGACTATTGATATGTGCTATGTTTCATTTTATGCCTAATTTAAGTTCTTCATCAGAAGAGAGTAAATCCTAATGTGTTCTTTGTTTTTGGCTTTTATTTTGTTTTGCCTCATTCCGGTAGCCAAATACATAAGGTAGTTAATTGCATTGTAAAGCGGTGCGTTTCTAAAGCCACTGAAGATTCGAAAAATGGTATGGCCTATAAAATAGACAAAGATTTTCATTAGGAAAATGGCAGAATCACTTCAACAAATGAGTTTCCTCTTAATATTCTGCGCTGGTGGGGCCTTCTGTGTCTGAGGCAGTCATTAGGCAAGAGCACAAAAGAGTCTGTATTCTGGGCAGTTAATGAAAAAGAAGTTTCGCAAAGGATAGGCTCCTTCAGGTCAGCTGATGGGCAGGGTGGGGAGTGGCGGCTCCTTGCTGTGGGCTTGGCAGTGCCCGCCGGTCTCTGTGCCTCCCTGGGGAAGGAGTGACTGGGTTAAAGGGTGGCCAGGGATGCCTGCTTGCCGCACTGGAACTAAATCCCAGGAGAAACAAGCTCCACTTTGAAATCCTTAGTAGCCAACACATCCTTTTTATTTTTTTTTAAAAAAAAAAGGCATTTAAAAGAATTTTAGCTAAGTGAAATTTAGTCTCTGTATATCCATTACGGGGACCTTCCTAGCCAGGGTTGATGACATTCACTTGAGAGTTAGCTCTGTGGCTAGTATATGGCAACATCAGGCCCAAGTGTATAGCCGTGGGAGGTAGTTTCTGTTTTCCAGACTTTACTAAGCAGGGCTCCACAGTAGCAACTTTCACGGAGATTGTACAAGGACAGTGATTCAGATAGATGCCTCATGATCTGGAACAGAAGGGAAGATGCTTGCATCTAAGGTTTCAGCCTCACCTGGGTTGTTCTGGGTTTTGTCTTTCGGAGTTCCTGGTTTCTGATAGTGTGTAAAACACAGGGCATGAAGTGGTATAGGTTTTCACATCTGAAAATTAAGGACTTACCCCTTCCTCTCCTAAGATGTAGCTTTCTCTGATACAGGGTTTTCCTATGGGACACAGCGTGGGGAAACATGGTGCTTCTTTTTTAATTACCACCTTCTGAGAAGCAAAAGCTTGGGATACTTTTAATATCATTAAGTAAAGTTTCTCTTCCATCCCCGAAGATTTTTTCTTAAGTCCTAAATGTCTGAGGTTATTGGCTGAAAATTTACCCTGAAATATGGAGGCTTTTGGCCGACAGGAGAGCTTATTAAAGGCCAGGCGAGCCGTGGAGCATCGTCTGTTTCTCTGTCACAAGGTTTCCTCCTTGGCCGTCCTTCTAGGCCAGGGGTGCTTCCATCTGCACGCCTTGTTTCCTGATAACACGGTCCCGTTCACTTTGTAACCCACCCCTTTACCCAGCACTCTGCCCTGCAGTCTGCTCTAAATCCCCCCCACCCCTCGGGGGCTCTTTCAGGGTTTGCTGTCTGTGAAGCAGGCGGCGGTGGGTGGCCACTGTGTGGGAAGAGACGCGGAAGAGCGTTGTTCTCGTAATTGCCTTCCTGGATACCAGCTCTTCACTGGCCGACTGGTGTATGTCCCGCTCCTTGAACAAGCTCGTGGACACAGGTTATGACAGGGGTCGCCCCCACAGCTGACGGAACACGGGAGTCAAACGATCCAGACTTTTACCTTTGAAATCCTCTTAAAGGGCGAGAATAATTTCTCTGTCAAAGAAGGGTTTTGTAGCTCAGTTGTGAGGACATGGAAACAGCCTCAGGAAGGCTGGCTGCCTGTTGAACAGGAAGTTTGTGATGAATGGATTTTTAATCAGGTTGTAACCATTCATGATGGCTAAAAAAATTCCTGTTTATACATCTCTTTACTTCCCATCACAAAATAGCCAACCTCTGTTCCCTCACTTTGTGCCAGGTGATGCGCTGAGCACTTTCCATGGAGATGGTGCCGTTCCGCCCCTAACGATCCCAAGTAACAGTTGGTATTGTGTCACAGACATCAAGACTGGGGCTTGGGGAGACCAGCTGACTCAGGGGTCCCACATTCTGACCTTGGGATCCGCCTCCCCACTGCCTCCTGAAAACACGAAGGTTCGCATGAGGTCTTACATGTGTCTTTCTGGTTCTGTTTTACATGAGAGCGTAGTCTCCGATGTGCTTTTTTTAGTAGAAGCCGATTTAATGTAGTCATCTTTTCCTTCCTTTGGAATGATTTGAGTCAGAGATAGAGCTGCTTCGAGCCAAATGTGTGTCTGTCTAGCCGCTGGAGAAATCTGTAGCTGAGTATTGGTTTGGTCGGGGGAGGGTCATTGCATGTCCTTGACACTTGTTCTTCTAGGACTAAAGCCCCATGTGATTCTGCTTTTTTGTAAATGAACACCCATAAGCCTTTCACCCGCGTTTTAATCTTTCTGAACTCTATTTTCCCTAATATAAAATGAGGGTGTTAGGCCACATGACCTTCCCAGGGTTTTCCAGCTCACGAGTTTTATGAGGCTTCGAGTCCTCTGTCCACAGGGGTTCCCAGGGAAGCCTGAGTCCTAGTACAGACTGGGGGTGAGAGTGGCCTTTAGGGGGTCACTGATGTGCAGGCAAGAAGGACAGGTTTCGGGGAAATGAAATCAGCTTTACAGAAGAGCTGGATGCCAGGGCCTAGTGTGTAAGCATGTAGATCAAGCTCTTCACAACAAATCTTCCACTGCAGCACTTTCTCAAGTTGAATTTTTATGCTGTCGGTTGGTAACATACATCTTTCGACATCACCTGTAAAAAAGAAGCATGGGCAAAAGGTCACATGTTTCCTTCTGTTTGCAAGCAAAATGCATTATTTTACGAAGTTGTTGTTTTATTAGCACCTCTAACGGGAACTCTGTTGAACAGAGATTATTCCTGCTTTCTCCTTAGTTTGTTTTCATTCTTGGAACTGCAGGAAGGGATGTGTAAAACAGAGGAAGCAGGAGGAGGGGGTGAGTCCATGCTGGGAGCCTACGAAACCGTAGCGCACGTTGACAGAGTTCACAGAAATTAGATAAAATGCTTTTGGAAAAACCTAGTGTGTCTAGCGTTTTGAAAGAATTTCTAGAATTTCTAGAACAACAAGTTCATTTAGTCACGTGTTCCAGCGCCTTAGCTTGGAGCTCTTTTTGTTTGGCTTGGTGACTGTAGCTCACACCCACCCTCTCCCAGGACGACGGGCAGTTCTAGGCTGTGGGACCTCTGAGGGCCTTTCCATTTCCCTCGTGGGTCCTCACAGCCCCTTTGCACAGGCTTTCCCTGGGCGGTGCTCACATTTGAAATTCACACTTGAGCTGCTCTGCTTTCCTTCCACAAAGAGTAACCAATTAGAATTAAAAGCAAACCATATTTTGTAAATTTATTACCCGTTGAGGCAGAACACGAGTTTTCTAAACTAGTGTTTGTAGACAGAATTATTTCCGCTCCCTCAAGATGCATACACGTAACCTCAGTCTTAAGTATGTTCCTTTGATTCTTCTTCATGATGGTGAAGCCAAAAAATGGTTTCTCCAGCTGGCAGTGGTGTTGTGTGCAGAGTTATTTTGCATGAGATTCTTTTCTGAGCCTCAGTTTTCCTATTTTTAAAATGGGGCCAATAATACCTGCCTTATATAGGGCTCTCGCAAGGATGGAACGAGACATGATGTATTGAAAGCTGTTTGTAAACTGTAAGGTAAAATCCACGTGTAAAGTATGAAGGCCAGGGGATCCTGAGCAGGATGTATTCAGCTTAAGTTGCTGGCTTTTGTTTTATTCTTGGTTAAACACAAAGACCAGAGTAGTCTTAGAATGCCCAGCAAGAAAGTAGGATGCAGCAGTGATGGGTAGAGTGGTGGCTGAGAGGTGGTGGTCTCCACGTACACTCGTGGGTGGGCTTCATGGAGCCGGGTGGGAGCTCAGGTCTGAAGGCGGGATTCAGGAGGGCAGGGGAGGAGGGAAGCAAACCGAGGGTTGGACCCCAGGCCATTTCTTCAGCCCAGGCCTTGCGGGACCAAAGAAAGAGTTTGTTAGACTTGACGGAGGTCTAGTTCTGTCTGCTCCCTTGGTTTTCTTTGTCGGGGCTTCTAGTAGACTGGAAGTTTATTGTAATAGACTAGTGCTCTCTAAATGTTTTTGTAAAAATCACACCCTTTTTGATGGTACGTTTATTCATTTATACTGTACCAGCATATTGTATATATTGTATAATGCATTTGCTCATTTTTATTTACTTAATTTTTTTTGAGGCTGGAACAGACAAACTATTCAATGGCTAAAGAATGGAGAAACGGAACTTAGCTCTCAAATCAACTTCTCCATGCTCATTTTTAAAAAATGAGATAAAAATGCAAAATAGGTGAAAAGTGTAAAGATTACTTCTTGCATGTCGATGGCTGTCCGATTATTGCTTTAGACATCCAGGCTAAGGGCGTCCAGGGAAGGGGCAGTTCCTGCCCTATGTCTTCAGCGTCTCTGGGGCCCAGCCTTGGAGCGTGGCTTCTTGCAGCCAGGAGGGCGGTGGGCCCGCAGAGCTCAGTCACAACGGTCCCCCGAGGAGACACACCAGCCTGTGGCCTTGGGAGTGGCCCTGCTCTAACACCTGCCGCTGCTTCCCTGTCACACGCCAGCTGAACTCAGAGCGCGGAGCCCGCACGCGAGGCTCGGCAGCCACCTTGAGGATTCTGAGAACGTGCCCGGCAAGCGCGTTAACAGACCAGCTGTAGTATCTAAATTCCTTCATTAACACCTGCCCACAGCAGACACTGTCTAGTGCGGAGAGAAAAGATCTTAACTACTACCTCAAAACTGGCCTATTTTCCCAGTAACTAACATGTAAAAGCCTCGTCTTAGTGGGAACAGTGCAAGGTACGATGATAAAGAAACGAGACCAGTGTTTGTAATATGGGTGAGTCTCTAAAACACAGACATGTTATCTTATAGGTGCCATTATCTTAATAATAACAGCGGGCCTATCGATTGAGGTAAGGACACCTGTTATCTCATTTAATCTTCACAACAAGCCCGTACATGTAGGACCTATTAATGCATTCAGCAGATACTTGAGTGTCTACTTGGTGATGGAGCTGTGAGGACATAGCGCACAAGAGGACAGCCCAGGTCCCCGAGCTCATGCAGCTCACAGGGTAGTGGGGAGCCAGACATGGCAGAGTCATGCCTGTGGTGAGTAAATCAGGTCCTATGTTAGCTGCAGGCTGGGATGGGCTTCTCAGGAAATGCTTCCGGAAGGAAAGGACACTTGGGCTGAGACAGAAGTTGGGGGTGGTGGTGGCCTTTGGCAGGAAGAAGTCGAGGCTCCTGGACAGTCCTTTGTACATCATTTTTTGTCCTGAGTGGCCATTTAGGTGGACTTGTTCCTTTCCCAGGTAGATCATAAAACACCCGGAGGGCAGACTCTGTGACTAATTCCTTCTGACGTCCTTCACTGCACCCAGCATAAATCAGTCCCAATAAAAGTTACTTGGCATGAATTGGTGCACGAACGGATAGAGAAAAGATGTGGAAGGCATTACATCTTCCCTGTGATGTTTTTGGGATGTCAGTCAACAAACGTTCATTGAATGTATCGTGTGTGTAGAGCATCTCTTAGGGGCTTTGAGATTAGGAGCTAAAAACACACTCCAGCCCCTTGCCCTTTAAGAAGCCTGGAATCTGGTCTGTAGAGTGCACAAAATGAACACCCGGGCATTTGAAACAGCTGGCAGAGCAGGTTGAGCAAGCCAGGGCACACTGGGTGCAGGCTGCCCCTTCCCCCAACACGATCCACGGACTTCCATTGGGTCAGGCTTCCCAAGAACTCGCTGCCCTGCTCGGGGTGGCCAGGCACGCAGAAGCCGAGGGAGAGTCAAGGGCCAGGCGGCCGAGGGGCTTGTGCAGAGGAGAGCCAGCCGGGCACCAGCGAGCGGCAAGCCCGGACTGCGGAGACTACGGCTAGTGGAGGGGAAAGTTGTTGAGTGGTCTTTTTCTCTGATGGTCTCATGCAGAACCTCAGGATTTAGGTATGTGGTTTGCAGTGCACGAGTCTCCTGTCCTCTCACCCTACCTCTCTCCTCACATGGTATTTATGCGTGGTCAGAGCACTGCTGTCCGCGTGTGGCTCTCCGCACAGGTCACGGGGAACCGCAGTTTCCCTGCCTCGGCTGTGTCCACCGCATCCGGCAGAGATTTGCAGACATAACATCATTAACAGCGACACGTATTTTTACAGCTTTACCTCTTCAACACCCTCCACTCCGATATTCCCCGTTGGAAATCATGGCTTCTTTAATGTCCTGCCGGCTGTGTGAAAAACAGGAATTTATGTAACAAGCCCTGCGCAGCAAACCTTTTCCTGTTCGGAAAAAAATTTTTTAATTGTTGGCAAAGTTAGGAGACAGCTCTGTTGCTCAAAGAGCGACCTGAAATGTCCTCTTAGGAAAATATGTAGCATAATGTTTTGATAAGTAAGGGATTGTTCTACCTCTACTCCCCACCCTCCCCCACCCTTTTTTTTTTTGGTAAATCTAAGTGGTAAGTTAGCGTATGTCCCATCCGAGCTAGTGAATGCTTCCTGAACTTTTTAAAGATTTCATCATGACAGATTCTGCAGTCTTGTTAGAAATGTCCCCCAGGGACGTCCCTGGTGGCGCAGTGGTTAAGAATCCGCCTGCCAATGCCGGGACACGTGTTCGAGCCCTGGTCCGGGAAGACCCCACATGCCGCAGAGCAACTAAGCCCGTGTGCCACAACTGCTGAGCCTGTGTTCTAGAGCCCGCGAGCCACAACTACTGAGCCCATGTGCCACAACTACTGAAGCCTGCATCCCACAACTACTGAGCCTGCGCTCTAGAGCTCACGAGCCACAACTAATGAGCCCATGTGCCACAACTACTGAGCCTGCACTTTAGAGCCCGCGAGCCACAACTACTGAAGCCCGCGCACCTAGAGCCCGTGCTCCACAACAAGAGAAGCCACCACATTGAGAGGCCTGTGCACCGCAACGAAGAGGAGCCCCCGCTCACCGCAACTAGAGAAAGCCTGTGCACAGCAACGAAGACCCAACGCAGCCAAAAAAAACCCAAAAAACAAAAAGAAAGGAATGGCTTCCAGGCAAAAATAAGATTAAAAAAAAATGTCCCCCAATTGCAAATGATCTGATCTAATTATGTGAATCAGAGAGCTGTGCCACCCCCTCCCCCAGGCAGTGCAGACAGCCAGGAAGCCACCATCTAGGAAGATCTCCCCCCCTTTATCAGCTACTAAGTGTGACAGGGACAGGAGTCAAGCTTCCTTTCCTCCAGAGATTTCATCGTCACTTACCTGTGTTTCTGTTGTGTTCAAAGAACAAAATAGTCATGATGGAATATTGGGAGCACACAGTATGTGCGTGCGTGCGTGCGTGCGTGTGTGTGCATGCGGGCGCGTAAGTAAAACCTTCCCATAGGGTTTGGGGAATCTTATGGGGATGAAATAGGACATTGGGGAATTGCAGTGCTGGGCCTCTTGTAGAGGGTTCTTGTATGTCCACAAAGTCCTCGAAGCCGGTCTTGAGTTGGGGATAGATCTGTAGGTGAGAAGGAAGAGGAGAATCTTGGCAACAGAAGAAAACCCTCACTGCCATCCACTTACACACCTGCCCAGCGTCCAGCCTGGAAGTCCCCATTCAGGGCCGGGGCTGACCCACACTCGCCTGGGCCTGGCAGAAGGGCTCATCACATAGCTGCTGTGTTGCAATCCTTGGGTGGAATGTAGTACAGAGGGTCAGAGGGCGTTTTGAAATGTGGATTTCTCAGCCTTGACTGTCCGGCCTCACTCTGACTTTTGCATCTCCTTTTAGAAAGTGAGATTTTTTCCCTTTGTTTTCTGCCTCCTTTTAATGAGGAAAATTGTGAACTCATAGTCTGTGTTGAGTCCCGGCCTACCCTGCTGTGTGCCAAGGCTTTGTTGTGGCGCAGTGATTGGCATTCAACCATCTGCGTCCCACGGCGATGGCGTGAGGGTGTGGGTGTCGTGGCTGCATCCCGGGCGACCACAAATCCAGCCAGAGCCTTTCCGTGGTCAGGGAGGGGGGCTGCAGCGGTTCGGGGGGCTCGGTCGGCTGAGCCTTGCATTCAGTCGGCAGAGGAAGCCAGGGAAGTCTGGGGGCCACGCACACAGCCCTGCTCCAGGTCCCCAGGTCCCCGCCCCTGGACTTGGGATCAGGGCCCTGATGACGGAGTCTGCTGCGTGCCCTGTCCTGTGCTGGGGCAAAAAAATCTATCAGAGAAGCTCCCTCCTCCTCGGAAGCCCCCCTTTCCTTGTCCGCATGTCCCAGAGGCTCTCCAGATGCTGTCAGTCTCGCCGCGTCTCCTGTAGGGGAATTGCATTCGGGCTTCCTTGTTTACCGCCTGGCTCCACGGCTTCTGCTGGAGCTTGCGACTGTCTCTGGCACCCGTTGCAGTGTGTTCCGAGTGGAGTGGTGGGTTTGTGTTTGTGATACCCGTAAGCTCCTACCGACACCCCAGTGACTAGGAGGGGGGAAATGGGCTCAGAATGGGCGGTGCCTTGGGCCCCTCCTCCCCATCCCCCAACCAAATTGGGATCTAACACCTTCTCCTTGGTGACCGCTTACCATGTTGCACACACCACTGAGCATTTGACCTACCTTATCTCGTGGAATCCATAGAACAGCCCCAAAGGGGCTATATGGTACATGGGCGCCAAGCAGTTACCCAAGGTTTGTAGCCAGTGAGCAGCAGAGCCACCCAAGTGCTCCAAAAACAGTTGATTTCCTTTACTAACTGTCCTAGGGGGCATGCGATTTAGTTGTGGAGCCGTACTCAGTGGATCAAAGCCACCAGCTCTCTGTCTTCTCCACCGCTCTGTCCCTCCCAGACCGGCTTTTTGGCCAGAGTGTAACCTCTGACGGGTGTCAGGGGCTGAGTTAGGTGGTGCGTGCTACTGCTTATTGCTGGGAGGAGAGGGTTGTGAACGTTTGAATTTAAACTTTCTTTTCTTTTCTCTTTTCTTTTCTTTTCTTTTCTTTTCTTTCTTCCTCCCTCCCTCCCTCCCTCCCTCTCTCCCTCTCTCTCTCTCTCTCTCTTTCTTTCTTTCTTTTTCTTTCTTTCTTTTCTTTCTTCCTTTCTTTTCTTCCTTCCTTCCTTTCTCTCTCGTTTTTTTTGGCAGTTCAACTTTCTAAAATTAAACAACAACAGCCCAGTTGTCCTTATATTCACCTATATCTGCCTAATGGACTTTAAGGATGTAAATGAATCTACGTCTTACTAGTTTTCAGGCTTTTAATTCTTGACTAAGAATATATCCTGCTTCTTTTCTCTCCTTTCCGTGACCACGTGGGCCCCATAATATAAAACTTCTCACTTTGTGTAAGTGGCAAATGTGCCATCCAAAGAGAATTTGCAGTAGTTCTAGGCGTGATAGAGTGGAAAGGGGTTTTGATAGCACTTTGTTGTGGAGTGCTATTTGCATAGCAAATCCAAGTGGTTTAAAAACCAGTTCCTGTAATTTCCCTGCAAAATAGAGCTATGTAAAAGAAGGTGTTTATAATAATGCTCATTTAACTTTGTCCCGTCGTTAAATTAAGACACAGATACTGTTTTTAAGATAACGATACTGTTTTTCCTTTACTGATTTGAGCTCTCACGTAGTGACTGTACAGGTTGAAATCTATACCGTAAACTCTTTCAAAACTTGACTTGTCTTCCATGTGATACGTGTCTGTATCGAATAGTGGGTTTTCCAATTGGAGGAGTATTGTATTTCTAACATGGTGTTTTGCTTTACAGAATTCAATTCGTCATAATCTGTCCCTACACAGCAAGTTTATTCGAGTGCAGAATGAAGGAACTGGAAAAAGTTCCTGGTGGATGCTTAATCCAGAGGGAGGCAAGAGTGGGAAATCCCCCAGGAGAAGAGCCGCCTCCATGGACAACAACAGTAAATTTGCTAAGAGCCGAGGCCGAGCTGCCAAGAAAAAAGCATCCCTCCAGTCTGGCCAGGAGGGTGCTGGGGACAGCCCAGGATCTCAGTTTTCTAAGTGGCCTGCAAGCCCTGGCTCTCACAGCAATGATGACTTTGATAACTGGAGTACATTTCGCCCTCGAACTAGCTCGAACGCTAGTACTATTAGTGGGAGGCTTTCTCCCATTATGACTGAACAGGATGATCTTGGAGACGGGGATGTGCATTCTATGGTGTACCCACCGTCTGCTGCAAAGATGGCTTCTACCCTGCCCAGTCTGTCTGAGATAAGCAGTCCCGAGAACATGGAAAACCTTTTGGATAATCTCAACCTTCTCTCATCACCCACGTCATTAACTGTTTCAACCCAGTCTTCACCGGGCACCATGATGCAGCAGACCCCATGCTACTCGTTTGCGCCGCCAAACACCAGTCTGAATTCACCCAGCCCAAACTACCAAAAATACACGTACGGCCAGTCCAGCATGAGCCCTTTGCCCCAGATGCCTATGCAAACGCTTCAGGACAGCAAATCGAGTTACGGAGGCATGAGTCAGTATAACTGTGCACCGGGACTCTTGAAGGAGTTACTTACTTCCGACTCTCCTCCCCATAATGACATTATGACACCAGTTGATCCTGGGGTGGCTCAACCCAGCAGCCGAGTCCTTGGCCAGAATGTGTTGATGGGCCCTAATTCGGTCATGCCAGCCTATGGCAGCCAGGCATCTCATAACAAAATGATGAACCCCAGCTCCCACAGCCACCCTGGACACGCTCAGTCGACGTCTGCGGTTAACGGGCGTGCCTTGCCCCACGCGGTGAACACCATGCCCCACACCTCGGGTCTGAGCCGCTTGGCCCCAGTGAAGACAGCTTTACAAGTGCCTCTGCCCCACCCCATGCAGATGAATGCCCTGGGGGGCTACTCCTCCGTGAGCAGCTGCAATGGCTATGGCAGGATGGGCATTCTCCACCAGGAGAAGCTCCCAAGTGACTTGGACGGCATGTTTATCGAGCGCTTGGACTGTGACATGGAGTCCATCATCCGGAACGACCTCATGGATGGAGATACGTTGGATTTTAACTTTGACAATGTGTTGCCCAACCAAAGCTTCCCACACAGTGTCAAGACGACAACACACAGCTGGGTGTCAGGCTGAGAGCGAGCGAGTGAGCAGGTAAGAGCACCCCGATATCAAAAGACCTTCTGAGAGCAGGACTTAGAAGAGAGGAACCCAGTACCTTGCCTTGTGTCTTCCATGGTCGGGGATTTTTGGATGGCAGCTGGCCGCCCCTTGCCGAGAGGCACCTTTTATCATTCATTCTCCACCCCTTTCGCAGCTTATAAATTTTCCTTTGGAGCTTAAACGTAAGGAAGCTTTTCCTCTAACTGCTTTAGAGAGTTTCTTTCGACAGACTAGATGGCTGCATCTTTTTAGCAACTCTTCAATAAGTGAACCCATTTGATACAAATCAAATGCTGAAGGGTTTTTTAAAGTGGAATTTTCTCCCACCGAATGATTTCAGAGCTGTTTGAGAAAGTCCAGCCCCCCCTGCAAGCATGTCTGTCACCCTGATATGTTGAGTTGAATTGATTTTAATTTGGCTGTATATTCAATGAGTGTGTGTGTGTGTGTGTTTTCTTTCCTAGGCTACACTTAAAAGTACTTCAGATTGTCTGACAGCAGGAACTGAGAGAAGCAGTCCAAAGATGTCCTTCACCCTACCTTTTCGTTTTCTTGATTAAAAAAAAAAAAAGAAAAAAAGTGTTTCTTTTTTCCTTTCGTCAGACTTGGCAGCGAAGACACTTTTCCTGTACAGGATGTTTGCCCGATGTTTGCAGGTTACGTGCTGCTGTAGATAAGGACTGTGCCATTGGAAATTTCATTACAATGAAGTGCCAAACTCACTACACCATATAATTGCAGAAAAGACTTGGATCCTGGTGTGCTTTCAAGTTTTGTATATAAGCCGTAGCTACAGAATTGTATTTGTGTGCATTTTTGTTTTTTTAAATATTCATTTGGTCCAAGGAAAGTTTCTACTCTTTTTGTAATACTGTGATGGTCTCATGTCCTTGATAAGTTAAACTTTTGTTTGTACGACCTGTGTTCTGCTGAACTGATGAATGACAAAGAACCAAGCTCTCCATTCTGCACCTCCACGGAACAGCTCTGGACCTGTTCACATTGCCACATAATTCACAGGAGAACCAGTAGCCTGTTGTCCGTCTGCTGAATTAATGGACTTATCAAAACTCTTTTGGGAAAAAAAAAAAAGAATAGAAAATAGGTTAAACGCCAGCCTTGTACAAGTCTTTTCTATTTCTTTTTTGTTTGTTTTGTTTGTTTATTTTGTTATTTGCAAATTTGTACAAACACTTAAATGGTTCTAATTTCCAGATGAATGATTTTTGATGTTATTGTTGGGACTTGAGATCATTTTTGGAATAGATATTGAACTGTAATGTTTTCTTAAAACTAGAGTCTACTTTGTTACATAGTCTGCTTGTAAATTTGTGGAATCCCAGATATTTGAAGCAGCATCCGTAATTTTCATTTTGTATTTCTAACTGGATTAGTACTAATTTTATACGTGCTTAACTGGTTTGTACACTTTGGGATGCTACTTGGTGATGTTTCTGACTAATCTTTCAATCATTGTAATTAGTACTTGCACACTCAACATTTCTGGCCCTATCTTGGCAGGAGAGTGATGTATAGTTATGAACATTTTGTGTTTCACGTTTAGGAGAACTTGATATGTTTTTATGTATGCGTTTTTAAAAAATTCCATCCGCTTCTACTATCCTGTGAATTAAGCATACCACACAGCATTGACTCTGCTGACGGATGCCTGTATGCTCTTTGTTGCAAATACTCCTGGCGGGGGGCCTCGTAATATTTGTAGATCAGAAGGGGAGATCCACCTCTAAAACAGTGCTCCTTTCTCAAGCTGGGGGTTTTGATCAACTTAACCGTTTTGAGTTGAGCTTCAGCAAAAGTTTTCCCTCGTAATACTGTGCTCTTCCTGGTCTAGGTGGAGGTTGGTTCTGTAGCTCTGCCTTGAAGAATCAGGTCCACACTCATGCTTCATCCCTCTCTCCCTCTGTCCTTGGGCTACTTGGCACCCTGTGGAAGGCCAAGTCGAAGCGGGGAATTTTTAAGTGGCACTCAAGTGATTTTTAGAATGTTTTGTGTTCATGAGTGCAGGTGGCTACCAAATGGAATAGAACTTGCTTAAAAATCGGGGCAATGAATTTGAAAACCAACAGACCAGCTGTAAGTGGTATATTTGAATTTATTTTAAAAAGCCTTAGCGTAAGTTAAGAATTGGAGAGTTTCTTCTGCCTTTAGCAACGCCAATTATAATTCTGATCATTATGTTGTAATATTGATACTTTCCAATTACCTGTACTGACAGACCAAGTTAATTGGCTTTGTGTGCCATTTAATCCATCGGTGTGTTCAAGTCATGTGGAACGCCGAGAATCCGCACCATGAAAGGAACAGGTGCACAAAAACGCTCGTCTGGCCTTCTTGAGAAGGCTCTGATCTCTGTGAACCCAGCCCACTTCACACTTGCTGTGTCTTGCCTGTGAGTTGCGTCTCTGTTGGCTTGGTTTTTCCTCCGTGTTTAACAAGAACATAGGTGTTCTGATGGCGCTCTCCTCCAGGAGACAGGCTCTACTGTAAGCTCCCACAGTGACTTCTGTGCTTCTGAAAATTCATTAAACAGCCGCCTCTCTAGCCATCTTCATTGTTGGCCACTCCAAAATAAGTCTGGTCATAGAAACCCTAGTTCTTCTGAGCAGTGCCTCCTGCACATGTGCTAGAGCTCGCTGGAGCCAGAGTACTCGTGTTCCCCTCTGGGCCGTGTTCCCCTCTGGGCCCACCTGCCACCACTCCCCGCCTCCCAGGCATCACGCGGTGAGACTCCCCACCGCCCTGTTCATTGAAGAGGCAACCTAGCTACAAATCACTGTTAAAATCTTACTACTTCGTAGGGTGACTTTTAAAAAGATGTTGCTTCCTCTTGAGTCTGTGTAAATATCTTTTTTTTTTTCCTTCAAATTTTTCTTTGTGTTGAAATTCTAACAGGAATCCTGGGTAGCTCTCCGGGGTACAGTGAAGTCCAGTGAAAGGCACCTTGTCTATTTTGAAAACAAAACATTATGTGACCTCTAGTAATTCTTTTTCTGTAAGAATACTGACTTTCTGGAGTAATGAGTATATCAGTTATTGTACATGATTGCTTTGTGAAATGTGCAAATGATATCACCTATGCAGCCTTGTTTGATTTATTTCCTCTGGTTTGTACTGTTATTAAAAGCATATTGTATTATAGAGCTATTCAGATATTTTAAATATAAAGTATTGTTCCCGTAATATAGACGTATGGAATATATTTAGGTCATAGATGTGTTACTTGGAAAGTTCTGCTTTGACAAACTGACAAAGTCTAAATTAATTAGCAAATGTTGTACCCCAGTGAGCAGTAAATCAGTGAAACATCATCCCCAAAAGAGGAGAAGAGACACTTAAAATGGAAACAGTTCCCCCCGAATATATGATTCGGACCCGTTCAGCTGCTGGATATATGTTATCAGTCCTCCCCTCCCACCCACCATTCCCCAACCCCCAACTGGAAATTCTTACATTCAGCTCCTAAGAGTTCTTAATTTATAACTGACTTTTAAACAAGAAGTTTCTCTTGTGGTTTTAGTTTGGGAGTAACCATTCAGTAAAAGTTGCAGTGTGGTTTATGCAAACAGAACAGCCTAGCATTACTCTTGGCCTCCTCCCTGACGGGGGCGGGGGGCTGACAGCCTGGCAGCGTGGCCAGGTGCGGCCACGTCCATCCCGTCGGGACGCAGTCACTCCCGCCCACATTTCACTACTGGAGTTTAGTACCAGGTTCCACGTTCCCGTTCCCATACTCTCTGAGAAGTGCCTGATGATGCTGATGTACTTACAGACACAAGAACAATCTTTGCTGTTACTGTATAAAGCCATAAATGTACATAAATTATGTTTAAATGGTTTGGTGTCATTCTTTTCTAGTTGTGCAGAATAAGCTCTTTATTAGGTTTATGGGTTTTTTTTTCATGTTTTGCTCTCACGTGAGTTCAAACCTTGTCAGCCACGGTGCCACGGTTTATTCAAATCTGGTATTTCTTTGGGGGGGGTGTGGTGGAAACAGTCCCTCTGGGACCAAACTATCATCCCCAAGAACTGAAGAGCAAGTAGACTCCCTGGTAACAAACCACCCTGAAGCACTTCATCTGTGGAGCACCTGACACTACATCTGGCACAGAAATGACCAGGCATATGAGATCTCGTGTTGGAATAGGTGGGGCTGAAGGTAGAAACACCTGGGGAGGGCCCTGGCTAGGAGGTCAGCGAGCAGGGATGGGTGGTGTGGTGGGAGCAGTGGCTTCCCAAGGCCACATGAAGGGGGCGTTGTGCCTTCCACTCAGTGGCTGCAGGTTGAGGTTTCTTTGTTTGCTTTTTTTTTCAGAAAATGCCTGAGGAATGAGCTGGGATTAGATTAATGATGTTACTAAATCCAGGATTAAAACCAGGATTAAGTCCCGTCTCTCCATACTTCTGGCTCTTTTGCTAGGCAAGGGGACATCCAAATGAGTTGGAGTAGGAAAAAGGAAATAGGTCATTCTAATGTTTGTCTGTGTAGACACTGGAAGATCAGTCCAGCTTTCAGAGTTTTCGTTTTTTCCTTACTTCCTTTCAGCAATGGAACCCTTGCTTTAAAAGACACGATAGTCAGAAGTCCAGAGTGTGGAACAGATAAGAGCATCTACCCCCAGACCTGGGTCTTGTGCATAGGTCACTTTGAAAAGTGATCTAGTCCAAATGCAGAAAAACGCCTTGATTGCACCACCAGAACTCAAACCAGCAGGCTCCTTTCAAAGCCCTCTGTACATATACATAAAATCACGCACCTGATGTCATTCATTAAGACCAGTTCCCATGTTTTAACATCAGTTGATAAGAGGAAGCAACACAGTGGGAAGCGACAGATCCCATGGTTGGAGCTCTATGGTTAACATGGAGGGAGAAACTTCCTTCCTCGGACAGTATCTAGGCCCCTGCTGTGACCAGAGACTGACGGATTGTCTCTTGACCTGTGGACCTGCCACACTGAAGGACTCTGCCTTGGCTATTGTTCTCCACGTTGGAGCTGACCTACTGTAACAGTGATGGCGCTGGTTAAACTTATACCCGTTGGTGTGGTTAGGTGGGTGGCAGGCTGTCCCAAGAGACGTGTTGCACTAAGTGGCAGTCTTGGCAGTAGTCACTGTCACGTAGACATTGAAACTTGTATCATCTGTTAGTGTTCCTCATGGGTCATGAGCCTGCAGCCAGGCTGGGCCGTGACCTCTAAAATGACAGTGTGTTCATGTTAGGTTTCCTTATTCTCATTTATTATTTCGTGTAGAAAATTACCCTGGTGATCACATGGATACATGGTCTCTAGGATGTTTTCCAGTTTAAGTAACTGGAAAATGAGTGAAGTTAGTGTGGAATGGAAAGGGAGGTCTGTGCTGGCATGAAAGAATGAGGAAGGGGCTTCCCTGGTGGTGCAGTGGTTGAGAGTCAGCCTGCCGATGCAGGGGACGCGGGTTCGTGCCCCGGTCCGGGAAGATCCCACATGCCGCGGAGCGGCTGGGCCCGTGAGCCATGGCCGCTGAGCCTGCGCGTCTGGAGCCTGTGCTCCGCAGCGGGAGAGGCCGCAGCAGTGAGAGGCCCGCGTACCGCAAAAACAAACAAAAGAATGAGGAAGGCAGGTAGTCCTGGGTGGTGGTGGGTAATCCGGATGTGAGATGGAGACAGCCGAGGTACGAGCTGCAGGTGAAGGGCAGGCCTTTGGATCCTTTGACCAGAGGAAGCTGCAGAGTGGCATGGGCATCTAGAAGTTCAAGAGAGAACTTCTAGTTTTGCAGGTGGCTGGGAGAGGAGGCTTTCTATGCAGATCCCAGGCTTCGCCAACATGGCTGTGAGAGGGAGAAGCTGCATACTTGAGAAGGCATTCACCTGTTAGGGAGAAAAGGAGATGGAGGCCAACTTCCTTAGGCCGTCTTTTCTCTGCTTGACTGGGAGCAGGATACTGTTTTCAGCCCTACTGCCCATGAACTCAAAGGCAAAGTTGAAACTTCTTGGCATTAGTACTTTTATCACGTTCATGTCTTCGAAAAGTGAAAGTCTTGTTTACACTGGCAGCCACTGGTGGAAAGTAGAGATTTACATCCTCCAGGAAGAAAGAGGGCAACTTTTGGGGGGCTTGTTAGTCATTCTTTACATTTCCTTCCGCGAGCTCCAATCCCCGACAAGCAACTTTCAGAGTTTGCATAAAACTTAAAATTGCCTAAGATGGTAACCCACTTGCTGGAGTTTCTCTAAACCCACTCTGGGGATTGTAACGTTACTAAAATTGCTGCTCCAGTGGGGTGATCTTAGCTGCTTAGAACAGAGCTCACAGTGGGCCATTTTAACACAGATTTCTCTCTCTGGTGAATTGGGGTAGAGGACGGTCCGCTTTGCACTTTGGTTGCAAACTGGTTCGAGAACAAACCAGAGATGCCCTCTGCTTAGTCTGTGCTGGTGGCAGGGACACTCGGAGTGTTTGCAGAGCAGTGAGCTTCCCTGATGCGTGGGCAGTGATTTCCCCACAGATGAGGTAAGTTGAGGATACCTTCTACGTGCCTCACCGGTTTGATGTGAGGATTGGAGGGTGAGATAGTGTCTGCAGATGACTTCCCCTGTCAGGGGAAAAGCCTCAACTGAGGAGTTGGTGTCAGCATAGGTAATGGTAGGCCTTGGAGATTCGTTTCCTTAGTGGGGCTTCTGGACAGTCAGCATTTCCCCGCAGGGTAAGTGGAAGAGCTGCTTGGCTCATTTCCGTGGTTTCTCCGCATTGCCATTTGCAGGCCTCCGTGTCTTACACAGGGGAGTGGGTAGACATTTTACCAGACCCAAACTCCAGGAGAGTCCATAACCTCTCCTTGGTAACTCTAGAAGCACTTAGTAAGTTGTAAGCCCATTATGTGCCCAATACAAACTAGTCGAGATACTTGTTTCCCAAGAACAAGTGGACCTATATTAAGAAAATTGAGAGACATTTGTAGACTATTTGACCTCGACGTCACCCTACTCATGTTCACCCAGAGCCTGTGGAGGACGTCAGCTCCGTGTGCCCTTATAGGCTAACCTGTAAGGTAGGGAATGAGGAGAGGAGAGGGCCAGGCTGATGTTGAGGGGGTCTCGTGGTGTGCTGGAGCCCGATCGCCCATTTCACAGGAGCTGATGCTTAAGTGTGCAGGAATTCTGTGAGCCGATTTCAGATAGCACCATTATTTGCAATTAACTTAGACAAACTTACGCAGTTACATTTAAAAACAAAGGCAGTAAATACTCAAAACTCATCATGTCCTCGTGAACTACACGTGGCTCTTGTCTGCTCTGGAAGTAAATATTTGCCCTGGTTGTATCTTAGAATGGGGATGCTCCCACTGCTGGTGCTGAAGCTGAGCAAAGTTTCAGTTTAATAAATATAGTTTGAACGAGGGTGGGAAATGGCTTAACAATAAATCATATCAGTTTTTTGTTTTTATTTTTTGGCGGGGGCCCATGCTGCATGGCTCGTGGGATCTTAGTTCCCCGACCAGAGATCGAACCTGGGCCCTCGGCAGTGAGAGTACGGAGTCTTAACCGCTGGACCGCCAGGGAAGCCCCATGTCAGTTAAATTTATTGAGAAAACAAATTTATTAAGAAAAGAGTTAGTGGATTGGGATGCAAGTCCCTTTGTCAAATCCTGGCTGAATTGCCTTCACTGCCATATGTTGGCTACAGATGAAAGAGTTCGCCAAAAATCAATTGGCCTGATAGAGTTTACAGTAAAGGCTGTTGTGTATTTTGTTATTTATAGAGTGTGTGTTGCATATTCTTTATATCAGTACATTCATAATAAACGTATACATATGCGCAGGCATATGTTATATGTGCAGCTCCGTGCTGCCTCCACAGAGCAGGTTAAACATTGACCGGTGCACCACGGACGGGTGTAACGAAGGCATTAAAGGACTCGCGGTTTGGATGACACAGGAGAACAGGTGGAATGGCAGTGAGAGAGGGAGAGAACAGGAAGTTGTCTCAAGGTCCAGGGTGTGGTCACGCCAGTCGGTGATTGACAGGCAGTGAGGATGGGGCCCTAGAGTGGAAGAGGTCGGGGAGGAGGAAGCCTGAAGATTGCATGGGGCATGCAAATTAGACTTCAGAGCCAACAAAAGAGACTGCAAGGCCGGGGTGGAGAGGAAGTCTCAACTTCAAGCGCCCAAGCCTTTAATCTGGGGGAGGAACCAAGTGGCAGGTAGATGTCAGTGGCTAGGAAAGGTACACGGGGGAGTAGCTGAATGCCCTAAGCATCGACAGAGGTTTTTAATTTTTAAAATTTATTATTATTATTTATTATTGTTATTTGCCATGCCGCATGGCTTTCGGGATCTTAGTTTTCCGACCAGGGATCGAACCCGGGCCCTCGGCAGTGAACGTGCGGAGTCCTAACCACTGGATGGACAGGGAATTCCCCAACAGAAGTTTTTGAAACAGGAGGGTGGAAGGGGAAGGTTCTGGAGCCGGGAAAGGAATACAAAAGGATGCCAGTTCTGCCTTGGGGACTCATGATGGTTTGCCAAATGGAAATAATCACAGCTGCTCAACCGGAGTTACTGAGGGAAACAAATGACCCGAGTTAAGACCCTATCACAGTGCCTGGCACATAGGAAGGGCTCACAAAATAGTGGTGACCAGACATTCCGGTTTGGCCAAGACAGGCTTGGGCTAATTGTGCCCAGCACGATTATTATTAGCTGTTCTTGTCAAGTGTTTGGGTGGTTAATTATATGTTTGACCTATCAGCAAATGACTGTTTTCCAGTTAATCACTTCCTAGAACCCTCACTTCACAGTGGACATACCAAGAGTCCCCCTGGAAGAAGCGGTCTCTGGCTGGAGGGCTTTTCTTCTAAAGGAATGTTCGCCCGGTGTCTGAATAGCATAGGTTAATCTAAGGCGTACAAGGTCTTTCCCTACCTTCTTCCGCATTCTCATCTCTTCCACCCAATGTACCAGTCACACCCGACAGCCATTCCCTTTTATGCTTCCAGCTGTTTCACATGCTGGAAGATTTTGTCTGGAATGCCTTTCTCCTCCTTTCCTTGTCAACAAGGTACAGCTCAAAGCCTCCTCCTACCCTTCGATGCCCTCATATCAGAGTCGTTCCTTGCATAGGTGGGCTAGATGGTTCTCAGGACTCCTTTTCCAAATGCAGGCACGTGTCTTTGTTTAGCTCTGGCTCCATCGTCATAATCCTCAATAGTCCTCCCTAGGCAGCCCCCTAGCCATCCTGCTGAGAAATTCAGAGCCCAGCCTGACTGACTTGGGTCATCACCAGGCTCCAGTGAGGCTAAAGCAACTGGTCAGTGCTTGCCACTGGACACAGCCAAAGGCATTCCTCTGGGGTGAGCCAGTCTGCGTCTGCCTACATTCCAACAAGTTGAAAGCAGACCAAGAAGCCCAAGATACTTGGACCAGTCTGGAGCTGCTATTCACTTTCTTCAACCAAGGAAAGTTCAGAGGCAAGAGAGGGGATGTGACCAATGATGAAATGGGATCATTGGCTTTCCTTCCAGCCAGCCATCCCCACAGGCTGCTGAATCCTCCCTTTCCGTATACCTCTTCTCCGGGCTCAGGGACCAGGGTCAGTCCCCTTTGCTTAGTTCCCACCTCCAAAATTGCCAATAACAAGACTGAAATGCCAGTTTATCTGCTTACCCTCCGGAGGGTTGTACGTCTATAGAAATGGCTAGGTTGTGTCAATCCTGGAACAGTCCTAGGCTCTCCACTTAAAAAAAAAAAAAAAAAAAAAAAAGCACAGCTGGTCACCCTGAGATAGTTGCTGACTTGTTTTCACAGAACCTGGCCGGAGAAAGACACTGTCATTTGTAATTTTTGCCTTGGTGTTGTGTCATTGGATTGTCTCCACTCTTCCCCTACAGAAAGGAATTAGACAAAATAGGTGGGTTTTGCATTCTGATTATAAAATAATATTTTGAAATTAATTTGAAATTTTCAAATATTTTTTGAAATACAATGTTATTCTGAAAGGAACGTAATCATTCTCCTTTACAAGATAACAGTTTTTCCTACCTCAATTCACCACATGTACCAAAACAATGACTTGGTAAAAAGGAGACATTTCCTGAAGTCAGGCAATTCTGTTTGAAAGTACGTGTGAAGTTGTGATAAAACACACCCTGAATAGAACATTTCATTTATTCTTAAGAAAGTGTCTTATGAGATCTCAACAGTTGTTAGAGCCCTGTGGGCTGTATTTTAGATTAGTATTATCTTTAATGTTCCAGTTCCCTTTTGACTCCTTTTTTTTCTTTGTCTTGATTGATATTGTATTAAAAGCATGAATAATTTTCAAAAGCCTGGATTGGACTGGCTGGAGGCATTTAACAGCTGTATGGAATCTCATGTAACCATCACGTGCCTTTCTTTGGAAACAACAATTGTCCTTGTCTTTTGTAAGAAAATCACATGATTAAAAAAATAGATGGCTAGCAATAATTCTGTTGTCAACTTGGTTACTGGCAGGAGTAGGAATAGGGAGGAAGATGTAAAAAAAAAATGCATTCTTGGATCCCTTAGCCACACCAATCTGCAAACCTTCCTGGAGTAAATAATTTCCTTTGTCATTTCTGGGTAACTAAAAAAAGGCTTTGGAATGTTTCCAGGCTTGGGCATTCAGTTGTGTAATACTTTTGGAGTCTGAGTTACCTTACTTTGCTCCAAGAGTTGGCTCAAAACCCAGCCATCGTCCCCCCTGCTGGATCTGAGTGTCAGAGAAACTGATATCAGTTGAATGAATGAAAATTCAGTCTTTATTATGGACAATAATACTCCCTCTGGGATTAGACTTTCTTAATATTCTTGACAGCAAAAAGAAGTTTGTATCAGCTTTGGATCCCAAAGATGCTGTTTTGACCTAATCGTCTTGAGATGAAGCCTGACTCTGTCTCAAATGTCCCCACCTGGGAAGGGAGCTGCCGGCTTCCACGGCAGAGAGCCTGCCCACGTGGGGAAAAGGGGAAGGCCTCCTGCCACCTTCTAGATTCCAGAGAGTGAATGTTCCAAATACGGAGTGTTTGAAAGCTGTAGGGCTGGTCACTGACCAGCACAAAAAAAGTGTTGGAATTGAGTGCTTCTCTGAGAAATGAGCCAATGTTATTTTCCAGGGCAGTTCTAAGACTTATGGAAGAAAAACTATAATTAAGGAAAGTGGGTGGATTATTAGGAAAGGTTTGTTTCTTCCAAAGGTTTTGTGATCTTAGTAGCATTTTGCAGGGGCCATACCTAGCATCTGGTGAAGTTAGTTCCTCAGCCTCCCTTTGAATTAAAATGAGCGGAGGAAACCCACTCTGTATGGATCACAGACCAGGGAAGATGTCTAGAGACCCCGAGGAAACTGGCTGAAGTAAGACACCGTGTTTCTCTAAGTGTAAACTACCAATTGCGGGCAACAGAATAATTTGGGAAGATTTGTAAAAATGCAAATTCCTGGGCTCCTCCTCAGACCTGTGGATTCAGGAATCTGGGATGGGGGGAAGGGGGGGTAGGATGGCTGAGAAATCTGCATTTTAATCATTCCAGGTGATTTTTGTGAACACTGAAATTTGAGAACCACCACCAGTCTCTGGAGATACTGCGACATTAACTGCTATTCGTTCATTCATTCAGCAGTTAAATGTCTTCTGAGCACCTGTGTACCCGGCCCTCTGTGCTGGGATGCCCCGTGTGGTGCACAGGACAGACCCGTCCTCTGCCTTCATGAGGCTTTCCGTTTCCTGCCCTCTTCAGATGTCTAGTGAGGTTTACCAGAAAGACGTCATGAAGTGTTCTTTAAAAATAGGCTACTGGGGTCAGGTAGAGTACTGGCCTGATAACTGGTTCCAAAACTCTAAAATTTCCAACATCCTTCAAAGGCTTTTACCTGCCTAACCTGCAGGGCATACTGAGTAAGCTAGTTGAGGAGACTGGCCTTCTGTCCTCGAGGCGCTAACAAATCCAGGCCCGGTCTGGCCTCTAGCCAGCACCAGGATCCATCCCTGAGTAACACTGTGGAGTGGCACTGAAGTAGCTTCAGCCAAGAGGCAGACCTGGAAACACAGCCAATTTGATCCCTACTAACCAAAGGGCAGTGCGAAGTGCATCCAGGTCTGAGGAAAATAACCCAGTCTGTGTAGGGTCTGTTTTCCATTGGGAATGAAGCTTTTTTTAAAAAAAACAATTTAATTTTATTTTTTAATAGCTGCAGGAGAGAAATAGCTCATCTTGCAAGATTTTCGAAGGAATGTAAGCTGGACCCAGATGTCCCGGCTGAGATGAGCTTACAATACCGAGCTGGAGAGCCAGGCTGGGCCGACACTGCCTTGCCCCTGGGCCAAGCCTGCGCAGCTCTAGGGCAGAGTGCTCCAGGGTGGAGATCTCCAGGGTGGAGAGCCTCTCTTCCAAACCTTGGTGAGGAACAGCAGCCACGGCCCTGGGGCAGGGTCCATTGCCCCCGTGATGATAGCACCTTGACACTTCATTTGGGTGGTGTCCTCAGGCTGAGCTCTGCCCCAGACAAGGGAACAGTTCCAGATCACTGGAAGTCTCTGCCTCTGTGGTTGCCTGGATTTTTTCTATTTTGTTTGTAAAATATCCTCCAAAGTAGGACATAAGTCTCTCTTGCAAAAAGAACCATATCCAATTCAGCTTGACCAGTTCAGGGTCATCACAGGCATGTCTATGATTGAGCCAAGTTGATGACTGGAGGCGTCCTCGATGCCAGAAACTTGGCCTCCGTGCACCGGTGCTGAATTGAATTTCGGAGAAAGAGTTTTGGGTGAAGTAGAAAAGAATAGCTTTATTGCTTTGCCAGGCAAAGCGGGGCACAGCGGGCCCATGCCCCTCAAAACTGTGTGTCCCAACCTGGGAGGATTTGGTGAGGAGTTTTATAGCAATGGTTCAAGGGCAGGGTGGCTGATAAGGATCAGGGCACAGGGCCTGCAGTCCTTTAATCTGGCTTCAGGTGGTGTCCTGATGAGCTTCTCAAGGTTATCAAATTGTGATCTTCTGTGGAATGAAGAACGCTAGCATCTTCCATTTCTTGGGGGTTTTAGTTCTGTAGAAGAGCGCAAAGATATCGTTTTATGTGTATTCCTTGAGGCGGAACCAGGACCCTGCCCCAAGGCTGCACTATTGTTTCTTGACTGCCCCTCCCTTGTCCCTGCATCCCCTCCCTTCCCTGATTAGCAATTGTTTGAATCTGCCCTCTGGAACTCAGGGAAGGTCATGGAAGCTGGAGTCTATTCCCTACAAGCAAGAAATGGGGGAACACAGAAAGGCTTTCTTCATGCCCAGGAGCCCCACAGGGTCCTGCTTGGCTTCATCCTCAGTGCTTTGAGGTAGATCTCATGGTTGGACCCTTCCTCCTTCGTTCCCTCCCTCCATCTCTCTCCCTCATCCCCTCACCCCTTCCCTTCTCTTTCTCTCACTCACTCTTTATTATGGAAAATTCCAAACATAAACAAAAGTAGGAAGAATTAAAAAGTATCATGAATCTCCACATACTCATCACCCAGGTTGAATAGTTATCAACTCATGGCCAAACTTGTTTCATGTATACTCACCCTTGAATCTGGATTATTTTGAAGAAAACCCCATATATCATATAATTTCACTTGTTTAAAAATAGATATATAATTATATAGATAAGAATTCTTCTAAGTTAAAAAACATTTTTTGGCCACATAATTTACATACATTCAGATCCTTAGAACTTGTGTACCACTCAGTCAGTTGGACAGCTGCAAATCAAGGAACAGCATGTTTTTATCACCCCATGCCTTCGTGCCCCTTCCCAGTCAGTGCCCTGCATGAAGAAGCAACCGTTGATCTGATTTCTGTTGCTACCGGTTATTTTTTGCCTATTCTGGAATTTCATATAGATGGGCTCATATACTGTACTTTTCTGCTCCTGGCTTCTTGCATTCAGTGTGTTACTTTGAGATTCATGCAGGTTGTTGCTTGCATCAGTGGCTTGAGCCCTTCTATTTTTGAGGAGTGTCTCATTGTATAGATACGCCAGTTGGTTGATCCGTTCTTCTGTTCATGGGCATCTGGACTGTTTCCAGTTTTTGGCGAGCATGAACAAAGCTGCTCTAAATGTTCTTGTACAGGGCTTTTTTCGTGGACATATATTTTCATTTCTGTTGAGTAAATATCTAGAAATGGAATTGCAGGGTCATAGGTATATTTTCCTTTTTTTGTTGTTTTGGGTTTTTCATTTTCTTTTTTTATTCCAGTATAGTTGATTTACAATATTGTGTTAGTTTCAGGTGTGTGGCAAAGTGTATATATGTATTCCCTCTCAGATTCTCTATTTTCCTTTTTAAGAAATGCCAAATGGTTTTCCAGAGTGACTGTCTCCATTTTACATTCTCACCAGCAACATATGAAGAGTTCTGATTGGTCCACATCCTTTCCAAAATATAGTATTTTTCATCTTTTTAATTTTAGCTATGCTGGTGTGTGTAGTGGTGTCTCATTACGATTTTAATTTTCATATCCCTGATGATTAGTGATGGTGAAACCTTTTTCATGTGCTTATTGGCCATTTGTGTGTCTTCTTTTGTGAGGTGTCCATTCAAGTATTTTGCCCATTTTTTAATCGGGTTGTTTGTCTTTTTATTTTTGTGTTATAGGAGGTCTTTATGTATTGTGGATACAAGATATAGGTGTTTAAACCAATCAATACATAACCTTGTTTTGTGGGTGACTGTTTAAAGACACCTTATTAAAAAAAAAGATATAGATGTTCTATCTATGTATCTATCTATCCATCCAGATATACGTGTTGCATGTATTTTCTCCCAATCTGCTACCTATTCTTTTGATAGTGTCTTTTGATGAATAGTACTTTTAAGTTCAGTTTATATTCATTTTCTCTTTTATGGTTTGTGCTTTCTGTGTGTTCACCAAGAAATCTTTACCTACTTCTGTATTCTCTTTTTTCTTTTTTTAAGTAAATTTATTTATTTACTTAATGGCTGCACTGGGTCTTCGTTGCTGCGTGTGAGCTTTCTCTAGTTGCGGTGCGCGGGCTTCGCATTGCGGTGGCTTCTCTTGTTGCAGAGCTTGGGCTCTAGGCGCACGGGCTTCAGTAGTTGTGGCATGCGGGCTCAGTAGTTGTGGCTCGCGGGCTCAAGAGCGCAGGCTCAGTAGTTGTGGCGCACGGGCTTAGTTGCTCTGCGGCGTGTGGGATCTTCCCAGGCCAGGGCTCGAATCCATATCCCCTGCGTTAGCAGGCGGATTCTTAACCACTGCGCCACCAGGGAAGTCCCCTGTATTCTCTTATGTTTTCTTCTAATCACTTTGTTGTATACATGGGATCAAGAACTAAAACAATAACAAAAACATAACCACAGTACCGTTATTACACATAAAGAATAAAAAAGTTCTTAATATTATTAAGTATCCAGTCAGCATGATGTTCAGATTTTCTCAGTTATTTTCTAATTTTTCCTTACAGTTTTTGACATTTACATTAGAATGCAAATAACATTCATATATTGCTATTTTTATATGTTTCTAAGAATCTCTCTTAAGCTATATATATCTCCCCCCCACACACTTTTTTTGCACTCTGTTGAAGAAACTGGGTCACTTGTAGAGTGTCCCACAGCTTGGATTTTGCAGATTGCATCTTCATGGGGTCGTTTATTATATTTCTCATCCCCTGTGTATCCTGAAAACTAATAGATCTAAAGGCGTGATCATATTTAGGCTCAATTTTTGTCAAGAATACTTCATAGTATTCTGTGAATACATAGGGCTGGAAGTATATGGTGTTTGATTCTCTCTCTTTTGTATGATGTTAGCAACCATTGACAATCGTTGTTATTGTGATTATTTCATTAGGGTCATAAAATGGTGATATTCCATCATTTCTTCTAAATTCACTAGCTGAAACTTTCAATGAAGAGACTTCCCTGAAGTAATGATATGGATGTCCTGTGGACTTTATCTTGAGTAGTTCTGGGAATGCCAGTGTTTCTAGAGTTATTAATCTGCTTTGTATCACTAGATTTAAATTTTCTGCAAGGCATTAGGCTGAAGTTGTTGCTTATTGATAGTTACAACAACAGCAATAATAATCGCTACATGCTGAGCACCTTGGGGACAGGTTCTAACCTAAACACTCAATGCATTTCACTCATCAGATATTCTGAGTTGGAAATTATTACTCATAGATCCTCATGGCTTCTACCGTAAGATGATAGCAGACTTATCTAATGATTTCCGATCTTCCAGGCCACTGTCTCCACTATGGATATGTGGAAGACTTTCCTCCTCCTTTAACTTTATAGGTTTGAAAAGATTTATATCATTAAATGCCTTTCCCTGTGTGAAAAAATATGAACTCGGGACAAACAGTCACATAATAGGATGTTGACTATTCCCATTAAAGTTGAAAGAGAAGGGCCGTGGCTACAGCATGAGTAATCCCAAATCTGGCTGCTTACTGATTCAAGCCAGAAATTTAAACACATCATTTGCCCCTTACAAAGGCTCCATTTCCTCCTTGGTAGAATGG
Source organism: Phocoena phocoena (assembly GCF_963924675.1). NCBI lineage: Eukaryota > Metazoa > Chordata > Mammalia > Artiodactyla > Phocoenidae > Phocoena > Phocoena phocoena. The sequence goes on along the minus strand of NC_089236.1, from coordinate 15,177,804 downwards.
GAAAAAATAATACTGGGTCATGACTTGCTGCCAAAGAGGTGTTTCCTACTAGAGACCAACTGGAGACAGCTTGGGTAGGTGGTGAGGTCTGTAACTGCTCCCAAGTGAATATAGAAAAACATTCCAGAGAACACACCTTCCCTGGTGAGAGCCCCCATTTTTCCTTCTTTATAGCTTCGTGTCTTTTAAGAGGAAATGATCTAAGTGACTAGATGTTTGAAGGAAATTATTAAACAGAATACTTAAAATTGGGTTTGACTTGAAAGAAGAAAGTGTTTAAGGTTTGAAAGACTAATGGGTTTATGCTACATAGCAGTCCGTTCTGGGATGTACCTCTCAGCTGGTTCGTAGGCAGAGAGGTTTGCATTCTCTTTCTTGATCTGAGGAACAGGATTATGTCTTGTGTGTGCAGCTGCTTGTGCCTCCTTCTGTTTCCTTGCCTTTGAGTCCCTTCCACAAAAATATCCTCCACATACCCAGCAGTTTCTATCCCTTTGCACATTTAACTCCATTATAAGACAATCTGTTCTCCCTGAAAACTTCACTGAGGATTGCTGTTGGCTTTCCTGAAGATGCAGATATGTTTAGTAAAAGTTTACCAGTCTCCATTGCTTTAAGGGTGGGATTCTGATTTACGTAGAATGAGGATACACCCCAGTTCCTCCAAGATAGCCTCAACTTATGACTGTCACCCAGTTGTGATTATTAACAGTATCCTCTTTCCCTTTCAGAAGTGTCTTGGTGTAGATGAACATCATGTGGGCACGTTACCTGTACCCACTAGTCACCCATTACTTTTCTTTAGGCCCAGCCATGAAATGGTGGAAGTGAGCCCTGGGGGAATGAAGATTAGAGTCAGCAGGTTGAACAAAAGACCTCCTGGCTCTTCTTGAATAAAAGAATCACTAGTGTTTCATGACTGTTCCTCTGATATGGTCAATGAGACTGAGAAGGCCACCTCATTCTTCTTTAGACTTGTTACTTTTGATAACTAGGAAACATGTTTTTCATCTGAAGCCACTTCAAGTCAACCATGAGGCAGCATATTTCAAGCCAGTTTAGCAAGAAGATAGCAACGAACATGCTCCACGTAAGGCTGTCCACATGGATCTGAGTTGCCATCTTACAAAATGAGGCCAGATGTTCACGGCTGGGTATAATACTCCAGAAGCTTTTGCCCAACAATCGAGAACAATATTAAGAGGGTGTGATGGCTGGGGATGCTGTCCACTTCAGACGGGTGTCTCAGTGCTCTCTACCTGTGTACCACAGCAGATTAGCGTCGTCCAGATGAGCAGAGAGGCAGGGGAAATTCAGCTTGATTTGAAACACAAGCATGCAAGCAAAAACAACCTAAGGTCTACTCATAAGAGCCCCATACAGAGTTGGTCTGAGTCAGAAGTGGACACAGCTGGACACAGCTAAAATAATCAAGTGTTTTGCCTAATAGCGGCTCTAGACTCAAACAGGGAAAGACAGATAAAAGCTGAGCTCCTAAGTGAGTTCAATTTAGGTAACTTTTTGGGATATACACAAAAATCATTCATGAATTAGTCTGGTCCTTATTCATTTATACATTCTTCTAACAATGTAAGAATCAAGATAATTGACCTGAAAACATTTGAAAAACTGAAATGTATATAAATATTAAGTATTATTATTGAGAATCAACTATATTCATGATGTTGTGTTTAGGACTGTGTGAACAAAAAGACCAGTAAGACATGATTCTTATCTTCAAAAAGCTTATAATCTAGTAAAGCAAATTATGGCAATCCAGACGAGCTCGCCCTGACCAAAGCTAGAACAAGTTGAGCAACAAAATAAATCACAATAGTATCTATATTTAATAGAATTTAATATAATTTATAGACAATACATTATACATAATTTATAATGACTGTAATTTAATATAATCATATATTCCGTAATGTAATATATAGCACAGTTATATTTAATATTAATTTTATATAAAGTAAGCATCCTTGAGTTGATACTGATAAGTACAATATAAGTGACTGAAATAAATAAATATGTGAGGAGGAGGGACAACTCTTCTTTACAGAAAAATCCTCGTGAATAAATGTGGAAGGAATGAGGGAAATAAAGATTACTGATAGAATATCGTCACAGTGGGGCTTCCCTGGTGGCGCAGTGGTTGAGAGTCCGCCTGCCGATGCGGGGGACACGGGTTCGTGCCCCGGTCCGGGAAGATCCCACATGCCGCGGAGCGGCTGGGCCCATGAGGCATGGCTGCTGAGCCTGCGCGTCTGGAGCCTGTGCTCCGCAGTGGGAGAGGCCACAGCAGTGAGAGGCCCGCGTACCGCAAAGAAAAAAAAAAAAAAAGAATATTGTCATAGTAATTATTGTAGGAAGATCCACCGATGAACAGTAAATTAGAGGGCCAACGTTTAAGGAGAAACAGTTCATCCCCCCTGGGGTGGAGGGATGCAATTACCTGCCGTCAGGTGGGAGGTATGGACCTGGGTGGAGGATGTGGATGGGGAATCAGGCTGCCTTCCTGGGCAGGGAGTGTTTGGCTGGTCCTTAAAGGCTGGGAGAATTTCGATACGCATGTTTGGGCTGGGCAGGTGAGGCTTCTAAGGTGGATGGTGTTTTAAAAGTCTGGGCCAAAGCACAGGGTGGGAGAGGGCAGGAAAAGAGTGAGTGGGTAGCTTTGGCTGGAGGTCAACATCCTCAAAGAGGAATGGCGGAGGCCAGGCCCCTCATGGCAGTAGGTGGAGGGCCAGAAGCCAGGCCGAGGCTGTTGAGAACACTCCTTGGCCGAGCATGGGGAGACTTCACCCACTGAAGGGATCAGGGACACAGTCTGAACCTGTCCCCATTGCCTTGAGAGCAACTAAAGGTGTGATGAGGGAACAGATGGTGTATTTTAAAGGCCTTTGTGGAGGCTGAGGCCGCAGTGGGGGAATGACCAGGAGACCAGTGTGTGCAGAGAGGCGGGTGAGATTCCCATTGCACAGGGGGGTCTGTTCCGTGAACGCTGGGTCACTTGGGAAGCAGGTCTGGCCCCAGGTCTTTGTCCTTGGCTACTGTCTGCTCTGTGACTCTCTCACAGTACCAGGGATTGCTGCTGTGACGTGGAACCTTCCTGCTCAGAGAGAGAATCATCTCCTTGTCAGGCTCTTTCACGTTCTGGGAGTCAGCTCGTTGGCCTGACAGGGTCACTGGGTCCAGGGGTGTCGGGAAGGTTCTGTGGGTACGCTGAATGTCTAGAGGGGATGTTTGGGGCTTGGCCTAGTTCCTCTTACTCCCAGTGGACACGCTGTCTCTGGAGCTTCCCCCTACACCTTTCCCCGCAAAGTGGGGGTGGATTTGGGCATGAATGTTCCTCTGAAGAAATGTGCTGGATTCTTATGTCATGGCTAGACAGGCCCCCCGCTGGGCCTGTTTGCTGTCCCTTTCCTGTAGTGCTCCCGACGGTGTCAGGAGATTTGGGGAACTTGTGACTCATCATAGCCAGCGACTGTGGCCATTCTGCTGAGAAGCCCTGTCTCAAGGGAAGAGGCAGGGGTCACCAGGTAGGTGCCAGCAGTCACTTGACTCCCAGGGATGACAAGCTCAAGTGGGACTTTATGGCTGGGCGTGATGGAAACCATAACACATGGCTCTCTGGAGCAGGGCCGTGCTGGCTGGGAGGATGTTTGGCTCTGCTTGTGTTTGAACGGTCTGACGACAGCTATAAAGCTTAGCAGCTGTGAGGTAGATCAGGTACTGCAGGACTTTTGGACTTAGGTTAACCCTGGGGTCTTGAGACTAGAGCTGCAGCTTTGAAGAATTCAAGCATTGAGACAGCACGTACTGAGAAAAGTAAACTCTTAAGCTCTCTGCATATTCAGTTCTGGAGGCTCTGTTGACAGCAGCCCTTCCATTAATTAATTTTCTGAAGAGATGAATTACCATTTGTCTCCTTCCAGGAGCTGACCTCTAGATGCCAAATAAATATCCCTTTACCTTCCGGGAACCTAGTGTTTTGACTTGGGCCCACTGTAGACACTAGAACTAACTCCTTCATGGAGAGTTGGTAGCAAAACTAGGGAGGGAGATTAGGCAGGCCTCTGCCACCCCTTCCTTCGTGTCACTGTGATAAGGAGTCACGAAATCACGGGGATTAGTGTAGACCTAAAAACACCGCGTCCCGGCACGGGTGCGGTCCCGGCGCGAGTGCGGTCCCGGGCCTTTCTGTGTCCAGAGCGGGAAGCTGAGTGGCAGGCGGTAGGGAGGAGTGGTTGGAGGGTTGGGATCTGTTCTCAGACTCAGTGTCGAGTCCCGGCGCCTCCACACACAGGTATGTAAGCTTGGGCCCGTGCCTTCTCCCAGCCGGGCCTTTCTTTCCTCCCTGATAAAATGAGATAACGATGCGTTCTTTTCCGGGTTGTTGTGAGGCTTCAATAAATAACAGTGACCGTGAACTCCCTGTACAGAGTCTAGTCCCGGGCAGCGTGAGCTCCCACCCTTCCTTCTTTTAACCTCCTTAACGAGGTAGATGTTCCCAGCTTCACTTTCAAGGGAGGAGGCCGAGGTGAAGCAGCTCGGCCAAGGATGCAGACGCCCCAGTCCACGCTCTTTCCGTCACACCAGGCTCCCTCCGGAGGTCAAAAGGCTGTGTGGGCCCCGAGAGGCTGGCGCCGACCTTTGAAGCTCTTTCAAGCGTCTTTGCCATTTGCCGAATCATGCCTGGAAAAATCTGTTCATCAGACATGTGCCCTGCCAGGTCGTCCAGCAGACCAGGCGCTTTATTTTTTTATTTTTATTTTTTGCCAGTGAAACAGGCTGCAAGGTCCACCTCCAGTTTCATCTTCCGCAAGTCTGGGCGTTAGGAACCATCACAGCAACTGCTTTTGGTTAACATGTCTTACATGTCAGGCGTGGCGCTAAAAGCGTTCCCTGCATTGTCTCATTTTATCCCCTGCGTCGACCTTGAGAGGGAGGTGTTTTTATTCCCATTTCCCTGATGAAGAGTGTGAGGATTAGAAAATGGAAGAATTAGCTCCATCCTGTTGAAAAAGAGCCCATCTGTCTAACTCCGAAGGCCGTGTTCTTTACCACCTAACTCAGATGAATCCAGAAGAAATGTCAGTCGTTTTCTGTAGCTGAGTGTCCAGGGCAAGTGATGTTCAAATATGGAAAACCACGTTACACACCTGACAGGTGTGACCCAACACAGGCCACACTTCAAGCAGCCCCTGGGAGGTAAAGATGGTTTATCATACTAACACTGTTCTGGGTTGAATGACATCCCCCAAACCAGCTCCTGGAACTGATGATTCTGGAACAAATAATCTAGGATTCAAGAAAAAAAAAAGAGGTGGGGGAGTTAGAATGAAATAAACTGTGTAAACCAATATGAACCATTACGCAAAGCTATTGTGAGGCCTTTATACTCTGCAGGGCTGTTTTACCAAATTTTGTGGGGAAAGCTCAGCTCTTACTCAGAATCTTCCTGCTATAACGTTACTTATGGATACGTAAGCTCTGACTTCCATGAAGTGTGAAGTATTTTACTTTATAAAAAGCTGTTGAATGGATCTGGGGATCTTACTTCATCAGCCTGACTATAGTAAATCATATGAAGTCTGTATGCGGCATTGGGACGTGTGTGAACCATGACTAAAACATACTCTGATCATTGCCCATCATTTGTGGGTCAAGTCCACGTACGTGGCTGGTTTCCAGTTTCCTTGCAACATCCCTGGGGTGAGAGGCAGTAGTTCCATGCATTGTATAGTTATGAAGGTACAGCATCTGGTTTACAGTGTTATTATTTATATGCCATTCATTCCCACAAGGCATTTGCATTAACATCAAAGGCAGAAAGATAAGAACTAAATAATGAAGGAAGAGAGAACTGATTTATTAAAAGACTTTCTCTTCCTCACTTTTTCTTTTTTCCTTTTTGTTTCTCAATCATCTTTTTATACCTCACTCTTTTTATTATAGAACACAAATGTAGAAGAGTATTGTTATCCAGACTTGACACCTCTAGCCCTCATTCACCCCACACCAGAGAGCTTTGAATTCAAATGCTTCAAATTCTCTGTATCTGCAAATACTTCAGCACTCTTTATTTAAAACCACAATATGATTATCATGCCTTAAAAAATCAACAATTAATAATAATTCTTTATTATCCATTGGTGTTCACATTTCCCTGATAGTCTGACACACTTTTTTTTCAGTTTTATTGAGGTATAATTTACAAACTATAAACTTCACCCATTGTAAATGTACAGCTTGATTTTTAGTAAATTTATACAGTTGTGTAAACATCACCACAATCCAGTCCTAAAACACTTAAACATTTTTAATGGTTTGTTTACATCATGATTTTATTAGGGCCCTTATACTGTGATTGGGTGATGTCTTCTAAGTCTCTTTTAATGTATAGGTTTGCCCTCTATAACAGTTTTTTTTTTTTTAAGTGAAGAAATAGGTCTTTGCCTTTAGAATTTCCTGAAGTCTAGATTTTGTCAGCTGCATCGTTGAGATATTATTTAACATGTTTCTCTCCCCCTGTATTTCCTGTAAGTTGGGTTTAGAGACTCATTCAAGTTCAGTTCTTTTCTTTAGCATGATTACATCATGAATGGTGTAGTGTACTTCCAACAGAGTGTCATGGTGTGTGATTTATCTCTTTTCTTGATGTTAGCAACCTTCGATAATTATTGCCTAAGTCTATTATTTCATTAGGATTGCAAAATGGTGGTTTTCTACTTCTGCCTTTATTACTTCTGTAAGATAAACTTGTCCTCTTAAACCATTTGGTCTCCTAAGGATGAATTTGAATATGAAAGGCAAGATAGATGCTTAATTCTTTTGCTTTATTATTTTTCAAAATAATGAGTTGATTCCCTAGCATCGTCCAAAGACAACCATTGAGTTTTGTTTTGTTTTTTACTGTCACTATAAAGTCAGAGATCCAGACTTACTGAAAGTGCTTCGATTTATTGTGGTAATTGTCCTCTTTGATGCTTGGTTGTTCCATTTTGTGCAGATTGGAATCTAAGCAACTTGGCATCTCCATTCTTTTGGACATGACTCTTGTAGTTGTTGGTAGCTTCTTTTTTTTTTTTTGGTGGTATGACAAAAATTTCCAGGCTCATCTGGTACATTTTGTGCCACAGATCTGGAGTCAATCATTTCTTCAAGGAGTACTTGTTCTTTTTGGTGGAAAATTGTATTCAGAGACCATAGTCTGGGCGCTAGGAGGCTCATTAATACCGGGTAGGTTATTTTTCACTAGGATTTTTAGTGGGCAAAGCTAGAAAAAAGGGTTTAAGGTAAAATACATCTTAATTCATGCTGTTACTTCCAATTCAAACTCAAGAGCATAAAGTTTTTTAACCTAATTCATTGTACAATTATATTTCTTTCCTCCTCTCTATCAGTCGTTTGTTCCTTTTAATTTCTGAACGGTATTTCATTGTACAATATAACACATTTCGTGTATCCATTTACCAGCTGATAGACATTTGGATTGTTTTCAGATTTTGGCCATTATAAATAATGCTGCTATGAATAGTTTCATCCAAACATATGTTTTAATTTATCTTAGGCAGATACCTAGGTGTGGAAACTGTTTTCCAAAATGGTTGTACCATTTCACACTCCCACCAGCAATGTATGCAGGTTCCAGTTTCTCCACATCCTTGCCAATGCTTGCTTTGCCCTGTTCCCAGCCTATCTTTCTGATTATAACCATTTCAGTGGGCGTAAAGTGCTTTCTCATTTTGGTTTTAATTTGCATTTCTCTAATGTTGAACATCTTTTCAAGTTCTTATTGGCCATTTGCATATTTTCTTTGGTGAAATGTCTATTTAAATCATTTGCCTAATTTTAGAAATTGTTTTTGTCTTGTTATTGAGTTGCATAAGTTCTTTATATATTCTGGATGCAAATCCTCTGTCAGATACAGGATTTGCAAATGTTTTCTCCCAGGTTGGGGTTTGGCTTTTTGTTTTCTTAATGGTGTCTTTCGAAGAACAAAAGGTTTTAAAGGTTTAAAATCAAATATAATAGTTATTTTATGGACCATACTTTTGGTGTGATTTTTAAGTCTTTGCCCACCCCAGGATCATGTAGATTTTCTTTTATATTTTTTTCCAGAAGTTTTAAAGTTTTAGCTCTTTTTTTTTTTTTTTTTAAGTTTTGGCACTTATAGTTAGGTCTTAGAGGCATTTTTTAAAAGCATTTATTGACTGATTGATTGATATTTATTTATTTATTTTGGCTGCACTACGCAGCATGAGGGATCTTAGTTTCCTGACCAGGGATCGAACCCTTGTCCTCCGCAGTGGAAGTGCAGAGTCTTAACCACTGGACTGCCAGGGAGGTCCCTTAGATCCATTTTTGAGTTGATTTTTGTGTATGGTGTGTGGTAAGGGTCTAAATTAATCTTTTTTACTTGTCAGTATCCAATTGTCCCAGCACCATTTGTTGAAAAAACTTATCTTTTCCCAGTTGAATTGTCTTGGAATTTTTGTTGAAAATCAATTGACTGTAAAAATAAGGATTTATCCTTGACTCTTAATTCTCCTTCATTCATCTATATGCCTGTCTTTACAATAGTACCACACTGTTTGCAGTAGAGCCACACTTAGCTATATAGCTTTATAGTACGTATTGAGATGAGGAGATGCAAGTCTTCAATTTTGTTCTTCTTTTTATATATTGTTTTGGCTACTCTAGGCATTTCACATTTCCATATAAATTTTAGGATCAGCTCATTGTTTTCTGCAAAATCATCTGCTGGGATTTTTTTGCTTGGGTTTGCATTAAATCTAAGATGAATACTCATTCTTCTCAAGTACACATGGAACATGCTCTGGAATAGATCATATGTTGGGCCACAAAACTAGTCTTAATAAATTGAAGAAGATTAAAATCATATCAATCATCTTTTCTGGTCACAAAGATATGAAACTCAAAAGCAATTACAAGGATAAATGTGGAAAATTCATAAATATGTTGAAATTAAACAACATGCCCCTGAACAACCAATTGGTCAATGAAAGATCAAAGGAAATTTAAGAAATCTTGAGACAAATGAAGATGGAAACACAACATGGAAACACAAGATGCCAAAATGTATGGGATGCAGCAAAAGCACTTCTAAGAGGGCAGTTTATAGTGATAAATACTTTCATTAAGAAAAAAGAAAGAACTCAAAGAAACAACCCACCTTTACACCTCAAGGAACTAGAGAAAGAAGAACAAATTAAGCCCTAACAAAGCCCAACAAACTAAACGAGGTTAGAAGGAAATAAAGATCAGAGAGCAAATAAATGAAATAGAAAATAAAATGAAAATAGAAAAGATCAATGAAACTAAGAGCTGTTTTTTTGAAAAGATAAACAAAAGAAACAAACCTTTAGGTAGGCTTGCCAAGAAAAAAAGGGAGAAGACTTAAATAAATATAATTAGAAGTGAAAGAGGAGACATTACAGCTGATACCACAGAAATACAAAGGATCATAAGAGACTACTATGAACATTATACACTAACAAACTGGACAAGCTAGAAGAAATGGGTAAATTCCTGGAAACATATAACCTACCAAGACTGAATCATGAAGAAACAGAATGCTTGAACAGACCAATTACTGGTAAGGGGATGGAATCAGTAATCAAAAACTTTTCAACAAAGAAAGGTCCAGGACCACATGGCATCAATGGTGAATTCTACCAAACATTTAAAGAATAATTAATACCAATGCATCTCAAATTCTTCCAAAAAACAGGAGAGGTGGGAACATTTTCAAACTCATTTTATGAGGCCCGCATTACTCTGATACCAAAGCCAGAGAAAGACACCACAAGAAAAAAAAATTATAGGCCAATATCCCGGATGAACACAGATACAAATTCCTCTACAAAATATTAACAAATTGAATTAAACATTTCATTAAAAGGACTGTACACCATAATCAAGTGGCATTTATTTCAGGGATGCAAGGATGGTTCAACATCCACAAATCAATAAATGTGATATGCCACGTTAACAAAATGAAGGATTAAAATCATCATCATCATCTCAATAGATGTAGAAAAAGCATTTGACAAAATTCAACATGTTTCATGATTGAGACTCTCAACAAACTGGGTATAGAGGGAATGTACCTCAACAGAATAAAAGCTATATGAGACAAACCCAAGGCAACATCATACTCAATGGTGGAAAGCTGAAAGCTTTTCCTCTAAGATCAGAAGCAAGACAAGGATTCCCACTCTCACCATTTTTGTTCAGCATAGTATTTGAAGTCCTAGCCAGAGCAAAATTAGACAAGAAAAGGAAATAGAAGGCATCCAAATTGGAAAGCAAGAAATAAAATTGTCTTTATTTATAGACGACATAATTTTATATGTAGAAAATCCTAAATATTCCACCAAAAAACTGTTAGAACTAACAATGAATTCACTAAGGTTGTAGGAAACAGAATCAATATACAAAAATCAGTTGCATTTCTGTACACCAACAAGGAACTATCAGAAAGAGAAATGAAGAATATATCCCATTTACAATTATTACAAAAAAAAATAATAAAATACTTTGGAATAATTTTAACTGAGGAGGTGAAAGATCTGTTCACTGAAAACTACAAGATGTTGATGAAAGTCAAGAAGACACAAATAAATGGAAAGATATTCTGTGTTCATGAGTTGGAAGAATTAATTGTTAAAATGCTCATACTACCAAAAGTGATCTACAGATTCAATGCAGTCCCTGTCAAAATTCCAATGGCATTTTTCACAGAAATAAAACAGTCCTAAAATTTGTATGGAACTAAAAAAATACTCTGAATAGCTGAAACAATCTTGAGAAAGAACAAAGCTGGAGGCATCACACTTCCTGATTTCAAACTATGTTAACAAGCTAGAGTAATCAAAACAGTATGGTATTGGCATAAAAAGAGGCACAGAGATCAATGGAACAGAATAGAGATCCCAGAAATAAACCCATGCATATACAGTTAATTAATTATGACAAAGGAACCAGGAATACACAATGGGGAAAAGGTAGTTTCTTCAATAAATGGTATTGGGAAAATTGGATAGCCACATGCAAAAGAATGAAACTGTACCACTCCCTTACACCATAGAGAAAAATGGACTCAAAATAGATTAAAAACTTGAACATAAGACCTGAAACCATAAAACTCCTAGAAGAAAATATAGAGGGTAAGCTCCTTGATATTGATCTTAGCAATGATTTTTTTAGATTTGACATCAAAAACAAAGGCAACAAAAGGAAAAGTAAACAAATGGGATATGACAAAAAAAGCTGCTACACAGCAAAGGAGACTATCAACAAAATGAAAAGGCAACCCAGGGAATAGGAGAAAATATTTATAAACCACATATCTGATTAGGGATTAATATCCAAAATATACAAGAAATTCATACAACTCAAGAGCATAATAATAATAATAACCTAAGTAAAAAATGGGCAAGCTACCTAAATAGACATTTCCCCCCCAAAAAAAAGATATGCAAATGGCCAACACATACATGAAAATGTGCTCAACATCGCTAATCATCAGGGAAATGCAAATAAAAATTATAATGAGATATTGCCTCATACCTGTTAGGATATCTATTATCAAAAAGATGAGATATAACAAATGCTGGTGAGGATGTGGAGAAAAAGGAACTCTTGTGTTCTGTTGGTGAGAATGAAAACTGGAATTATAGCCACTAGGGAAAACATTATAGAGGCTCCTCAAGAAATTAGAAGTGGACCTACCATATGATCCAGCAATCCCACTTCTGGCTATATATCCAAGGGCAATGAATTCATTATCTTGAAGAGCTATCTGTATTCCCATACTAATTGCAGCACTATTCACATTTAGCCAAGGTATGGAAACAACTTAAGTGTCTGTCAATTGCTAAATGGATAAAGGAAAAGTGATATAGATATATACACACACTGGAATGTTATTCAGCCTTAAAAAAGAAGGAGGCTTCCCTGGTGGCACAGTGGTTGAGAGTCCGCCTGCCGATGCAGGGGACACGGGTTCGTGCCCGGGTCTGGGAAGATCTCACATGCCGCGGAGCGGCTGGGCCCTGTGAGCCATGGCCGCTGAGCCTGCGCGTCCGGAGCCTGTGTTCCGCAACGGGAGAGGCCACAACAGTGAGAGGCCCGTGTACTGCAAAAAATAAATAAAAAAAGAAGGAAATTCTGCCATTTATGACAATATGGGTGAAACTGGAGGTCATCAAGCTGAGTGAAATAAGCCAGACACAGAAAAACAATGGTGTCACGTACATGTGGAGTCTAGGGGGAAAAAAGTCAAAATCACAGAAACAAAGTAGAAAAGTGGTTGCCAGCAGCTGGGGATGGGGGAAATAGGGAGAGGCTGGTAAAAGAGCACAAATTTTCAGTTCAGAAATCCCACTTGGTTGTGGTAATTCTTTATATACATTGTTTGATTTGACTTGCTAATATTTTGTTGGGATTTTTGTGACTGTGTTCATGAGAGGCACTGGTCTGTAGTTTTCTTTTCTTGTAATATCTTTATCTGGTCTTGGTATTAGGGTAATCCTTGCTGCATAGAATGAGTTAGGAAGTATTCCCTCTGCTTCTATTTTCTGGAAGAGATTGTAGAAAATTGGTATAATTTGTTCCACAGAAGTTTGGTTAATGCTCCTCAGTGACACCATTTGGGCCTGGTGCTTTCTTTTTAGGAAAGTTACTAATTACTTACTCAATTTCTCTTATAGATATAGGTCTATTTAGATTATCTATTTCTCCTTGTGTGAATTTTGTTAGTTTGTGTGTTCCAAGGAATTGGTCCTTTTCATCTAAGTTATCAAACTTGTGGCCATAGAATTTTATATAATATTCCTTTATTCCTTTTAATGTCTATGGGATCAGTAGTGTTGATTCTCACCATTTTTAAATGAACTTCTAAATTTTATCATTAGTAGTTGTAAAGAATATAACTTAAATTCAGATATCCTTGGCTGAATATAATGTTGTTTGAATGATACAAGATTTGATATCAATTCTGTAACTATTTTTGATTTTTAGAGATGTAAGTGCTAAGAAATCTTGTCTGCATACGTAAGTAGATAGGAGTGGAAAGATTCTCTTAGAGCAGTGTCATCCAATTCTCTGAACTCCTTCTGATTTAAATGCCCAAATCACTTGGGGATCTTTCATCAAAAATTATTTTTAGATGAATATAGTGAATAAATCTATTAGGAACTTCTTGCATTTTGTTAAAAACAATGAATTAGAAACTACTTGAGCTGCAAGAAAATATTTTATTTACTCGTTAGTGTTGTACACTTTCTCAGATGCAACCTCAACCTTCCAAGTAAAACTTTGCCTGGCAACCTGGAGGTTTTACATGGACAAGCCATCATTATAAGATCTGGGATGAGGAAGAGGTAAATATTTCTTTTGTAAAGTGACAGAAGGATCTGTTTTGAAAGAGGAAGTAAGAAGAGGGAACTTGTAAGATACTTGACCCTAGTCAAGTCAAACAGTTTAGGAAAGAATGAAGGTAGAACTTGAGGCTCCAAAAGGTATTTCTCTTAAAACTATATAAGTGCCTAGGTGTTCCTTGGGAAGATTTCGTATATCTGGAGGCACGTACCCTATTTTGAGGATCCTCCTATGGAAAAGGCAGGAAGGCATCCTTAATAATGTGGCATTTGATAAGAGACCTGAAGGAAGTGAGGATGGAACCATGTAGCCATCCAGGGGAAGAGCACTTCGGAAGGAACCACACAGGCAAAGGCCTTGAGGTAGGAGTGGTCTTGGAATGTTCTGGAAATAGCAAGAAGGCCAGTGTTCATTGTTGCAGAGTGAATAAGGGAGAGGGTGGTAGGATATGAGGCCAGAGAGGCAATCTGCATCACGTTAGACCTTAGAGTCCAAGGTAGGAATGTGGGATTCTATTCTGAGTAAGATGGGAAGAGTGGCTCTCCTTTGGAGGGTTTTGAGCTTGGGGGTGACATGACCTGATTTTTGTTTTAAAAGGCCCAACCTGGCTGCTGTGTCAATTATTACATAGAAATCTTGTTGTCTTTGTCATTTCTGGGCAGTTTTGTTTACAACTCTTTCTGGGTTCACAACTGAGGATGACAGTTGTAACTGTGTGTGACTGTGCAAATAAGCTGACCTTGGAGGAATTTGGGCTGCCAGCTCGCTCTGAGTGTGGCTTTCTCAGCCCTGTGGCCTTGGAACGCTTGTGTTCAAAAGGGAGCCACCTCCTTTCTGGCTGCCACACCACTGTACTTGAACCATAAATGTTGGGATTTGAGAGGCAGAAAAGCTCACTAGGGTCCCAGCTGATGACCTGCAGCTCGTGGAATCACAGATACTCTTGTAGGTCAGTGCCCAGGACACGGACCCTGATGCTCAAGCTGGTGCGGGGAACGTTTATTGGGGAGTGTTCTTGAGGACATTACCTCTTAGGGGTAGGGGAGCCGGACTGGGCAGAAAGGGATGCTGGATTGTGAAGCATTTGCCACAGAACTCTTGGCCTTCCTTAAAAGAGGAAGGCCCTTCAGAGTCTTCTCAGTTGAGGCTCGGTCCTGGGCCTTCGTACCTTCCACATCCATGGCCGTGCGTAGCGCCTAGAAAGGGAATGTGAACTTGGGCCAAAAATAGTTTCTGTGGAGGGACTCATCTGTGAGTCCCCGGCAGCCAAGATGCCAGGCAACCTGGGGATCGAGTGTCCCAGTGTTGAACGGGGGGGCCGGTCTCCACCCCAGCTGGTTAACTGGAAGCACCTTTTTTTTTTTTTTTTTTGCGGTACGCGGGCCTCTCACTGTTGTGGCCTCTCCCGTTCCGGAGCACAGGCTCCGGACGCGCAGGCTCAGCGGCCATCGCTCACAGGCCCAGCCGCTCCGCGGCATGTGGGATCCTCCCGGACCGGGGCACAACCCCGTGTCCCCTGCATCGGCAGGCGGACGCCCAACCACTGCGCCACTAGGGAAGCCCCTGGAAGCACCTTTTGAAGATCATCATCTCCCTCCTAGACGCCACCATTGTGAAGCTAAAGAAGCTGAGGCCCAAAGGGAGTGCTCATGTCGTTTATCCATTCCTCATTTTCTTTTATGTGAATTAGAAAACACAAACATGACTTCAACAGCGAGGCCTTAGTTTCTAAAGGAGGGAGAGTGTAAAACTTATTCTTAATTTTAAAAAGAATTTCTGTATTTCAAAGGATAGTTTGCAGTGATTGTTAGTGCTGCATTTATATATTTATTTATTTCGAAGAAAAAGTTCTTTTACTTCCGGACAACCGCGTTGGTTATTCAGGCGATCACCAAGTTCACTTCTCACCCGTGCTATACACATTCTGTTTCCTTCATTGGTCCACACATTATTCATTACAATAAAAATACACTCTGTGCCCACAGCTGTGACAGGAATCGATTCATAACATTGAGATAATTTCAACCAACGGGAAGGACACTGCTCAGATAATGTCGTTTGCTTGGGTGGTTCTGTCTTCCTGAGCTCACTGTGAAAGGAACATCTTTGACCACCCAGCAGTAAGATTCCCTTGTTTGTGAAATATTTTTCCCTAAAAAAAGAAATCGGATAGGACCGAAACAGCCATATTTTGTAAGTTGTGGACTGAATTCAATAAACCAACTATGGGGAATTCCCTGGTGGTCCAGTGGTTAGGACACCGAGCGTTCACTGCCGAGGGCCCAAGTTCAATCCTCGGTCGGGGAACTAAGATCCTACAAGCCGCGCTGGGAGGCTGGAAACAAAACAAAACAAAAAAACCACGACTGTAAGAAGACATTTCGGAGACAATTGGGGGAAAATCGAATACATTAGGAAATATATACACTAACTAATATGTATAAAATAGATAACTAATGAGAACCTGTTGTATAGCACAGGGAGCTCCACTTCGCTGTACAGTAGAAACTAACACAACATTGTAAAACAACTATACCCCAATAAAAATTAAAAAAAGAAATAATATTAAGTAATTATTACTACTTTTCTTGGGAGCGATAATGGATCTGTCGTCATGTTAAATTTAAGTCTTTATGGATGATGATCAGTACTGAAATTTCCAGGTAATATAATATGAGGCCTGGGACTGGCTTAAAATATTCCAGAAAATAAGAGGAATAGATGAAGTAAGAACGGTAAACTGTTGATGGTAGTTGGAGCCGGGTCAGGGTACAGGGGGGTTAATTTTTACCACTTTCTTCACTTTTGTGTGTGTTTGAAATTTTCTGTAATAAAATGTTAAAAATATTTTTTCATGTCTGGCTTTTAAATTTTCATTTTACTGGGTAGAAGCTAAAATAAGGGGTTGTCTAGCTCAGTGTTGGATTTCTGGCAGTATGTGTCCTAGTTTAGAGAAGAGGCATAGCCCAGCCCGCAGAAATGCCCAGCTGGACCCCATGTGATTATGTTCACCCTCCAAGGCGAGCAGTGCCACCCGCTGTGGGTTTCACTGGGAACGACCTTAAGCGTGGCAGAAGGAAGGTTGAGCTGACAGAGCACAGGGGCCTGGGTTCAAAACCTGGGCCACCTTCCATAGTATAATGATCTTTCCTAAGTATAATAAACATAAATATAATGCTCTCATATGTCTCTTGTGCCCTCTCAACCTCATTTATAAACTGAGACTTGTTTTGAGGGTTGGCAGTAATGCACAGAAAGTGGCTTGTTTTGAGGGTTGTTTTGAGGGTCGGCAGTAATGCACAGAAAGTATCTAACGCATAGTTGATGTCTGATAAAATGAAAATCATTATTAATGAAAAGCCTGTTCGTTCTCCTGTCCTAGGGAATAGTCCTTTGTCTTGTGTCACAGAAGTCACTCACCCAAGAAAGCCAGATCCATGTTGTGGGAGAAGTTTTCCCTGGGAGCTTATCTTTGGGAGGAAAGGGTCCTTATCACTTGAGTTCTTTCATGAAGCCCCTCAGCGCCCTGAACTTCTACCCTGTAATCCTTTTATGAAAGTTTATTTACCAGTCTGTCTTTAAGAATTTGAAATACATGTTTATTTAAAACATGAGGATATGGGAGGAAGCTTAAAATGTCTCTAACACATTTTTTTACTTGTTTGGTTGGCCATGTATATTTTTGCTCCTTTGGGCAGCTAATCAAATAAAAAGTACCCAAGGACCTTAATTCCTTGGCTGGGGCTCCATCCCCTAGAATGAGGGAACCTGTTCCTTGGTGCGAGGTGGAGGCTAGTATAAT
The DNA here is from genome assembly GCF_963924675.1 of Phocoena phocoena. Classification (NCBI taxonomy): domain Eukaryota; kingdom Metazoa; phylum Chordata; class Mammalia; order Artiodactyla; family Phocoenidae; genus Phocoena; species Phocoena phocoena. The sequence goes on along the minus strand of NC_089236.1, from coordinate 15,160,589 downwards.
AATATTCGTAATACCATGCATAAAGATTTTTCAATAGTATTTTTTTACAATTTCTTTTTGCTTATAAAAGTAACACAACGTGAAAATCCACCCAGTTCTCTTATATTTCATTTGTCTACTTCATAAGTACTTTTTCCGTTTTTAAAAATATGTATTGATCATTCCATCTTATTTATACTAATGACATTCCTGGGAAGTAGAGAGGTGGGAAATACTATCATTTGGAGACAGAGAGGGTCAAGGTGAAGGACTTCATTCCAAGCACAGATCTCACTTCCACCCCAGGATTCTATCCATTCATTAGACCCGGATTATAACCCACCCATTGCTCTGGAAGTCATGCCTGGTTAATTTCCCAGCTAACAAGTGCCCTCCGCTCCCCTCCCCCTGGGAATTTCCCAAGGGGAATGTGACCAGTACTGACTCAGCCAGCCCACACCTCACAGCCTTCTAGCAGCCCCCCCCACTTCACCCACCTTGATCGTACTTGAAGGAAATCAAAAGTAACACCTAGTTGGGAAAGGGCTCGGTCTCTTGCAGGAGATGATACAGCCTCCCACTCATCAGTAGGTGTCTTGTTCATTTGGACACACAGATCAGGCTGAGGTTCAAAAGCTGCTGTGTGGACCAGAACTGGGGGCAGAAGTTCATTTCCCGGTGAACTGTGTGGGTGGTAGACTTTGCGCCTCTGAATCCCCTGCTTCTCTGCTTGGAGGTGGCAACAGAGGATACAATACTCGTTCCTTTTTCATGGAGTCCACTTACTTTCTCAATACTGAGGTCAAAGGTCTCAGCAGATAGCCTTTTGCTGACTAGCAATGTGTCCCTGTTTTTATCAGTTTGAGCTGGATGTTAATAAGAGCTATCATTTATCAAGCCCATACCGTGCACCAGGCCCGGTGTGGAGCAAATCATTTTGTCAACAATTATAGAGCCCCCGGGAATATAGTTGTGAATAACGCTCTCCAGAAGCTTATGATCCACTGGGGGCGACAGCCACTGAACAACTGCTATTTGAATGATTACAAGAGAGCAAAGCCCTATGCAGGGGGAGGCCAGGGCACGTCGGGAGTGTGTAAGTAACTTTACTTCTCTTTTATTCTCACATAGCTGTAGGAGGTAGGTATTGCTATTCCTCCTTTTTCAGACAAGACAGCTGATGCTGAGAGAGTTTAAATAAATTTATTAGTGAAAAGGAGTGCCGGGATTTGACTCAAGATCTATCTAATGCCAAGGACTTGGTGTCCTCCTCGCCTGTACTTAGTGCTCATATCCAGAAACAAAGCTACTCCTCATTGCAGGAAGCGTACATCTTCTGTAAGTTTCAGTTTAGCCATATCATTGTTGTATTAGACAATCAAATCTTCTTACCCCATGGAGGGGCTTCAGGGGACCTGTGAAAGTGCTGAAACTCTATGCAAATTTGAGGGGATATGTGAACGTATTTCTTGGCAGAGTGTCCTTAGATCATACTGTGTTCTCAGAGGGATTAATGACACCAAGAGGTTAGTAGCCACTGTATTAGTCCGTGTATTCCTAGCCCTGATCCTGACTTTGGTCTCAGCCTGCCCAGCAGGCAGCTGAACAAACCCACCGCAAAAAGAGGTGGCTGTTCATCCATTGACATTTTGCAAGGTGTCAGTAGTGATGACTGAGAGTTCACCCAAGTCTCAGTCTTACTTTTTCCTCTCACCTGCCAAGCCCCGTGGTTGGGGGCAGGTAGAACAGGTGGGGTAGGTCTCTCCTAGGGCACTTAGGATCTTCTCCCAATATATCTCTCCCACAGGTTCACTGGTGCCTGGTATTCCAGCATTTCGGATGGCTTTCTGGGCTGCTGTAACCAAACACCTACACAATCTCAGTGAATTAAATCAACAGAAATGTGTTCTCTCACAGTTCTGGAGTCCAGAGTTCCAAAATCAAGGTGTTGGCAGGACCATGATCCCTCTGAAGGCTCTAGGGAAGAATCCTTCCTTGCCTCTTTCTAGCTTCTGGTGGTTTCTGGAAATCCCTGGTATTCCTTGGCTTGTAGCTGCTTCACTCCAATTTCTGCTTCTTCACGTGACTATCTTCCCTCTGCGTCTGTGTCTTTCATGGGCTTCTAATAAGGACGCTGGTTGTTGGATTTAGGGCCCACCCTAATCCAGTATTACCTCACCTTAATTTAACAATTACATCTAGAAAGACCTTTTTTCCAAATAAGGTCACAATTTGAGGTTCTGTGAGGGGGGGGGGACATGAATTTCAGGGGGATACTATTCAACCCAGTACAGATATATTCTTTGACTTTGGCTTCCGCTAACAAAATAAGTACTTCTCAGGAAAGGGCAGTTCCATCAGAAGCCTTCTCAGTAGTTTATACAGTGGTATGAATGAATTGATCAGATCTTTTTCCCAAAGCAGGTTCTGTCTGGGCATAGGTCTGAAGTACTGGGTAGCTGGGTAGGGAGGGCTTAAGCTCCTCACAGGGAAGGGCAATTGGCGATACCAAGGACAAGTTTTCTTCACTTTGTAGTTTTGCTGAGGGTAGATCTTGATGTGGAATCCATTCAGTGTGTGATACATTCATTCTAAAAAGATTGAATAGTTGGTATGTGTAAGGAAGTGTGAGGACAAAAAAATGAATCAGATATGGCCTCCACCCTAAAGGAACCTGTGGTCTCACAGGGGAGGTGAACAGACCTGACTTACCCAATAGCGAGGCTCTGAAAGTGGTAACAGTCCCACTCGATAACAGAGAGTCTTACCCGAGTTGAGAGGTGGGAACACCTGTGCGTGTGACTAACCCGGGTGGTGGGTCGGGAAACGCCTCTTGTCAGTGGAGGTATTTGAAGTGGGATTTCAGGGACGGAAACGTGGAGAAGTAGGAGAGAGGCGAGGGGATCCATAGGACGAAGGCACGGAGGTGGGAGGTCTGAGGCATGAGTGGGAAATGGCCTGGTTTGGCTGGAGCTTAAAGAGCATGAAGCAGCTGGATTGTGGAGGCCTTGAATGGCAGGCTAAGAAAGTCAGGCTCTAGATTTTAATGCCAGGGCCACGAGGGGTCACTGAGGGTTACTGAGCTGTGAAAGGCAGGTTTAGTTCTGCTTCAAGAAGGCTCACTGGACTGCAGTGGGTTTGAGGGAGGGAGACGTGGACCGGGATCCAGTTGTGAGGACTCAGCAAGGGTCCTGCGGAGAGGGGACCGGGGCTGGGAACTGGACAGAGTCCATGTGAACGGGGCAAGAACATGGGTAAATCAGCATGAGACAGAATATGTAGTGAGGCCAGCACTGGGCCACTCATTGGGCACGATGCCAAGTGTTGTGCTTTGCTTTTATAAGTTGGAAACATTTATTAACCTAACATTCTTTTTTTTTGCTTGGGCCTCTCATTGTCGTGGCCTCTCCCGTTGCGGAGCACAGGCTCTAGACACACAGGCTCAGTAGTTGTGGTGCATGGGCCCAGCTGCTCCGCAGCATGTGGGATCCTCCCAGACCAGGGCTCGAACCCGTGTCCCCCGCATTGGCAGGCAGATTCTCAACCACTGCACCACCAGGGAAGTCCTAACATTCATTTTTTAATCATTTTTTTTATTATGCAGTATATCATACAGAGCGGAATATAGGTAATGTATATGTAAGTTATAAAGTGTAACATTCAAATAAGTACCCTTGAACCTACCACTTACCTACCACTCACAATCACACCTGTGTGCCTGATCTCATCCCTGGTTCTACCCTTAATTTTGTGTTTGACCATTTTCTTGCATCTTTCTTATAATTTTACCTTATCTGTTTGTATCTCTAAAATGTTATTTTGTTTTGTTGGTTCTGAGCTTTATAAAAGTGGTATCATACTTATGTACTCTTTCTCTCTATTATATTTTTATATAGTAGATTATATCATAGATTATATAATACATATAATAGCATATATAATAGATTATGCCTTTAAAAGAAATGGGAAAGGTGATGAGTGCTATTTGTTTTTTTTATTTTTAAATTACTTTTTTATTGGAGTAGAGTTGCTTTACAATGTTGGGTCAGTTTCTACTGTACAGCAAAATGATTCAGCCATACATATACATATATCCCCTCCCTTCTGGCCTTCCTTCCCGTTCAGGTCACCACAGAGCACAGAGTAGAGTTCCCTGTGCTCTACAGTTATGTTCTCATTAGTTGTTATCTATTTTATACATAGTATCGGTCGTGTGTATGTGTCAATCCCAATATGGGTGCTATTTGGACATTTCCATATTGTGCGCAGAAGGCACTTCTGACTGGAGACTTCCAGGAAGGGAGAAGTCTAATTCCTTGGACGCCCCCCCCGCCCCCGCCCCCGCCCCTGGAAGGCACTTCTGAGGAGCTAGCTTAACCTTCTCTTTGTTCTATCCCTGCCCTGCAGAGCAGCTTCTGCCTGGTGTTAACTGAGGGGCAGGCACCATAGTACATTCTGTGCCAGGAAGCTCCGTAAAGAGAACTTGCTGGTTTAAAAATGACAACAACATTTATTTTGCTCACAAATCTTCAGTCTGGGCGGGGATAGCTCATTTCTGTTCCACTCTGTGTTCAGCGGGGCGATTTGAAGCCTGGGGGCTGGAATCGTCCGGAGACTCACTCGTTCACACTCTGGCACCTGGGCTGGAAAGGCTGAGACAGTTGAAGGTTAGAACAGCTGGGGCTCCTTGGGCAGCACCCTCTCTGTGCGGTCCCTCTGCAGCTTCCGAGGGCTAAACTTCTTATAGGGCGGCTCAAGATTCCCAACGTGTGCATCCCAAGAGAAGGAGAGCCAGAGGGAAGCTGCATTGCCTTTTACAACCTAGCCTTAGAAGTCCATTAGCTGTACTCTACTGGTAGAAGAGTTACAAAGGTCCACTCAGGTTCAAGGAGATGGAACATAGACCCCGCCTTTTAATGGGGAAGTGTCGACATCACATTGTAAGGATGGAACATAATAATGCGGTCATCTTTGGAAAATACAGTCTGCCACAGACTCTGACCTAGAAGAATGAAATGCCTTGATGTGTTTTCACAGGAGACTCCTGTGAAGCAATAGGAATGTGCATATAAAGAATAATGGCCCGGAGAATAACCAGTTAGACATCCAGGTCCAGGGTCTAATATATATCTCTCCTGCTTCATAAACCAAGGAAATGGCATTGACGCACAGAAATTGGGCTTGTGTAACTAACAATCGCTGTGCAGTAGCATTTAATTCAACCAACAAGAATTAATTTCGAGCTCCCATTTCTCATGAGGTGCCGTGGTAGGTGCTGGCATACAAAGACAGGGTGGTCTGCATGTCCTGACTTGTTGGTCAGCTGCTTCCTGGAAAATGTGGCGACCAGACAGGAGAGAGCAAGGTGAAAGAGGGACAAAGGAAGAAAGGCAAAGAAATAAGACTAAATAAAGGAGAAATAAAAAGGATGGAAAGAAGAGTTCTTAAAATTTTCCGTTTCTCTGAGTTTCTACTTTTCTGCTCCAATATAACTTTTGAGTTCTTTCCTCACAATCTCACACACCCCAAATTTTAACTACCAGGTGGTTAGGAGGAATTTGCAATAATACTCTGTGAAGACAGCTTTTTTTTATCTTAAAAGCTCAAAACCTCAATACTCCTTTTTGAGGTAAATCTTCAAATACCACACCAGAATCCTCGCAATGTGTACACTGTTGCCAAGCAGGCATATTCTCTAGTTTCCTCAGTTTCAACTCCTTGGGATGCCATCTTCCAAAACACAGCCTGCCTCGTCGTGGTCCCTCTCCTGAGGGTTCTTACAGCTAGATTCACGTGATTGGGTTTGAGCAGGGAAAATGAGCTGCTTACTTGCGTTGTGACCCAGTTCTGTTTTATTGGGGGGAAGAGGGTTGGTACTGTGTATCTGCATCTCCACAGAACTTTTGACAGTGAATCCAAAAAGGGAAGGGGTACAGGGAATTCACACGGATTCAGCAGCTGGTTCTGGAGGCTCTTCCAAGCTCTCTCTCTCTCTCTCTCTCTCTGGATCTATCCAGATGGTTCTGTTGCCAGCCCCTACTGTTTCTGCTGGAAGATAAAAGTCTGGCGCCCATCTGAAGTTCCACAGAATTGGTCCTCCAAGCTGAGGAGGCTTCTGAAATTTCCGTTGTTATCTTTAAAAACAGTTTTATTGAGATACGATTCACACACCATACAATTCACCCATTTAAAGTGCACCATTCAATGATTTTTAGTATACGCAGCTGTGCAGCCATTACCACAATCCATTTTCGAACATTTCCTGATCCAAAAAGGAAGTCTCATACCCATTAGCTTTCACTCCCCATTTCTCCCTAATCACTTTCCTCCACACCGCCACCTCCAGGGAACCACTCGTCTACCACTAATCTAATGGATCGATTGAGATTCTGGATTTTTCTTATGTATGTAATCTATCTATACAACATGTAGTCTTTTGTGACTGTCTTCCTTCAAGGTTTTCAAGTTTCTTCCATGCTGTAGCATTTATTAGCACTTCATTCGTTTTTATTATTAAATATTATTCAAGTTTATGGATGTAACACATTTTATTTATGCATTCATCAGCCGATGGACATCAATTTCCACTTTCTGACTATTGTAAATAATGTTGCTTTGAGTGTTAGTGTACAAATTTTTGTGCAGACATATTTTTATTTCTCTTGGGTATATACCTAAGAGTGGAATTGCTGGATTGTATGTTAACTCTATGTTTAATTCTTTGAGGAACTGTCAGGCTGTTTTCCAAGGTGGCTGCAGCATTTTACATTCCCACTAGCAGAGGGTTTCAATCTCTCTGCATCCTCATCAGCACTTCCTATTTCTTCCTCTTTTATCATATTCATCCTAGTGGGTGTGAGGTGATATCTCATTGTGGTTTTGATTTGCATTTCCCTGGTGGTTGGTGATTTTGAGAATCTTTTCATGTGCTTATTGACCATTTGTATATCTTCTTCGGGGAAATGTCTATTTAGATCTTTTGCTCATCTATTAACTGGGTTATTTATCTTTTTATTATTGAATTATAAAAGTTCTTTATGTATTCTGGATACAAGTCCCTTATCAGGTATATGATTAGCAGTTATTTTCTTCTGTTTTCTGGGTTGTTTTTTCACTTTCTTGATGGTGTCAGTTCAAGTGCAAAAGTTGTTGAGTTTGATGATGTCCGATCTGTCCATTTTTAAATTATCGTTTGTTGCTTGTGCTTTTGGTACAGTAGCTAAGAAACCATTGCCTAATCCAAGGCCGCAAAGATTTATGCCTGTGTTTTTTTCTAAGAGTTTAATAGTTTAACTCTTCTATTTTGGTCTTTGATCTATTTTGAGGGAATTCTAGTATATGATGTGAGGAAGGGGTGCAACTTCATTTTTTTGCATAGGGATGTCCAGTTTTCACAGGATCATTTGTTGAAAGACCATTCTTTCCTCATCGAAATGTCTTGGCATACATTGTTATGTCTTATGGCATGGAAAAAGCAACAATGAGAAGTTAAAGAAATTGCAGAGAAGTTTCTTGATGAACCCTGGGCAGTAATGATTCATGGCAGCTACACTGCGCTGTGCTCGTCACAAGCACGATCTCATTTAATCCTCACAAAAACTCCAGGAGGTACGTTATGATTCTTCTCATTTTATACACGAAGAAGCCCAGGCTTAGAGAGGTTAGGAAGCTTGCCCAAAGGGCCATTGCTAATAACCAGTGGCGCTGGGCTTTGAATCCAGGTTCATCTGACTCCAGCACTGCTGTGGACAATGGGTGGCTCATGCCAGAAATAACAACAGCAGCTAACTCTATGTCAAACACTATTCTAAACACGTTACTAACTCATTTCATTTCTACAATAACCGTAAAAGGGGTGCGTATTCTTTTTGTACCCACATAAGGATGGATAAACTGAGATGCAGAGAGGTTAAAAACCAGCTCAACCAGTAAGTGGTAGAGTTAGGATTTGAACCCCGAGTCTGCTTTTTAACCGCCACCCTATACTCTTCAAAGCTTGGTTGCTGGCATTTTCAATTTTCGACTGCAGCTTCTCTGTTTGGAGAACTTTACGATCTATTCATTTGTGATTTCCAGAAGCAAGTCGCTTTAATTCACCAGGGCTCCTTTTCACTGGGATTGCTCATTGGAATAGTCTTGAAGAAATTTCCAGGAGCTATTTTTGTCTTAATGAGATGAGCAGTTTTCATAATGCTGAGCATCTGCTTTTCTAAATTAAGGGAGTTTCTTGTAATAACAGGGCATCAATAGCCTATAGGTAACCAACCAATCCCCACTGTGGATTACATTTAAGGTGAGATGGATGAGTTTCACCCTTTAGGCATGGATCCTTGTTCTTGGCCTACACAGGTAGAGTAAATGCTGCTGTTCCAAAAGATGTCTGGTGCTGTGCTCTCCATTTTTAGTGTTTCTTTTGAATCATGAAATGTCACAGTTCATTAATTCCACTTGTTCTTTTTGCACATGAAAAAAAAAAAACAACCCGAGTCTCCCAAAGGTTATGAGCCTTGCCCAGGACTTCTGATCCCGGTCCAGTACATTTCCTGACCCCCAGGCTACCTCTCCCTGATGTCAGTATATTTGTTCTCCTTTTCCTGAAAGTGAACTATCGCAAGGTGTCTGCTGTGAATGTCTTAATGGTGGAGTGCAGAATGATACAATGCTTTTCAGCCGTTTTATTGTGAATTTACTCCAGATAGTTTTTGTTTAATCAGAACAATATTTTCTAGGTTGCCAGGCAACGTAGTGATGGAGTTTCAGGCTTTGTTACCAGCCAATGAAATAGAAAAGGCTCTATCTTTTGCTTCCAGAATGGACTTCTCTTTCTCTCTCTTTCTAGATTTCTGTTCACTTTATGTTGAGGTCAGAGAATCAAATAGGCATAAAGAAAAAGAAAGTGGAAAAAGCTCATTTAAGAGGAAATTAGCATCCATCTTTTTTGGTCCTTGTACCTGACTGAGTAAGTGGATAGGTAGACATTCAGTTTGTGTGTGACGCTGTGTTAGGCTGGGGAAGTTGGCACCCTCGAGAGTTACATTAAATCAACATAGATCTGGATGGGGATTGACATATACACACTACTATATAAAATAGATAACTAATAAGGATCTACTGTATAGCATAGCAAACTCCACTTAGTCCTCTGTAATGACCTATAAGGGAAAAGAATCTAAAAAAGAGTGGCCAAATGTATATGTATAACTGATTCACTTTGCTGTACGGCAGAAACTAACACAACATTGTAAATCAACTGTACTCCAATAAAAATTAAAAAAAAAAACCTCAACATAGATTGGGACAATTTGGGAAGGAGACACAGTTAATCAAGATGAAATTAAAGGTTACAACCACAGAGTAATTTACTTAGGTAAAATATGCACCCATCAAAGGAAGGGCTATTGTGAAGTTTGAAGTAGAAGGGGAGGGAAAGATGAGGCGCAAGTAAAAATACAAATTCAAAATTGAGTAAATTAGGTTGTACTGTTCTCTCACTGCTTATCAGCATGGTTCTAACCCTGTCAACAATTTTGTCACGTTTGGGAATCCTGAGTGGAAATGGGAGGATGGCGATCCTGGAGAAACTGAAGACAATGAATGAACGATTTGTGATGAGAGGGAAGAGTAGGACAACCTGTGTTGTGTTAATTAATTGGACTGAGTCAGAATGCTTCTTGTTTCCCATCAGTACCTCTCCAAGCGTTCTAATCCCGCTGTTGCCATCTGTAGGTGCTATGTGTTGCTTCCTCTCCCATCACGTCGTGTCCCTGACGACCTCACCTTCCCCCTCTAGGAGAAGGTTGTGTTGTCACACTCCTTTTCACCAGGAAGCTCATTCCCTTGTGCTGGTGTCGTGGCCCTTGAGGTAAGCATTTCCCTACCAGGGGCCAGGAGGCATGTGTAATGATCCAGGACCCCATATCAAACATACCCATTAAGTCACTGGTTTCATGAAAGCCCTTTGTCACCCACATCTTGACACCTCCCTGCCCTGCCTCTTCCCTCCTAGCTCCCTTCTGTACTTTGGGTCCTAGCCCTTATTTTTGGATACCTTCTCTTATAAAATAAAACCCAGATGTTTGGCCCTGTGTACAGCTGCACTCCTCTCCCCCCTCCCTCCCTGCGTCCTGAAGCATGCATGCACAATGAGTCTCCTTAATAAACAACACTCTTCCGGAATTTCTCTGATCTGATTTCCTCTGCTTCACCTTTGCCAGAATCACACTTGCCAAGGGTTTCCAATGACTCCTAACCACCAACAAACAAGGACCGTTTCCCATGCTTGGTCATTCATCCATTCACCCAGCAATAAAGCTGATTTTGCTTGTACCAAGCTGGACACATGAGATGAAGGATGCCATCCTTGCCCTCAACACACTTAGGTTCTAGCTGAGGGGAAACCAGTGAACAGACCGGCCCAATCTGAGGATAGGCAATGGGTTGAAAGATGCTTCTAGGATTCCGCATAGCTTGGTTGGTCGGGTCATCAATTTACTGCTTCATACTCTTCTTTGCCCGATCTTGCCTTTTAATTCAAGCTACTCTTCCAGCTCCTTTGGAGATACGTTGTTCTGTGATACTGCCTCTACAAAGCCCCTGAACACAACACATCTTTTAAAATGTCTGATTTACCCAGATCAAGTTGCAATATCATAAAAAATGAGAGATTAAGAATGCAGAAAACGGGGCTTCCCTGGTGGCGCAGTGGTTAAGAATCCACCTGCCAATCCAGGAGACACGGGTTCAAGCCCTGGTATGGGAAGATCCCACATGCTGCGGAGCAGCTAAGCCCGTACGCAACAACTACTGAGCCTGTGCTCTAGAGCCCGTGTGCCACAGCTACTGAAGCCCATGTGCCTAGAGCCCGTGCTCTGCAACAAGAGAAGCCATCGCAATGAGAAGCCCGTGCGCTGCAACGAAGAGTAGCCCCCGCTCACCGCAACTAGAGAAAGCCCGTGCACAGCAACAAAAGACCCAACACAGCCTAAATAAATAAATAAATAATAAAATAAATAAATTTATTTAAAAAAAAAAAAAGAATGCAGAAAACGAGTTTAAAGGAAGGCGAGAATGAACAGTTTAACAAAAGAAAGGATGGCAAAACAGAACTTGTAACGAGTTAGAATGAGAATTGGGTCTTTATGGGCATTTATCATCTATGGATACTTATAAACGTCAGTAGTCAGCATTCAGGGATGTTCATTCAGCCAGTATGTGCCAGATGATGGAGCTGGTTGTTTACACCCAGCATTTGTTCTGATTGGTTGGTGCCGGAGTGGACTTACATAAAGGTCGTCAGGCCTCAGCTTCAGAACCCTTTATTTTCACAGCTGTGTGACGGCCCTAGGAATGTGTTCATTGCCATGGTCATGTGTTTTTGTAAAACTTGTACACCTAAGGGAAATTAATTCTACTTGGTTAAGACCACTCCCTCCTTCTGTGGGACCTGTCTGCATACGCGTCTCCTTGAATTGGTGGCTGCAGGCACTTTTTGGATCATGCTAAGGGAAGTGGAGTTGGGCAAACATTCAGTCTGGGTTAGAAGCATATATTGATGAGATTCCCAGTCACTTCTGTGCAGAGTTAAGTGTCTCTGGCTGCTCTTATTTAAGAGTAGTTTCCAGAAATACTCCCAATGCCCATTATACTGACTCCACCAGTGCCATGACTGAGCTGGTATTTCATGTGGACAGGTGCTGAGGCACCTGGTACTAGAAATATGTGGGTAGTAGAAGATAATCAGGGTTGGAAATGGAAGGAGCCAGAAGCTATTCTATAGTAAATTATTCCTTTATCAGATATGTAAAAGTTTAAGCTGAGGATTCAGTTCTTATCCATGCCTCGTCAAAATAGTTCTCTCCTGGGCTTCCCTGGTGGCGCGGTGGTTGGGAGTCTGCCTGCCAATGCAGGGGACACGGGTTCAGGCCCTGGTCTGGGAGGATCCCGCGTGTCACGGAGCAGCTGGGCCCGTGAGCCACAAATACTGAGCTCTGCGCGTCTGGAGCCTGTGCTCCGCAGCAAGAGAGGCCACGACAGTGAGAGGCCCGCGCACCGTGATGAAGAGTGGCCCCCGCTTGCCGCAACTGGAGAAAGCCCTCGCACAGAAACGGAGACCCAACACAGCCAAAAATAAATAAATGAATAAATAAATTAAAAAAAAAAAAATAGTTCTCTCCTATCCAGTATGTACTTGGTAATGCAGCATCTCAGTTATAAATGTACCATGTAAAAATTCTTTTTCATGCATTTCCATAGGAAGTCCATAGAAATATTTTGATGTTAAACAAGTGAATTGTAGCAAAACATTTCAGATCACAGTAAAAGCAGTAGGATGTTAAGAAGATAAGATCGTTCAGGGACTTCCCTGGCGGTCCAGTGGCTAAGGCTCGGAGCTCCCAGTGCAGGGGGCCCGGGTTCCATCCCTCGTTGGGGAACTAGATCCCACATGCTGCAACTGAAGATCTCGCACTCGGCAACAAAGATCCCGCGTGTCGCAACTAAGACTCGGTGCAGCCAAATAAATAAATTAAAAAAAAAAAAGAAGAAGATAAGATCTTTCAAAAGAAGTCACGGATACACGCTTGGATTCTTGACACCTCAATTAATGAAGAACAAACCTGCTGTCACCCCTAGACCCCAGCAGGGTGGGCCTCTCTGCTGTGGGCACCTGCTTCCCAGGACCCAGCCCTAGGTCTCCTCCCGCTTTGCCCACTCCAAGGGGAGGAGTCCACGTGGAGCCAGGCGCCCCTTGTCTCAGTTGTGAGAACCGGCAGAACATTTTTTTTTTTTTTTTTGCGGTACGCGGGCCTCTCACTGTTGTGGCCTCTCCCGTTGCGGAGCACAGGCTCTGGACACGCAGGCTCAGCGGCCATGGATCACGGGCCCAGCCGCTCCGTGGCATGTGGGATCTTCCCGGACCGTGGCACGAACCCGTGTCCCCTGCATCGGCAGACGGACTCTCAACCACTGCGCCACCAGGGAAGCCCCCGGCAGAACATTTTTGATGAGAAATCTAAATGCTGCTCCCACACTGGAGACCAGTGTTTGGAAAGCACATTCAGGAAAGACTGTGTTAAAAAAAATTATTATTACTTTTTATTGATGTTCAGTTGATTTACAATGTTGTGTTAGTTTCTGGTGTACAGCAAAGTGATGCAGTTATACATATAATATTCTTTTTCATTATAGGTTATTACAAGACACTGAATATAGTTCCCTGTGTTATACAGTGGGACCTTGTTGTTTATCTACTTTATATATAGTAGTTTGTATCTGCTAATCCCAAACCCCTAATTTATCCCTCCCCTCCCTTTCCCCTTTGGTAACCGTAAGTTTGCTTTCTCTGTCTGTGAGTCTGTTTCTGTTTTGTAAATAAGCTCATTTGTATCATATTTAGATTTAGTGATATCATATAATATTTGTTTTTCTCTGTCTGACTTACTTCACTTAATATGGTAATCTCTAGGTCCATCCATGTTGCTGCAAATGGCATGATTTCATTCTTTTTTATGGCTGAGTAGTATTCCATTGTATATATGTACCACATCTTCTTTATCCATCTGTCAGTGGACATTTAGGTTGTTTCCATGACTTGGCTATTGTGAATAGTGCTGCCATGAACGTTGGGGTGCATGTAGATTTTCGAATTATGCCCAGGAGTGGGATTGCTGGGTCATACGGTAGTTCTATGTTTAGTTTTTTAAGGACCTGCCGTACCGTTTTCCATAGTGGCTACGCAGGAAAGCAATTCTTAAAGAACCCTGGAGAGAGAGCGGCACACCAGGTCATATAGCTAGTGTATGAGAGATGCCAGACAACAGAAGATGAAACACAGCCTTGTGACATGTGGAAGACAGCCTCCCACTTGGGCCACCCCACAGGAACAAGAATGAGCCAAGGACCTCCAAATAATAGAGCTCAGAGGAAGTTGGCCCGTGAGCGAGGTGAATGTCTTTGCTATGGGTGGTTGTGGGCTGGCGTAGCCCTGGTTGTGAGAGGGCTGTGCTTCCAGAGTTGGGAGGGATATGTGGTGACCTTGCCTCCTGCCTGCCTGCCTAGCTGAGGCTGCAGCCAGACCTCGAACTGAAATGAAAATATCCTTCTAAGGGTATTTCAGGTTCACGATCCAGTTGGCTAGTGGGAGGAAAAGGATATTATCTGATGACAGATAGTGGTAGCCAATGTCTGACGATTACTCATAGAATCAACATATGCTGGGAATTCCAGGGAGGTGCGTTCCAGAAAGCCTGCATCCCAGTACTTGACTTCTGGTTTAGGGAAACAATGGGGCCTGGCGGGGGTGAGGGCTGGGCTGTTTGTGGCGCTGAACATTCATCTCTAGTCATGGTGTGACTGGCGCTGTGAGGTCACGCTGCCATTCTTCAATAGCTTGGGGGATTCCTCAGAAAACCAAACCCCGGAGTGTGAAGCTTACCTTGATTCAACTCACTTCACAAATATCTATGGTGAGCTTGGTCAGCCATTTGTGTTAAGAATGGGAATGTAAAGACACAAGAGAGAGGGCCCCTCTCCTTAGGGTTTTGCAAATTGGGTAGGAGGCTTAGAGAGTTCTGTTCTGACGGAGCACAGGGACTGGCAGCTCCTTGTTAATTCTTTGGAAGCTGGTGTTGGCTGAATTGTGTGACTGACTGGGAACAAGGATGGATGTTTGGAGTAAGTTAATTTTGGGCTCCAAGACTTTCTGTCTCATAACAAATCTATTTTCCCTTCACTCTGCTTTTCAGCACATCGAGGTCGGCTGCCTCGTGGGTCTCTGGATGAGTAGAAGTACTTTGAACATTCAGTAGAGGTCATGACTCTCGGTTACTAATCTTGTAACTATCTGTTAAGTACAAAGCCCTCCAGTGGCTCCTTCCAAATTGGTCCATTGCTGCTTGGATGGTGAGGATGGCTGACACAGTAATGGCCCTTAATCTGGGGCCCATAGCTCCAGCTGTTGGGAATTTTGCCAAAGCCAGAGTGTACTTCGGTTAACCCTGCGAATCGACACAGTGGTTCTGCTGTAAGAGTGTATACTCCTCCCTCAAGAAAGCCAGTTAGGCCAAAACAGTGGAATGTTTTCAGGGCTGTAATGTGAGTAAATTCTGAGACAAATGGCTATGAAGTCAGTGCTTTATCTTCTTCCAAAGCTGGAAACACGGATGCTATTCTGTGCTTTAAAGTTTAATGGCTTGTAGCAATAGGGTGGAACATTCTTACGTTATGAGGTACGGGCTGTTCTGTATGGTGGTCAGCGAGCTGGCTGAGGTGACTCCACGTTTGGGGTAAAAGGGAGAATGTCCTAAAACAAAGGATCAGAGAAGTGAACAAAAGTTTCATAAAAAGTTATAGTTGACATTATAACTATATAGTTACATAGTTATAGAACTATATAGTTTATATAACTAGATAGTGACGAGGACCACTTAGCTATAGTATTACCTCTATGAACTTTGAAATTAAAGGAGCAGAAGTAAGATTACTATAGTTATCAACCTCTCATTCAATGGGACTGTGGGTGAAGGAATAACCGGCTTCAGCCCTAGAGCACCTAGCTAACGAATATCCAGGCAAATGGGCTCTTCTTTGTTATTACCTGCTTTTCAAAGGAGTTTGAATTATTTATAGGGTTAAAAGCTAATGCTGATGGGATATAATCTGCTTTGTAGTTCACAAAAGTGGTGATAGTGATAGCTGTTTCTCGAACACGTTTAAATTTATTGTTACGTTTGATAAATAACCTCTTAAGTTTCTCGGACATGCTTCCTAAAGAGAGCCTCAAAACGTCTCCTTCGGTGCCTTGGACAGTTCTTTGAATGTAGCAAGTGATTGGAAGTTTGTGGTTGCTGATACCTGATGATGATGATAAAGATGATGATGGTGATGATGATGACAAAGATGAAGATGGCTAATGTTCTGAGTGTTCAGTATGCACCAGGCTCTCTATTCTGTGCTCTGCACTCATTAGCTCATCAAATCATCACCCCTCTATGAGTCAGGTACCCTCAGCTCCATTTCATAGATGAGGAGACCGACACAAGGAGAGGATAAGTAACTAGTCTATGTTCACACGGTGCATTTGTAGCCACGCTGGGAAAGGTTCCCAAGTGTTTCAGCCTCTAAAACCTAAGCTCTTGGTCGCTCTACTCTACTGATTCCTTTCTTTCTTCCTTCCTTCCTTCCTTCCTTTCTTTCTTTCTTTCTTTCTTTCTTTCTTTCTTTCTTTCTAAATCTTATTTAGTTTTTGGCTGTGTTGGGTCTTCATTGCTGTGCACGGGCTTTCTGTAGTTGCAGTGAGCGGGGGCTACTCTTTGTTGCAGTGCGCGGGCTTCTCATTGTGGTGGCTTCTCTTGTTGCGGAGCATGGGCTCTAGGCACGCGGGCTTCAGTAGTTGCAGCACGCAGGCTCAGTAGTTGTGGCGCACGGGCTCTAGGGTGCACGGGCTTCATTAGTTGGGGTGCGCGGGCTCAGTAGCTGTAGCGCACGGGCTTAGTTGCTCTGCAGCATGTGAGATCTTCCCGGACCAGGGATCGAACCCATGTCCCCTGCACTGGCAGGCAGATTCTTAACCACTAAGCAGCCACTAGGTAAGTCCTTCTACTGATTTTTTGATTCTAATGAACCTTGGCTCCTTTCTGCTCCTGTGCTTACCATATAATTTATATCAATCCTTATAAATAAACCAGGGTTCCTCCCCACCCAACCCTGACAAAGATGTTATTGTTACTTTACAGGATATATCTCAGAGATTTTAAAAAATTAGCTAAATTGGGAATCCAGTCTTCTTTTAATGGCATATTTCTGCCAGGTCCTGAGGTGTATCTGAAGATGTGTTTACTTTGTTGTTATCAGACACTTTTTCCCCCCTTTTTCCCTTTTTTTTTTTTAACCTACTGAAAAAAAGAGAAAGCAACATTTACTGTCCAATGGGCCAAGCAGTTCTGGTTTGGAGACCCTAGTTCTGGCCCCATCACCCTCACTCACAGGCTGTGTGTAAATCCAAGATACTCGATGATCTATCATGCAGAAAACTCATGGAGATCAGACAGTTTGCCTCCCAGCCTGGAAAGGATGCAATGGTGTTTAATGTAGGGATGGAGATGGCTGGTACTCAAGGGGAACAGGGCAGGGCCTCCAAGGGATGGGGCAGTGGCTGCTGCCAGATTGTTATTATTAATCATAACCTTCTACCACTTATTATCATGGCATCTTCAGTCTTTTAGCTTCTAAAGCAAGTGTATGTATATTATCTCATTTTCTTCTTTTTACTGGAAAAAGTGGATGGTGCAGAGATTACCCCATTTTCCACTTAAAGCAGTGGAGGCTCAGAGAACTCAATTGACTTGCCAAGAGTTAGTTTACTGTGTGGATTGATATTTGAGGCTCCTTGACTGTGAACTTGCTCCATGCTATACAGTCTGCATTTTTCAAGTCACAATAATGACCTGATAGCAAACGCCATTTCTAAAACACTGGCCCCTGGAAATTATAAAGAAAGAAACAGTTTTCAAATTGAATGATTTAACATGCATTTGGGCATAAAGTGCTACAAAAGTATAATTCATTCTTGCTAGTGAGCCCAGAGATTAAGAGACTTGGGGTCTTATTTTTTCATAACTCTACTTTTTAAAATCTATTTAAAGAAGAAAAGAAATCATCTGGAGGCCTATAATTTTTTCCTGTGTGCCTACAACGAACAGGGATATGTTTTCTTTCTGATTCTTAAGTAATAAAGCATGATCATTATATAAAATTCAAATAATATATAAAAATATAAAGAATGTAAGAGAATCCCAAGGTAATCACCATTCATAGTTTCAAGATCAGCGTTCTATCACGCATTTGTCCAGATACTTGGAGCTTCCTAGATCAAGAGAGCTAAGCTAGCAGACTTTTATAAAGAGAGATAATCACCTGAGATTTTCTTTTAAAATACAGATTTTCCCTAACACCAGTTTGCTTAATGTGAAGCCCAGCTATGCTTGATAATCATCTCGTAAAAATAGAGAAAATGAATACATTTGGGGCCAGCCTGTGTTGTGAAGGGCCAGGAGCTGGGGAATTGTAGGTGACGGAATGAGCTGGTATCGACGCTGAGGAGAGGGGTTAGTCTGTTCCGTTCAATAAGCTTATCTTGAGATCCTGCTCTGTTCCAGGCATGGGCGACACAGAAAAGGAAAGCGTCTGTCCCGCTGGTGGGGTCTCATGGGCCAGCGATGGCAGACAACTTTTGAGTAAGGGGCACGGTGGTCAAGGTGGATCTGAGTGCTGTGTGAGCTGGGGCTGAGCATGAGGGTGGGCACAGAAGGTTTCCTGGAAGGAAGAGAACCTCAGTTGGTTCTTGAAGCACCAATTAACCTGGTGCAGGAAGGATAAGATGTTCCAGGCAGAAGGAAAGGGGTAGAAAAAGACTTGGAGGTAGGAAGGAAAAACCACCGACAGTAGTTCAGTATCACCAGAATTTGTGTGTGTGTGTGTGTGTGTGTGTGTGTGTGTGTGAGTGTGTGTGCACATGCGTGTGTTTAGTGGTGGGTGAGGAAAGATGAGCCGGACCACGTGGGTCTTGAATGTGAGGGTAAAGAACTTAACATTCAACCCTGTAAGCTGGGCAAAGCAGTCACATGGTAGGTATGCATCTGGAAAGCTCGCTAGGGCAGCGGGAGGTGTGCAGGGCGGGTCTGAGAGCGCCAGAGTGGGGCAGAGAGGAGACTAGGCCAGAGTCCAGGTGAGGTGTTGAGGAGACCTGGGCGAGGCAAGGAGCTGGGCTGGAGGGGAGGCTGGAAGGGAAAAGCAGAGGGTTCAGGGCAAGGGCCTCAGAGGCAAATAGGAGAGGCTCAGCCCAGAGCTCCAGCAGCAGGACTCGGGGCCCAGGACCCGCCGCCCTTCCAGAGGCCGGGGTGCTGAGGAACCGGGGGGGCGACTTCCTGAGTGTCTCCTCAGGTGAGCCGAGGCAGTGGAGAGAACACTTGTTACCTTTGTTGGGAAAGAAGGAAGAATAAATTAAAAAAATAATACTGAGGCCTTTGAAAGAAGAGTATAGGAAAAATGTACAAAATTGGCATGGCTTTCTCCTCAGACCCAATCCAGACATCTTCTCAGAGATGTGAGAGATTTGGAAAGGAGGCCAGAGGACAAGTTCAGTGTGATGGGTGCCGGGTGCCCACTCAGATAGCAGTCATTCCCCCAGCAGCAGGGACCGGTGGCAGCTGACAGCTCTCCGATGAGTCCCTCTCTGGGATTTGCGGGGCCAAGGTCATGCCCACTTCCTGGGGCAGCCTGCACCCAGCGACTGCTCATCATGGGGTACAGAGGGACAGCCCCCTTGACTTAATTTGGGGCACTTCTCCTCCCCATGGGTAAACTGAGGCTTAGGTTCTGGCGGCCTTGAAGTTCAAGGTCTCTCTCTACCCAATCTGACTTCCTCTACCCACCCTGCTCCCCTGCCCCAGGTCTTGACCCACAGAGCACTCCTTAGGGACCTTAAGCATCAAAGACGGGAAGCTAAGGGGATGCTCTGAGAGGACGACGGAGACAAACTGGATTCTTCTTTTCTAGGAAGATCCGTGTCAAGAATCTGTCTTCTCAGCGAGGCGGTGAAGGTGTTCTCTGGGACTCTGAGGTCTGGAAAGTAGTCTGGCCAAGTGCCCTGAGAATGTTTTTTTTTTTTTGCAGTACGCGGGCCTCTCACTGTTGTGGCTTCTCCCGTTGCGGAGCACAGGCTCCAGACGCGCAGGCTCAGCGGCCATGGCTCACGGGCCCAGCCGCTCCGCGGCATGGGGGATCTTCCCGGACCGGGGCACGAACCCGTGTCCCCTGCATCGGCAGGTGGACTCTCAACCACTGCGCCACCAGGGAAGCCCGAGAATGGGTTTTGACATCGGACAGACCTGAATTTGAATCCTGCTCTGTTACTTATCAAGTCTGGGATTTTGGGAAAGTCACGCCATCTCAGGGGTTTCATCTGTGGAAGAAGAAGTCGTACTCACCTCTCAGGCACGCACTTACCTTACATGCTTTTGTTGTGAGGACAAGTGACATGGCTGTTCGCGCTGCAATTCCTAGTGCTTGGCGCCTGGAAGGGTCCTCGGTGGATGTCGAGAAATAACGAGTGAGCGACACTGATGGTAGATGTCATTCAGGGCGGTGCTGGCAGTGATCCAGGCTTCAGAAATTAAGGAAAGAAGGGTAAAGGATTAAAAGGAAAGTATATCATGGAGGAAAGAGGAGGTTGTTGCTGCCCATAGATGAGTAGACGGATCCAAACTACATATATCTGATTCCCGAACGATGTCCTAGCAAGTGAATCCAGTTTAAAACATTTTAAAGCACCTGCTATGAATAAGATGCTGGAGGACCCTAATTACAAGTCTGTTAGTGGCTTAAAGAATTTATTTTATGAGGAAAAAAAAAAAGCATATATAATCATTAAATGTAGTCAGAGCACAGAACGGGTGCTCAAAAAGTATTTACTGGATGAAGTATATATTATATGAAATGGTTCAAGTTGTTGAGTGTCTTAGAGCTAGTAGAATTTATACCATATAAGAATGAGATAGTTAGAAGTAATGATGATATGCCCCAGAAGTGAGGCAGATGAAGAAGTGGAAATTAGGAAAGAGTACTTAATACAAGAACATTCTAAAGTCTTAAGGGGCTCAGTGAGAGGTGGGAGGGTACAAGATAAGGAATTTGAGAGTCCTGAATGGATTTAACCCTTCTTATCTATGCACACAGAAGGAGCTATCAGAAGGCAATAAAACAAAGCAAGGATGAGCTCTCAAGAATTCCGTATTTGTCTTCGAGTGTTTTATGGGCTGATTCTTTTGGCTCACGTCTACTGTCCTGGTTATGTTGGTTCCAGTGTTGCATTTCCCGAGCACATGCCAGCTAGTAGGAAGGGATGAGAGCCAGCTATGTGCTGGGGAACCTTTCCTCCCTGGGATTAAAATTGTGACCTGTATAATCCACAGAATGGACAGATAGAGTTGAGAGGAAGTTAATCGTTCTGGATATCTGAGTTTTCCAGATCCCAGGTAAGACTGTACCCTAGAGGTCACAAGTTCAAATGCCCATGGGGGTGGAGGGGCAGATGAGGCAGGTCCTGTAAATGAGGAAAGCGGCCTATGTATATAGGAAAGAAGAGTGGTGGCCGTGTCCTTTAATGACTCTGTTTCATCCATGCTATGGACCACTATTCAGCAGTGAAAAGAAACCACGTATTGATACACTCAACAACTCCAGATAAATCTCCAGGGAATTATGATGCGTGAAAAAACCCAATCCTATACACTGTATGATTTCATTTGTATCACATTCCTGAAATGACAAAATTATAGAAATGGAGAACTGAGGAGCAGCATTTACCATGGGGTCAGGGATGGGGTCGGTGATGGAACGCGGGTGGTGCTCATGAGGGATCCTCCTGGGGACTGAACTGTCGGGATCTGGACTCTTGTCAGTGTCAGTCTCCTGGTTGAGATGTGATGCTAGAGTTTTGTAAGATGTTACTTACCGTTGGGGGAGACTGGGGACAAGGAATGTGGCATCTCTCTGTATTATTTCTTACAATCGTATGTGAGCCTACAATTATCTTCAAGTAAAAATTCAGTTGAAGAAAGGAAGGGTGGGGGCTTCCCTGGTGGCGCAGTGGTTGAGAATCTGCCTGCCGATGCAGGGGACACGGGTTCGTGCCCCGGTCTGGGAAGATCCCACATGCCGCGGAGCAACTAGGCCCGTGAGCCACAACTACTGAGCCTGCGCGTCTGGAGCATGTGCTCCGCAACAAGAGAGGCCGCGTGACAGTGAGAGGCCCGTGCACCGCGATGAAGAGTAGCCCCCGCTCGCCGCAACTGGAGAAAGCCCTCGCACAGAAACGAAGACCCAACACAGCCAAAAATAAATAAATTAATAAGCAAATTTTAAAAAAGAAGTGATATGAAAAAAGGAAGGGTGGGAGCTGTAGTGAACTAGACAGTCCCTGACCCTTTTAACGGGCAGCGGCCATGGAATTAAAAAAAAATGTTGCCATACGTGCAATCCCAAATAACAAACACCTTCCCCAGACTAACCAACCCTCCAACCAAGGAATAAAAGTGTCTAATCCCTGGTCTACCCACTTAAGCTCTCAAAAATTTTTCAAAAAATTGTGAGCATTTTAGATGTAGGTCTTTTAAAAAATGTATTCCATAGTCCTTTGCCTTCTTAAACATAGTATAGTGAATACAGCAAAATAATCTCAGTTGTTCCTGGAAGCAGGATGCCATCACCTGCACATCATAGATAACCTCGCTGGAAACAGCTTAAACACTGAGAAAAGGGCATTTGTTTGTATAAGAAGAAGTTGGGTTGGAAGGTCAGAGTTTAGGGCTGTTTGACTGTTTTTATGTAAAGCTGGGCTGCCACGCTTTGTAAGGTTTCTGATTGCTTTTAGGATTTCTCTGCCTCTTTTACTGCCAGGCTATAGGAATATTTTCTTGATGCTGTCAGCATGCAGGCTTGCAGTAGAATTTTGTTTCCTACTAATTTATTATGTGCTAAGAAATTGGGTAGCAAAAGCTATCGGTGTGACTGTGTGTGACTGCGTGAGTGTGTGTTAGGAAACAGGTGTTGAGTGGGACTCCGAGGGACCGAGTACTCACTCTTCTGTGTGCAGTCGTTTTAAGATCTGTTTGACTACTCAGAGGCCTCACTGGTTCCAAGTAGCAAAGACTTCTGAGATACTGCATTTTGAAAAGGTAAAAATGAAAGTTAAACATGGAAATTTCATGGTGCCTTGCTAATTTCAGACTGGCCAGAATAATACTTCTGAGAGGCAGTTTAAGAATCTAGACTCTGCAGCCAGGCTGATTCACATCCTGGCTCCACCACATATTAGCTGTGTGACTTTGGGCAAGGTTCCTAGCCTCTCTGTGCCTCAGTTTCTTCACCGATAAAATGGCGAGGATGATAATATCCATCTCGTAAGGTTGCTAGGAAGATTTAATGGGTTGCTATGTGTAAAACACTTAGACGAGTACCTGGCACATAGTAAGCACCGTACCTATTCATATATATTAAGCAACAGTAGCAGCGTGAATAGGAAATGTTGCCAAGTACTACTTGCCATCCTCATGTAACTCCCAGGACCAGCAGGTGAGGTCACATAAGGCAGTTTTTCCTAAGGTTTCTGTATTATTATCACCTGACTAGGCGGTAGCACCTGAGCCCTTGTGGGAGGGGGGAGATGCAGATTGTTTCCTATGATATTCCCGTGCCTGGACCCGCTGTTCCTCTCTTCCAACTATCACTCTGGCTGCCCCTCTTAACCCCCATCTGCTGTCCCTTTAGGTGCCAACTGCAGATTGCTGGGAGAGACAGTGTGACAGGCCAGCTTGGGTATCAGCTGTTATGGGGCAGCTCTGGAGAGTTGTCACCGTGAACTGGGCAGGCACCTCACAATGTGCACGTTGCACTGATAAATCAGAGCAAATACTGGTTTGGGAGTTAGCTGCTCACCAGCAGGGTGACCTTAGAGAAGCCATTTAAGCTGCCTGACCCTCAGTCTCCTCATCTCTAAAATGGGGATGTTGATAATACCTGTAATGCATACTTTGCAGTTTTCATTGCAAAATGAAAATATGGAGCTCTTTGTTCCAAAATGATTAAGAATATCACGATGGTGACAGCAGAATATAAAATCAAATGTGGGGTCCTTTGTGGCTGCCCGCGTCACACACCCAGGGAGCTTATCCTGCACAAGATTGTAATAATGACCTAAAATAAAATCTTGTAAGAAGGTATCACATACTTTCATTTATGCATTTTTGTTGTTTTAATCTTAAAGTGTTCTTTTAAAAGAACTTGGCTTAACGCTTCTGTGAAGGCTGCCTGAGAGAGCTGATCTTCAGGTGATGTGCCCGGGGGCTAGCTGGCCCTGGGTCAGTAGCTTGCAACCATGGGGGCTGAGCTTGTGGTTTCCAACCTCAGCCCTGCATGCAGCCATCAGGGAGGAAGATGGGTGCTTCTCCCGCCTCCTCCTTTGTTCTGGCCTTGGCCTCACTTGGAGGGAAGGCTCCCTGAGGGGCTACTGCAGGGAGCTCAGGGGTGGGGCTGGGAAAGGCAGACCGGAGAGGTCTCCCCCCCCCCGCCCCCGCCACCCAGAACTACCACTGGGGAGCCTTGGCGAAGGACCGGCACCTGGGAGGCTCTGAGGGACCATCAGGGAAGGAATTCATTCTCCTGTGTATTGATAGAAGGGACGGAGGCCTCTTCATTTTTACCATCTTTTAGAATCCGCTACATGTCCTCTCTCTAGAGACAATCCCAAACTCACTTTCAAGCAGTCTTGCTTTGCACTCACCTGGTCCACCGCTGGGCTAAGCCACTGTCCTGTTCAGCCTTCTGCCTTTGCGCAGTCTGGCTCCCTGGGGACTGCCAGTCACTTTCTTGATCAGAAGTGGCTCCTTGCTTCTAGGTCTTCTCTCTCCTTGCGGCTCCTTCCTGAGCCCCTGATTGGGGGTCTTTACGCCAGGTTGCCCTGAGGCCTCTCCGTTGCCACACCACACCCCAGTCAGGACCGCGGCTTCAGCCGTCGCCCCCTCCCCCAGGGTTCCCCCTTTTTGGTAAAGCTTATCCCTAACTTCCTTCTGGGACATCCGTGTGACCCAGTGATGGCTTATCAGCTAATAAATTGGCGAGGAGGAAGGAAAAGAGGAAGAAGGGGGGGCGGCAGGAGAAAAGAAACACCGTCTGTCCAGAGGAAGTTCAAGATAAGCACATTCCTCACCTCTGAAATAATGGGAGAAAAGTGTCCAATATTTCAGGGCAGTTTCCGTCTTACGAATGGCTTGCATTCCAGATCTCAAGGCAGCCCCTCGGAAATCAGAACTGATTTTCCTAAGAAACACTATGGTGCATGGCGATTCTCAGCACAGCCTCCAGGAGCCCTTTGGCCTGGGGACCTGCAGTACCTCACCAATAAGCCAGGTTAGCAAAAACAACTCGGCATCTTTTCCAAGCTCTGTGATGCATTAGTGAAATCTCAGGTATGTTTTGGAGGTGACAGCTGACAGAGGGGGTATAGTCCTCTGGGGTCCAGCACTTTGCATAATTAAAGACACTTCTATCTTCTGTAAGGCTCCTCCCCAGATAGGAATGTCCTCATAAAGGAGGCACTTTTGGAGGGGGGGTAAACATGCTATCTGGCAAAATCTGCCCAATGGAGGTGAAGGTTGGACTCCAAACCGAGACTCCCTTGTTCCCGGTTGCTCACAAGAAGAGTTTGTAGAGCGTTTGTGTGTGTGTGTGTGTGTGTGTGTGTGCGTGTGTGCGTGCGTGTGTGTGTGCGTGTGTTTCTCAGAAAGCCCATTTTGTATGCATTCTCTGCAGATGCAGACCTCCAGGACTTGACTGTTTTTATAATGATGATGAATAAAAGCAAAGTCTTTGAAGAAAAAAAAAAGTTCATTTTGATTTTTCAAGACAAGTCAGCAGCAGCCCCAGAGACTGTCCAATCCTTTTTCGCCCTGTGCTTCGTGCTCAGAGCTTCACATTCATGCGCTGTTTGCTGTAACTGAAAAACGCCTTGGCCTCTGGAAACCTAAGTGGATGCAAATGGATTTGGAACTGTCAGCTTGGAGCAGTCTCCAGTGGCCCGCAGCCCCGGCACAATTTTGATGGCCCTGACAGAGCCCCCCTCGTACCTCTTCGGAAAGCTGGCTGCCTGGGCGT
This sequence comes from Phocoena phocoena, assembly GCF_963924675.1. Classification (NCBI taxonomy): domain Eukaryota; kingdom Metazoa; phylum Chordata; class Mammalia; order Artiodactyla; family Phocoenidae; genus Phocoena; species Phocoena phocoena. Next base: position 15,134,906 of record NC_089236.1, on the reverse strand, counting down.
GCTTCCTGCCATCTGTAGCTATCTGGGACCTCGCTTCTGTTGGTGAGGCTGCAGGAGATGAAAGCAGGAACCACGTTAATTATTGCAAAGTGCTTTTTACTTTTAAAGTGCCTCGCTAGCGTTAATTAGTTATTCCTACTTACAGCACTGTGGTGAGGTAGGTCAGAATTATTACCCCTTTTTTTACCTTGGAGGAAATGAAGACACAGAAATTTAATGACTCCCCAGGGGACCTGGGGGAAGTTGGTCTCCTAGACAGAGTTAGGTTTTCAACTGGTGTGTCTGGCTTCCTCTGGGGGTCTTGCAGATCTGCATCCCTGCTGCCACGCTAATATCCCCGGCACGTCTTAGGCAGGGATGACTTCTGTCTGCCGTTGTCAAAAGGAATTGGATTTGCCAGAGGCTCAGGTGGCTGGAAACAGAGAGGAGAAGTCGCTGCCCCTTTTCCCATCCATACCAGGCAAGGAAGCTTGTTGGTCTTGGTCCTTCGCTCCTCTACAGGAGGCGAGGTTTGGGAGGAGAGTCCCCGCTGGTTAGATCCCCAGTGAGGGTGATGGAGCAGGGGAGGGAGGGAGAGTGTGGGGCTGGGGGCTGTTTCTAAGCCCTCCTGTCCCTGGCACACATTTTCTAGGTGGTTTCTCATCTGTGTGGATCTGGAGGCAGAGGTGCTGATGCAACTGCCTCCACGTTTGGGGGCAGAAAGCGATTAAATGTTGGGAAGGGATGAGGCAGGTGACAGGGGGAGACACGGGCCTTGGAACCAGACAGCAGCTGCTTCACACGCTTTCTGGCCATTCCTCTCACCAGAACAATGGCTCTTAGTGGCTGTGGCTCATCTGTAAGACAGAGGTGATAAACGAGTTCACGGGTTTGAAGCTTCCGGCACAGACTGTTAACGGTTGTCACCAAATCGCTGTTTCATTCTCGTTTTTTCCTTCCCCACTTGCAGGCTGAGTTGGAATTTGGTCTTCTCACCTCAGACCCTTCACTTTCCAACTGAAGTCTCCAGATCTCCTTTAGCAGATCTCCTTCTTGCCTGCAAATTTATCAGATCACCTTGGGTCATCAGATAACCTTGAGAAACTCCATCCCAGTGGAGTGATCTCCTTCATTTCTACACAGAATTTGGGGTTGGCATGGTCCAGGCAGGACTGACAGCTTGACGAACAGCAATCACAGGGCTGAGGACAGCAGGTAGGGGTGGAAGACACGGGTCCATGGGGGAGGGGAGGGGAGGGGCGGCTCTGGAAGCAGCTCAGCCCGCCCACTCCCAGCATCAACCCCTGACGGAGCTCACAGTGTGTGATGCCTGGTACTCGAGGGTGGCTCCGTCTTCTCTCACCTTCATGCTCGTGTGTCCCCCAGAAGCACCTGTGCTTTTGGGCAGCGTCACCCTCTCTGGGCTGCTGTGCCTTCTTCCCGGGAGAGGCGTGATGTTCTGTCCCACGTGAGCCAGACTTTCCTCCATGGAGGGAGGTGAGATGTTTGTGTGCCCACCTGGAGCATCTTTCCTCTGACCCATCCGGTCCCAAGAGCCCTCACGTGGCAACCTGACTTCCCCTTGGGGCACGCTGGCCACTCGTGTGCTGGGACCCTCTCCTGTGCTAGCAGAGGAGCCTCTAGTCCTTTTCTGGCAGGCTCTTGTGCTGGGCTGCCTGCTTGTCCACTGCTAGTTGGGTGACCTTGGTAAGTTCCTTCATGGCTTGGGGTCTTGCTTCCCCATCCGTAAAATGAGAGAAGAATATATTGACCTTATGTATGAGGATCAGATGAGTTAAGAGAGTCAAAGCCCTTCGAACAGAGCTGTCGGCTTTCTTACACCTCTGGTGTGCATAGGAGGGAGAGGACACCCCACCTTGATTATAATGGAGCACGAAGACATGCGGCTCATTTCCTTTGAACACGGGAGCAGTGGGGAAGACCTTACTGTAGTCTCCCTCGTTTCTTGAAAACTTTTTGTGCATCAGTGGACAGGAAATAGGTACCTCTAATAAAGGAGGAGGCTCCTTGTTGCCTACTGACTAAATTCCACATTCCTTAGCGTGGCCTTCAGGGCCTGATGCGGGATCTGGCCCGACTGACTCGTCATGACAGCCCCGGCCCTGCACGGGCAGGGGTCATGTCCTGTGTGCCCCGGAGTCTGGCCCCACGGGAGCCTTCCTCCCCGCCCCTCCCCATGGCCCCCTGGCTCTGGGTTAGCCCCATTGCTTCTGTACACCTTGAACTTTCACACTTCCGTTCCTATCTGTGCTGTTCTCTCCCCATCTCTCCTCCTAACTGAGACCCATTTCCTAGGTCACCTCTCTGTGAACCCTTTCGTGACTCCCTCCCCCCCCCCCGCCCCCGATTGAAAACCTAACACGAGAAAGATGTTGAAGCCTCGGCCTGGATTTGTGAACTGCCCACGGGCTCTGTGGCCCTAACGGATCAGTGTGGCGTTACCCACTGGGCGCTGTCTTGGGGCTGCGCCCTTGGCGCTTCTGCTGCCGTTGCCTGGAAGGCTCAGCTGCCCAATCACTACTAAACTCTTGAGTTAGCTCAGGTGCTAGTGCCTCCAGGAAGCCTTCCTTCCCTGCCCCTCTCTCCGATCACTCAGGATAAGCCAGGGCTCCCTTCCTGTGCCCCCTCGGTCCTTCCCAGCATTTCCTGTGGGCAGTTGTGGGTTCCTAGCCCACCCCAGAGGATGTGGGCTTTGCTGGCTTCAGGCTCGCATCCCCAGGCCTCACCTGGGCTCTGCCCAAGAGCACGTGCACCACAGATCCTGCGGAAGGAATGCAGAGTTGCAGAAATGAGGCATGTTTTCCTACCTTGCAGGCTGCAAATTCCAGCTTTTCCAGAGCAGGTCTGGTAAATTCTCCTGGTGCGAGGCCATTGGGGAGGGTTTTGGGGGAGACCAATAACTAATAACCTTCTTACCTCTGGGAAAAATGTGTGGTTTCACTCCAGGTTTTACAGTGGGTCTCGCCCTATTGGTCTTGAGGGCAGTTCAAGTCTGTACGCCGACACCCGGGAGTTGGATGCTAGAACATTCCTTGGAGATTACTTTGCCCACCTCTGCAATTCTACCGCCCCTGGTAGCAGAGAGGTTGAGAGACTTGCTCAAGGACCCTAGAACTAAGGGACAGAGCTTGGGACAGGGACTGGCGGCCCTTGTTTTCTGGACTAGAGCACATTTCTCAGCCCTTGAGGGGGTTCACCGAGGGGAGGGAGGGCTTTTGGCCAGTTCTGAAGTGCAAGGGGCTATCTGGTGGGGCTGAAAGCAGAGCAGCAGCCCTACTTCAGAAGCCTCAGGCTGCTCGGGGCACTGGAGCTGCTGCTGGGACAGGAAGTAATACTTTCAGAGTTTTAGCCCCAAAACCTCAGAAACTTTTTGATGATGCATTAAATGTCAAGTATATTGTCGAGAGGAGGAAAAAAAAAAAACCCCAACAACGAGGTATCAACCTTGTTCCTGAGATGACAGGAGATACTCAGTAATCTTACAGGAAGTCATACTGTCAAAATATAGAGAGGGTAGTGTCTGGGGGACCACACCTTATAATAAATCGTACTTAGTACCAAAGAGCTTTCGCGGGCACCTTCCGAGGCGGAGCCAGCGGAGGGGGGCTGGGGAGAAGGTGGTGGGACTGCTGTGTGTGGATCTTTGCTGTGAGGGGCAGAGCACAGAATTTAACGGCAAGACTGCTTTGTCTGGGAGGGACTGCCCAGGCTTCAGGCAACTAGCATGAAGATGTAGGTAAAATGGAGGTTTAAAGAAAAGCACAACTGAAGGAAAAGGATTTTTCCATCTTCTTTTTTGCCTCTCTGATTTGTCTCCTTGGGCGATCAGCTCCAGATAATTATGACCTTTGGGGACTGGAGGGGAGTCTTGGAGATCATCTTGTCCAACAAATGAGGGCTCGAAGCCTGCAGATGGACTTGGCCCAGGTCCTCGGTCAGGTAATGGCCCAGCAAGCCCAGCCCCCAGGCAGCCTGCCTCCCCTCACCGGCGCCCGCCCCCGCCCCCACCCCTGCCCCTCCTCTTCCTGTGGCCACACCCGTAGGTCCTCCCATCTCCTTTTCAAGTGAACTGGCTCCCCCAGGGCAAGAGTCCTGTTCTCCAGGGTAAGTATTGGGCCCAGCAGGACACGGGTTTGATGAGCGAATAAACGAAAGCCCGGCAGGACCTGGGCCAGGTTCCTCCATGCAGTCGTGTGTGCAGACTGTAGAGTTGTTTGAAACACGAAGGGACTTCGGTTGCAAAGGGTGCGGCTGGCTGGGTGCGTTTGGAAGCTAGGCAGTGTTGCTACGCTGCTCGTCAACGTCTCTCTCTCACCCCAAACGTTTCTCTCCCCTATTTATATCTCCAGCCCTGACCCTCCACTGAGCCCATCTGTCCAAGGCCTGGCTTGACATCCCCACTAAAATATTCATGAGGCATCTCGAGCTCCGCGTGGCCTTTTTCTCTCACCTCTGTTTACCCTGAATCTAAGGAGTCGCTCTTGGTTCTTCTGTTTCCTACCCCTCCGACCCCAAGCAAGTCCTATTGGCTTCACGTATCCCACATCAGACCACACGTCACCCCTCCACGTCTCCCTCCCTCGGTCAAGCTGTCACCATCTCCCCCTCTGCCCTCTGGCCATTCCAACCTTCCTTCTGTTCCAAGGCTTGTGTGCACCTCAGGGACTTTGCACCTGCTGTTCCCTCTTTCTTTGCACAGCTGACTCCTTCGCACTTGGACTGGTCTTGGCTCAGACCTTACCCCTTACAGAGGTTCCCCCCCACCCTCCTTGTCACCCTTACTTATCACCCCTTTTTGCTTTTGTTTTGTTTTGGGGACACTTACCCCCAGTGAATACTCTCTTTTATTTATATGTTTGCTGGTTTATCGTCCAGCTCCCCACCCTGAAGAGTAGCCTCCAGGAGGGCAGGGGCTTGTGTATCTCCCCACATAGACCCGCGGCTGCCACATAGTAGAAGCTCAATGAATACTTGTTCCATGAACAGAGCACTGGCATCTCATGAGCCTTTGCTGCCTTCCTCTCTGCCATTCACCTGGAAGTGCCACACAGTGCTGGAAAAGCCACAGAGCAGTTCAAGGACACTGACAAAACCTTTGAAAAGAAAAGCGTCTCATTTCTTACAGTTGTGGCAGGGCCAGGGGCAGCACTTCCTGCTTTGAACCCCTCAGGGGTGGCACGCGCCTCACCTCCCCGAGACCACCATGCCCCCATTCTCATTCGCTAATGAGAAGGCCCTGAGCTCCGCTGGGGCCGGAAGGACAGTTGTGGGCAAGACTTGTGCCTCTGCTCTCGCTAACTGTACTGCAGGCTGTTCCATGGGGGAGGGTAATTCACCGTCACCAAGCACTTAGAAACGCTTGCAGCTCACTTCATCCTCCGTGATGCTTGGCACGCAGGAGCTGTGGTGGCCCCAGGCATGCGGCTTTCTTGCTCAACCTCAAGCATCCCCAGACATCTCCCTCCATGGAGCCCTGGGCCGGGGCCACGTGTGACAGGGCTGTGCATCCTCAAGGGAACCAGCAAATGTGCACATCTCGGCTGCCCCCATGGAGCGGGCGTCCCTTCTGGGTAGAGCCGCTGGTCATACAGGCTGCCATTAGGGCAGGTTCCCATCTCACACCACCCGGGAGCTCCTGGGTACCACAGACTGTGTGCTCTCTACTCCTTTATGTTTAAATCCTTGCAAACAATCGTATGAAGTAAGCGTTTTGAGCGCTCTTTTTAGAGGGGGGAAACTGAAGCTCAGAGCAGTGACGTGATCTGTGCTGGGACCCACATCTGGGAAGTGGCAGTCGGGGAGTGGACAGAACCGGGAGTCTAACTCCTCAGCCCACATCTTCAGAGTCCCAACAGCCTGGCATCACATCCCTGAGCCTCCCTAGACCTGGATCCGGGGTGACCAAACCACTGAGGGGGTTTCTAGGACACGGGATTGTCACTGCCCAAGCCGGGAGAATCCAGCAGCCCGGGACGGTTGTCACCCTACCTGTGTAGGCAGGGACGATGGAGCCAGGACAGTTGGGTGCAGGCCTGGCCTAGGTTTCTGAGAAAAGGAAAATATATCCTCTTCCCCCCTGCCCCCTCTGGCCCTTAGCTCATCCGCTTTTTTTCTTTTTGCGGTACGTGGGCCTCTCACTGTCATGGCCTTTCCCGTTGCGGAGCACAGGCTCCGGACGCGTAGGCTCAGCGGCCATGGCTCACGGACCCAGCCGCTCCACGGCATGTGGGACCCTCCCGGACCGGGGCACGAACCCGTGTCCCCTGCACTGGCAGGCGGACTCTCAACCGCTGCGCCACCAGGGAAGCCCCTCATCAGCTTTTAAGATGTTTTTCTTTTTTCATCTGTTTCTAAATGACGTTGCACGTTAAGTGCCAGTGTCGAAGTTTGGTGGAACCTGATCTCGATGCCAAGCTTGCTGGGGGCTGGGATATTACATTTTGGTGACAGGATCTCAAGGCTGACCGTGCATTTGCTCTCTCATGTTTTCCAGTCATGCCTTTGTTGTCTCTTCTTCATGTGATAATTTAGCAAGTCTTGGTCAACTTTGCAATGATTCTGACAGGTCAGGCGGGTCATGAGGTCAGAGGTTAACAGCAGCAAACCTTCAGTGGCCCTGAGACAGCCTGGAACTGGAGCACACCGTGCCCTGCTGGGGGCCTTATCTGAGGGTGGGCCTGGTGGAGCTGGCAGGGTCCCCTGAGGAGTTAGGACAGAATCCTGGGCTCCCTGAGTTCCACCCTGGCTCCTTAGGCATTCTCCAGTGACCACCCACGACTGCCAGGCCGTTTCCCCCCAGCGCTTGGACCACCCGTTCTCCTTGGCTGTGTCACCCTAGCATCTTTTGTCTCTTTGTTTCTCCATCTCTTCTGGCCTTCTGGCCTCTGGCAGCCTTTGCGATCTTAGGTGGTTTCTGCTGAGGCTAATTGCACTGACCTTTCTGCTGGCCAATGGGAATTAACTTCAGTTAATCAGTTAAGGGGATTATTTAGCTAAAACGTAAACACAGATGAAGATATTCTAGTTAATTAATGAGAAAGAGGTTAAAAGTTTAAAGGAATCTTCCTTTTCTTTTTTTGGCCGTACACGGGCCTCTTACTGCTGTGGCCTCTCCCGTTGCGGAGCACAGGCTCCGGACGCGCAGGCTCAGCGGCCATGGCTCACGGGCCCAGCCGCTCCGCGGCACGTGGGATCTTCCCGGACTGGGGCACGAACCCGTGTCCCCTGCATCGGCAGGCGGACTCTCAACCACTGCGCCACCAGGGAAGCCCTAAAGGAATCTTCTTGACTTTCAAATTTTTTTTAAGTGACTGGAATCGGTGTCCCTTCTTAGGCAGTGACACTGAACAGTCAAGGGTGGTGGGGTGCGAGGCATCTGGGCTGTCACCATGCTCCCCAGGGACCTGTTGCATCTATCCTGACTTAGTCACCACTGTAGTCACCTGCACAAGGAGCCAGGCAGGGACCCGTATGCAGCTCCCTAGCTTACTAGCCATCTCTTTGCATTTCAGTTTTAAAGCCAGCTCATTGATTCGTTACTTGGTAGACGTTTCTACAAGCCTGAATTGTTAACAGCTCAAACTGGGCTTCTCCTTGACTGAATTCAACATTTTCCTTCCAAGCCGGCTCTCACTCCTGTGTGTGCTACTTCAGATACGTGACCTGGCTTTCCACCCTCCCCCCAACCCCCAACGTGTCCAATCCAGAGACCTCAGTGTCACCTGCTCCCTGCCTTCTCCCCGCTTCCTCCTTCCCATCCCCGTGGGCCAGGCCGTCATGCCTCGGTGTCCTTCCTGGGTCATTCTAGATGACTGTAATGTCTTTCGTCTCTGCAGGTGGGCCTCCCAGTGTTGTCCGAGTTACCCTAAGACAGGTAGAATTACGCTGTGCTTCCCCGCACCCCCTGCCCCCGAATTGGCCATGTTCTAGGTCTTCCAGGTTTGGCCCAGCTGACTTCCAGCCTCACTCGCTTCTCCCCACCCTGTGCTTTGGCCACGTCACAAGCTCTCCTGACTCCTAGTTTTTGCTTATGCTTTTCCTTCAACCTGGCTTCTTTAGTCATGGAACTCCTACCCAGCCTCAGAAGCCACCTCCTCTGTGAAGCCTTCTTTGCTTTTTCCTGAAATGAATGAATTGCTCTGGGGCCTCTGGGAATGCATTGCCAGCGTCTTCTCTGCACCTCTTTAGTTGCCCCTGCCATGTATTACTGTTGGTCTCTCCACTTCATTGGATTACAAGCTCCCGGAGGGTAGGGGCTGTGCTGACTCACCTGCGTGTCTGTGTATTAACTGTACATTGGCCTGGCCGCGTCCACCTAGGCTTGCAGCTGAGTAGCTTGAGCAGCTTAGCTGCAACGCGCTGGAGTCCTTGCTCTCCCCCTAAAGGGCATTGGGGGTTTCCCTAGAAACTGCCACTTCAAAGCCGTTCAAAAAAAAAAAAGAGCTAAATTAGGCAACATTGTTTACTTCTTAAAAAGATGCTTTGGTGCGCCTTCCTGCACCTGTGAGAAGCTTCCAGTTTGACCTTGACAGTTCCCTGTCCGGCAATAGAGCTGTGAAAATCAGGGCTGGGAGGGTGTGAAGGGCGCCCAGAGAGGCGGAGGGGACCGGGGCTACTCTCCCTGAGCCCCCAGCCTGGGAGAAAGGGGTGCAGGTCTCAGCTGGCTTGGCCACGCGGCACCCCTCTCCTCACCTGTCCGCCCAGAGGGGTGTTTGTAATCTTCCCCCTCTGGAGGCTGTGCCTTCTTCTCCTTCACAGAAACGCTAGGACTTGTGCTTCTGCCTTGATACTGACCACACTTTTGTTTTGCTCCTAAACTCTCAGCGAGGGGAGCCCTGGGCTGCGTCCTACGTGGGAGTCCTGCCCTGATCCTTGCTTCTGGGCGCCCACATTTCCACAAGGGCCCTTTGTGTTAGCTAGGCCCTCCCTCCTGCCAATGACCTTGAATAGCACTGTCCTCCGCACATTTCTGGCCGCGGGAGGAGCCGTGACCGCTGTGAGTCCAGGGCCTGGAAGCCATTTTTGACTCAGGCAGGAAAAATAAACAGATGGGCAAGGTGGCCGCCCTCGAAGTCTCACTGTCATTATTCACCCATCAGCGGTGGTCAGCGGATGGAGCATTTCGGACTCGGGTTTGCAGTTTGTCAAGTGATTTAACAATAGGGCTCTATTGAGCCACTGCCGTGGGCCCATGTCTCATAGGCCTGTTTTACGGAGGGAAAAACTTGAGTGACAACCAAGAAGTTGCACTTGAGCGAGAACCAAACACGCCCCGGGCTGCCATGCTGGTACTTTTTGTGCTGAATCACGGGGCCTTCTCGCGGACCCAGAGCAAAGGAGAACAGCCTCTTGTGCTCAGTGGATTTTTCCTGCTACCTTTTAGGACTTACAGCTCCTACTGACCCTCGTCCCCGCCCGGCCACTCCTGCCCGTCCTGCAAATGCGGGCCATTGTGCCAGGCGGGCCCCAGGGGGAGCGCCCAGGAGGACAGAACAGCAGCCGAGAGGGGCTTTCTGGGTGACGGCAAAACTGCTGTCCTTTTCTCAGCCGCGATTTAGCAGTCGGGAGGCGTGTGTCCCGAAGCAGGGGCTGCAGCGGGAGAGGGGCCCCGACAACCAGCCTTCATTCAGCGGCCCGGGGCCGCCGGCTCCCTCACGGGTGTCACATGGGGCCCCGATGAAAAGAGCAGGGGGTGCCCGCCAGGGAGGCCCGGCCAGGCCAGGGGCTTTCTTCCCCGGGCACTGTTCCCCGGGCCTCCCAAGTCCCACGAGTCAGCAAACTGGAGGAGCGTTTTCAAAGCGAGGCCTTCGCCCCCCCTTGGCACGTTCCTCAAAGCCGGCCTCACTCTCGCTGCGCCCGGGAGAGCCTGGAAAAGGCTCTTTGTGTTCACGCTGCTCAATGGGGACATCCTCGGTGGGATGTGAGCTGGAGGACGCTGGAGGCGGGGCCACTTGTGGGGGGGGACAGCAGGGTGCAGGGCCAGGCAGCCGGGGAGGAGGGGCCCGGGATGCAAGGCAGCTGGCAGCGTGGAGACCGGTCCTGGGAATAGTAGTGGTTAAGAATCCACACACACGGCCTAACAGATCCTTTAAGAGGTTGGAGGCAAAGAGCACTTATGCTTTTTCTTTTTCTTTTTTCAGTTTCACAGCAGCGTTTGGTATACAAACAACACCTCAGGTCTAGGGTGGGAGGTCCTTAGGAACAGACAGACAGAGAAGTTGCCTTGGAATTTAGGGACTTCAAGACTTGGCTTCTTTAAAAAAGAAAAAAATTCATTTCCAGACCTCAACTAACAATTTTTCACAGGAAGGTGGGTTTTTCATCCGTTCTGAAATAAAGGCCGTCTGAGGCTCGTGTGAACGTGATTAATACCAGAGTCCAGCGTAGAAATCACGGGTGACGGCCCAGAAAACGTTGTCAAGCACAAATACCACTTCTGCTTATAGCAACACAGAATTCTGGGCCTGTGAAGCAATCCCGGAGGTCCGTTCCACCCTTTGTCTCTGGCAAACCTTTTTAATTGCAATCTTTTAATAGTGAGCATGATGGCTCTCTAATTCAATTATATTAATCTCTTAAGATGTCTTGACTTAGCCTATTTATTTACAAAAGTTGATCATAAAATAGCATTGAACCAGCTGAAGGTTTGTATGTTTTCTATAAAACATAAAAAGTAAATTTCATTTGGAGCTGATGACAGGTGAATTAACAAATATACCCTAAGTATGGCAAGAATGTTGAAGAAGAGAATGAATGACTTTTCTCTTGAACAATTCTTAGTAAGCCAAAAAAGAAAAAAAACCATCAACAAACCAAACGAAATAAAACAATAACAAAAGACCTCTCCAGCACTGTAGTTAGTCCAGTTTGTGCAAAGTTGGTACCCGGTTTTATGACCTAACTTTTCCCCCATTGTTTCCATGGATTTGGACATTATCTTTCAAACATGCCATTTCCAAGGAAGGTCTGAATTGGTTTGCTTTTGCCACGCATTTACAAAGCGGACTATCGAACTGGTTCACAAGCAAAACAGAGGCCCTGGAAAGACGATATGCCTTCCTTCCTGACGCAGATATTTCAGGATTGGGGAAGCAGGGTTTCCTGTGTTCTCACAAGGGGTTGAGATAAAGAAACCCAGGGCCGTCTCAGAAAGACTTGAGACTGGAACGAGCGGGAGGCGCTTGTTTTCGCGTGCCTTCTGTGGTGAGAGGCAGGCCCCGCCAGACTGCTTGCGGACAGGACGTGACGTGGGAGGGAGTTTGTAGCTGAGAGAATTCTCTCGAAGCCTGTGATGTCTGCTCCCTGGGAAGTTCAGCCTTTCTCTTCCTCCTCTACCACCAACCCCCATGGTGCCAACCTTGGATGATGAGCACAACGGTGTCTTACGTGTCTGTCTCGTTCACACCAGCAGAGCATCAGCCATCGTGGTGCTTTCTGGGAATGTTTATTTAGTCTACTTTATGTGCTCCCTTTGTTTCTATGTTTGACAAAAGGCAAAACAGAGAAGTAGGTAAAATTTGCCTTTCGTGTATTTCCCCATCCTCCATCCAATTTCCCGTTTTGTGTTTTCCCCGCCCCCTTCTTCCTGGCTGTCCTGCAGCCTAGGAGCCCCTACTGCCTAAATGAAAGCAATTTGAACATTTAATTCATCCAAAGATACTGGTGTCTGATAACTGAGGCCTCTTCCAGGTATTTCTTGCATTTAAAAGAAAAAAAAAATCAGCAACTACCAAATGTAAGATAATAAAAATAATAAAGATAATAATATAGCCACATGGTAGGAAAAATCCAGCAGCATAATAACAAAAAGTTTATGTTTATTGGGAGGCAGGAGTAGGTGGAAAGGAAATGGGAGGAATTATAAGATCATTAATTTTCTCATCTTTCTTAGTTGGGAGGTAATGGATACGACTTGATTTCTGAAGCTAATTGAGAAATAGAAATTTAAGCATCTTATTTAAAATGGAAAAGGTAACCACTGTATGAACTGAAATTCAGACTACACAGTAAAGAAAACATAGGAAATATAAATGAAGCGTTAAAAGCGAAAAGGATATTCAAGATGATAGTATTATGACAAACAAATGTATTACAATAATAAATGTAAATGAGGTCAACCTATTTATTAAAAGAAATAAACTAACAGAATGGGTAAAAAAAAGAAAAAAAAACCTAAACACAACTATGTACTGTCTTTAAAAATATATATATATGTACCTAAAACAAATTGACTCAGAATCAGAGATAGAGCTTAAACTCCCAGAAATATCTCTCTAATGGTGGAATTCCAGGCACTGTGGCATTTGGGAGGGGTAGATATTTTTGGACTAAGCTTTCCCAGCCTCTAAAATCAGACCATGTGGTTGCCAGCTCACGAAACCAGCCCTGTATGCATCAGTGTTTGTTCTAGATTGCTGGGCTTCCAAAGGGCAGGGGCTGCGCCTGCTTTGTTTAATTCCAGGCATTTCAGAGAAGGACCATGAGAGGACACACTTTTTGATGTTGAAGGGACACAGAAGTGGCTGGGGGTCACGAGTCCGTAGGGTAGCGCGTCTCTGGTCAAGTCTTTCAGGAAGTTATGGTAACTATTTTGGGCTTTGAGCGTGCTATTTGATATCTCCAAGCATTTGTATTTAACAGATCAGGGCTTGATTTATCAGGGCTCCCCTACACATCATGATTTCTGAGAAGCAGAGTTAGACAGACCTGGAGTTAGACTATCAACTCTTTCACCTACCCGCTGTAGGAACTTTGGAAAATTACTTAGACCTTCTGACCCTCATCTGTACAATATATTTGTTCATTCATTCAATAATTATTTGTTGAAAACCTACTCTATGGCAGTCTTTACCCTGGTTGTTGTGAATACAGAAGTCTCTGTTTTCATGGAACTTATAGTCTAATGGACTAGGGTAGAAAATAACAACAGTCAGCAAATAAATGCATAATATGTCAGGTGAAATAAGCAATTAAGGTGATGGAGCAGAGAGAGTGATGGGGATGTGAGTGTGCGTGTATGAGTGTGTACCTGCTGCGGTCAGGGAAAGTCTGCCTGGGGAGGAGCCTTTGACACCTGAAGGAACTCAGAGCTGGGGAAAGACTCTTCCCTGCAGAGGGGACACGTGAAGACTCTAGTGTAGAAAAGTGGCTGGAGTGGGATGAGCAGGGAGAGCAGAGGGGACAGAGACCTACCTGGGAGCCACATGGAATATTCTAGGCTGTGGGAAAGACGGCGGATCTATCAGGAGCCTGCTCAGAAACCTCTGCAGGGATTTGAACAGAGGAGTGATACAATCTGATTGATTTAAAAAGGATTAGTCTGGCTTCTGAGTTGAGACTAGACTGAATCGTCAGAAGTCAGAAGTGGCAGCAGGGAGCTGAGTTAGGAGAGATGATGGATTCTTAGAGCAGAATTCAGCAGTGAGATGGTAGGAAGTGGACGATTCTGGGTCTGTTTTAAAGGCAGAGTTAGCAAGATTTCTAGTGCGTTGGACGTGAAAGAAGGAAGTCAAGGATGACTCCAGGTTTTTTTGGTCTGAGCCACTGCAAGAGTGGAGCTACTGCATCCCGAGATGCGGAGAGGCAGATGGGGGACCAAGAGTTCTGTTGTAGCCATATGAAAAGCCTGCTCGATGTATAAGTGGAGATGTTACGTTGGAAGTTGGGAATAAGAGATGGGGACTCGGGGGGTGTAGTTGGGGAGGAGATATATAGAATTAGAAAATAAACCCTTGGGTTCAGAAGACATCACGTATGGGGTGAGGTAGCCAGAGAAGATATCTATGCCCTGGGTCACTCTGGCATTTAGGGGGTCGGATGGATGAGGGGAAACTAGCATAGGAGCAGCCGGTAGGGTGGGATGGCAAACAAGATCGGTGAGATTGGGAAGCCAAGTGAAGAGAGTTTGAAGGGGGCATCTTCAGCTTTGCCAGAGGCTGCTGGTGGTCGAACGAGATGAAGCCCGGAACTGGCAATATCATGAGGATTACATGAGGTAACGTTAGTACAGCGCCTAGCACACAGAGCAAATACTCAACAAGGGTGGCTGTAACCAAGTGGTTAGAGATGTCTTCCTTTGGGTGAAGGTGCCTGGGAGGCGTAGCTCACTTTGATGGAGGGAGGGGGAGAGAAGGAATACGTTGGGTGTGGGTGCGTAGAGGAGTTGCCCAGAAGGGAGAAGGAGCTCAGGAAGGTGGGGGAAGGTCTCTGAAGATAAGTTTTTTGTGTTAAAGGCTCCCCAAGACCCGCTGCTGGCATTACAGTCCACACTGAGGATGCGTCAGCCAAGTTGCAGTTATTTTCTCATCTTTGCACATCTGCCCAATGTCTGAATCTGTATCTGGAAGGTTTGGAGACTGTTGAGATTTGGCAGAGCCTTACGGGCTGTCCTGGGCTTGCACCGTGGGCCACCCCACCCTCACTCCATGTCCTGGTTGGGCTGTGGCATCATCACAGTCAGTAAGGACCCAGCCCTTGGGGACTTTCTTCTGGTTTGATCAAAGTATTCTTTCCTGAGCTAGGATACAGCCTCAGATCCTTCTCAGCACAGGTCTTCAGGACGTCCCTAATGACTGGTCACAGTGGCAAGCAAGATGCAGTGCGGTGTAGTGGTTGCGAACATCACTGTGTCTTATCCCCGCTCTGCCATTCACTGCCCGAGTGGCCTTGGGTGATTTCCCTAACCGTGTCTCGGATTCTGCATCTAAAACACAAGAATGACAGTAGGACTCACGTCACAGGGTTGCTGTCATAATATAAAGAGAGCACTTAGTGCCTGATGCAGAAAGTGTTCAATAAATATTAGCTGCTATTTTTATGCAGCATGAGGTCTCTTGCCAGATAGTCTAGTCAGTCTCCTAGGTAGTCTAACTGGGAGACTTTGAAGGCAGAGCCCCATGTTTATTGTTGAAGGCATCATTGAATTTAATCGCTAATGAGAGGAGGTAGCAGGGGAGATGTTGCTGTGGCAGGAGACTGAGCATCCAGCTACTCCTTTCTCTTTCTCTCTCGCCCCCTCTCTGCCTCTTCTGACTCTTTGTCGGTCAAGCTCTTCTTTTTTTTGCAGAGCAGTGCCGATCTTTAAATCTGAATTTCAGTCCTGGAAAGGCTTTGACAGTGGATGGGTTCGACTGTTTCACCTGCAGGTGTCTCAGGAGCTGGGGGGCCACTTGGCCTGGGTGTCTCCAGGATGATGGCCAAGGAGCCTGTGGTGGAGGCACTGCTTTCCCTCCCTCTCCTTGGGACCATGGAAACCCACTGGGTCCCGCCACCCCCAGTTTGGTGATTCAGAAACACTCACCATTCCACCTAACGGACCCCTCAGGGAGGGTACAGATCAGCCAACTTCATCCTGGCCACCAGTGGGCCCCTGATCTTGTAGTCAGCTGACCCTCAAGTCCACCAACACTGAAACATGAGGAAATCCACATTTGCTGTTTTAGGGAAAGTAAGTGGAGTCATCGGGCTGGTAGCATGGAGTGTTGGCTAAGTGCTCAGGAGCCGGAAGACCTAGGTTCAGATGTTGCCCCTGTCACTCTCCAGCTGGATCTTCTTGGAGAAATTACTTAATTCCTTTCTGACGCGTGCTTCAAAGGTGCAGCAGGACCAATAACAGTGTTTACCGTGCTAAGTGATGCAGGGTTAAAAGGAATAATGCTTGTGCAGTGAGCAATGCTGCAGTGGGTGCAGGGTCTTCCATCTTCGCCCATTTCCTCTTTCCATTTTCAATCCCTGTCCTGCACCTCCTCTTCCCTACCCCGGTTTGACAGGGGCAAGGCTTATGTTCCTTCAGTATTAAAAACAATCACCTGGAAAGCTTGTCGAAAATGCAGATTCTCGGGCCTCGAGCCCTAAGATCCTAATTCAGTTGGTCTCAGGCAGGGCCCAGGAATCTGCATTGTTGATGAAACGTTCTCTGGGATTCCTTTCTGTGCTATGAGGGTCATGCTTCCAGAAACTTTTCTCTAAGGAGTTTTTTTTTTTTTTTAAATACATTTAGTTATTTATTTATTGGCTGTGTTGGGTCTTTGTTGCTGGGCGCGGGCTTTCTCTAGTTGTGGTGAGTGGGGGCTACTCTTCATTGCAGTGCGCGGGCTTCTCATTGCGGTGGCTTCTCTTGTTGCGGAGCACGGGCTCTAGGCACGCGAGCTCAGTAGTTGTGGCTCGTGGGCTCTAGAGCGCAGGCTCAGTAGTTGTGGCGCACGGGCTTAGGTGCTCCGCGGCATGTGGGATCTTCCCGGACCAGGGATAGAACTCATGTCCCCTGCATTGGCAGGCGGATTCTTAACCACTGCGCCACCAGGAAAGTCCCTAAGGAGTTGTTAATAAGAATTTAAGGTACCTTCCCACATTTCCATTTTAATAAGGAGTAAAAAAAAAAAAAAATCCATTCAAACCTACTAAGACTTAAAACGGAGTTCCGTAAAAATCCTCTTGTGATTATACTCCAGTCCCATAGCAGCTCTCTCGATTTTCTGTCTTCCATGCTTCATTCTGAAGCATTTCTTCAGTTCTGCTCACTCAGTTATACGGTATTTTTGTTTTTATTTTATACTGGAGTATCATCGATTAACAATGTTGTGCTAGTTTCAGGTGTACAGCAAAGTGATTCCGTTATACATACACAAGTATCTACTCTTTTTCAAGTTATTTTCCCATTTAGATTATTACAGAATATTGAGCAGAGTTCCCTGTGCCATACATTGGTCCTTGTTGGTTATCTGTTTTAAATATAGCAGTGTGTACATGTCAGTCCCAAACTCCCAATCAGTACTTTGGGTGATGCTTCAGCCTGGCAACCTCCCGGGAGCCCCAGACCTGTCTACTGGCCCTTCCACCCGGAAGGGTAACAGGCATCTCACCCCTCTGGTCTTTCAGCTCCTCGAGGACCGCGCTCTCCCTGGCTCTGGAGATCTGCCCTTGCTGTACCTCTCTCTGCCGCGCCTGGCCGCCAGGTCGGCTTCTGGTTTTTCAGCACAGAGATGGAACAATTGGGCAGGGCCCACCCCGAGCCCTTTGAGGGGGCTGCAGACCACCCCTGCCTCCCGTCTCGTCTCCCAGTATCTTGGGTCTCGGGAGAAAAACCGAAGGGAAGACTCAGACGCATTCGATCTGCTCCTTCACCCTCACAATTTCATCTGCCTCTTCAGACCCGCGATTTTTTGTCTGGTTCTGAATTGGCTTGGGAGAATCAGTCTGTCTCACAAAGACGTCCAAGTATAATGTTTTTGGTAAAGAGTAAGTGTTCTCTTCAGGGAAGCTGCATTTAGGCTTTGCGCTGTTGGTGCTGGGGATTTCTGTGCCGGTGGAGGTCTTTATGAGCTGCATGTGGCCTTGTGATTGACCCTCCCTCCATCCCAGGTGAGCAGGCTACTGATTTAGTTCCATTTGGAAAACCGATTCAAAATCCCCATTATGAATGCAAGGCTGGCCTCTGACTCAGAGTAGACTTCTCACAATCTCTTTTCTGGGTTTCAGAAAGATATGGAAAAGCTTCTGAACCCTGGAAGGGACCCTTGATGACATCTAGCCTAGTGCCTATAATTTCTTCTATAAGTATGTAAAAAAAGGAGCTTTCTGCTCTACAGGTATGAGGCCCAGTGAGGTGGGTCGACCTGCCCAAGGTCATCTGCTTTCCTTGGGCTTTGGCCAAGTAGCGTCTTCACCTACTGTTAAGAACTCAGCTCTCCGGAAGGATGAGGGTCCAGCCTGTCCAGGAGCCATGGGCCCTGCAGCAGGGCCGGATCCCCCAGGGCAGGGCAGCCAGAAGCACTACCGGGGAGAGAGGGAGAAAGAGGACGGGAGAGGACCAGAGCAGGGAGAGAGGGGAGAGGGATGCTAGCAGGAAGGGTATGGAGGTAGAGGTGGGAGAGAGCCGGGGGAGAGGGGCTCAGGAACGTGAATTTCCCATCTGCAGGCACAGTCTGCCTTTGAATGGCAAACACTTTGGCAGGAGTCTGTCTGCTGAAGATCCAAGATAGTAGCTGCCCGCCTCTTAGCATTTTAGAGCAAGTTCCTTCACTCTCTTATCTTCTTAATTTCACAGCAAACAATGGGCTATTGACTGAGCTTTCAGAGCTGTGGGTGTTCTCGGAGGGAGGCCGGCCAGAACACTGACATCTCCAGCTTTTGCTCCAACTCCCAAATCGGGCTCCATCTATCAGAAATATGAAACCCCGGAGCCTCCCTCCTCCTTACTTCTTTACCGTAAGGCACAGGCAGCTGGGGAAGAGAACCGTGGGCGCAGGGTGTGTGCGTGTGCGTGTGTGTGCGCGCATGCATGCCTGTGTGCACGTGCGTGCCTGTCGGTGTGAGTGGCTGTGTGTGCGTGAGTTTGTGTGTGTTTGCCGTGAGGGTGTGTGAATGGAGGACAAGGTGCGTCTACCTGGTCAGTGATGTCAGCGCTTCCCACGCACACCTTTCCTAGGGCAGGACTGCGCCGAGGTGAAGCGGTGTGGGCTGCAAAATGAGAAAGCTTATCAAGTCTTTTCTTGGAGGGGCAAGATGAAGCTCCAGGGTCCTTTTCTTCCCACGTCAGGAGAGCCAAGAAATGGGCTCCCAAAGCTTTTGCGCCCGTGTGCACATGGACCCTTGGCAAGGACACCGACCTCAGCATTCTGGGATGTCTGCCCTCCAAGTGCGCGTAGGAGTTAGCATGGTGCCCGGCACTTTGATAGGAACCAGCTGAGAAAGGGTGTCCTGGGACCGCTTCAGAGAAGGATCTTCAGCCTTGGCTGGACAGCTCAGCTTTTGCTTCTGATGGGGTTCAGGACACACTCCCCCCGAGTATGGCACCTTGGCACATGGAACGCTACCAGCTGAAGGAACATGAGAACTGGCATGTGCACGAAGACCTTCCCTGGAAGCAGGTCGTCAAACCCTCATGTGACAGGTGCCGTCCCAGTACCTGGAGGAAAGGCACATCCTTATCTTCAAGGAAGACCACGCGGGGACACAGAGGAATTTGAACGAACACAGGTCTTGCGCGGTTTCCTCCTCGCGCAGTTTATCTGTTTTGCTCTTATCTTTCCAGGACTCGCCACTCTTCAGCAAACAAGCACAAAAACACCCAGGTTGAACGTTTCCTTGGGTCTTCATTTCCGTATGAAAGCTCCCGTGTCACATAGAACTTGTACTGAATACACTTGTATGCTTTTCTCTTGTAATCTGTCTTCTGTTACAGGGGTTCCAGTTAAGAACTAAAAGGGTAGAGGACTGCCTCCCCAGCTCCAATTTCCCTCCTGGGTGAGTCCCTCTCCTTGGAGATAAGGCTGTTGGCAATAATCTCAGCTTGCAGTAGAATATCCTACGTGGGCCCCAAAGATCGAACAGTTTAACTGTTAAGCTTCCTCGCCCCTGTTCCCCTGACATTGGCTATCCTGAGGTGAAATATGGGAGTCCACTGACGGCTTTTATTCCTGCATGGTTATGGGAGGACAGAAGTGTTTGTTTCGCTGGGTTTTCAATTAGGACACAAAAAGGCAAGCTAGATCACTGTGTCACTGCCACCATTTCTGGATCCTGGTGATGGAAATTCCTTGGGAATGTTTTGGAGGCTAGTGTGTGCTCACTGGCCTTCCCATCCAGGCCACAAAGCAGGGTCCGCCTCTGCACTTTTCTCCTAGAAGCATGGCTTGGCATGGGTAGCACCACATCAGAACACACCAGGACAGGTTTCTGCTTTCTGCCGAGATGGAGATACAGAGACTGGATTTACTCCCTCATCTAGAACTGCTACGATGTTGGATAAAATATATGGACCAGACACTGGACAACAGGCAGGCAGTGAAAACCTGCAATCCCTGTGAGATGAGAAACAATTGAGGTGAGCCCTGTGATTGCCCAGC
Source organism: Phocoena phocoena (assembly GCF_963924675.1). Lineage (NCBI taxonomy): Eukaryota > Metazoa > Chordata > Mammalia > Artiodactyla > Phocoenidae > Phocoena > Phocoena phocoena. Next base: position 15,115,062 of record NC_089236.1, on the reverse strand, counting down.
TTGCTGCCTCGAGAGAGTTCCGGACCACAGGGCAGGAAAGGGCAACCCAGGCTGGACTCCCGGAGTTGAAGACATGGAACTGAGTGTCCAGGGAGCACAAGTCCTCAGGGCTGGAGGTCACAGCCCAGAGAAGGAGAGGAGAGAGCTGCAAAGAGACAGCACTTTAGGGACCTGCAGAGGCTCCCTGCGTGTACTCAGCAGAGTAGGGATCTACACAAGGCCAAGGCAGGAGTCTCCTGAGAGGACTGGAGCGAACAGTGCCGACACCCACACAGGGCAGGCAGTGGTGCCTGCTCCCACCAGACAGACTGGAAGGTCTCATGACACTTGGAGCACTGGGGAGAGTACTTGGGAAGGTCTTGCCTTGGACTTCACCAAAATTAATAGCTTTTTCTCTTTGAAAGACTGCTGAGAGAAGGAAAAGCCAGGCCGCAGAGTGGGAGAGAGTATTTGTAAAGCATATATTTAATAAAGGACTTGTATCTAGAATATATAAAGAACTCTCAAACCCAACATTTAAAAAGTGAACAACCCCATTAAAAAATGGGCAAACAATTTTAACAGACACTTCACTAAAGAGGTCGCTCACCATCATCAGTCAGGCGGGCAATGCAAATAAAACCACACCGGGGCACGACTCTACTCCTGTTAGAGGGGCTACAGTTATAATGACTGTTCATTCCAAGGGCTGACGAAGATGTGGACACATTGGAACTCTCCTGCCCTGCTGGTGGGAATGCAGAAAGATGCAACCACTTGGGAAAACAGTTTATCAGTTTCTTAAACAGTTAAGGAGACATTTACCATCTGATCCAGCTTTTCCACTCCTGGGAATTTACTCAAGAGAAATGAAAGCATGTGTCCATCTGTATTAGTTTCCTAGGGCCGCCATGACAAAGAACTACAAACTGCGTGGCTTAAAAACATCAGAAACATATTATCGTGTATTTCTGGAGGCTAGAATCTGAGATCAAGGTGTTGGAAGGGCCAGCCTCCCTCTGAAAGCTGGAGGGGAAGCCTTCCTTGCCTCTTCTTAGCTTCCAGTGATTTTCTGGGACTCAGGCATTCCTAGGGTTGCAGCTGCATAACTCCAGTCTCTGCTTTCATTGTCACATGGTATCCTCCCCGTGTCTCTGTCTTCTCATGGCCATCTTCATGTAAGGGCACCAGTCACATTGGATTAGGGACCCGCCCACTCCCGGGTGACCTCATCTTTATTTATTTATTTAATTGGAGTATAGTCGTTTTACGATGTTGTGTTAGTTTCTGCTGTACAGCAAAGTGAATCAGTGATACGTATACGTATATCCACTCTTTTTTAGATTTCCTTCCCATTTAGGTCACCACAGATCATTGAGTAGAGTTCCCTGTGCTATACAGTAGGTTCTCATTAGTTATCTATTTTATACATAGACCTCATCTTTAATTACATCTGCAATGACCCTTCTAAATAAGGTCATTCTGAAGTTCTGGGGGTTAAGACTTCAGCATATCCTTTATTGGGGCACATGATTCAACCCATCACACCATCCAAAGATTTGAACAAAACTATTAGTAGCAATTTTATTTATAAGAGTCGAAAATGGAAATAATGCAAATGGCCACCGATTTGATGGATTAAATTAGGTTAATGGATAAACAAGTGGTGGTGTATTTATACATTAGACTGCGACTCGGCAATAAAAGGAATAAACTATTAATACAGGCAAAAACATGGACGAATGTTAACAAAATTGTACTGAATGAAAAGAGGTCAATCAAAAAAGAGGACATACGACATGATTCCATGTAAATGAAATTCTACAGAATGTAAACTAATCTATAGTGACTGGGAGCAGATAAATGGTTGCCTGGGGACAGCATCAGTGGTTTCCTGGATCTATACCGTATGAGTTTCCTATTGCTGCTGTAACAAATTACCACAAACCTAGTGGCTTAAGTGTATTCTCTTACAGTTGTGGAGGTCAGGAGTGTGAAATGAACCTTATGGGACTAAAATCAAGGTGTTGGCGGGACCGTTTCTTGTGGAGGCTCTAAAAGAGAACCTCTTCCAGCATCTGGAGGCTGCCCTCATTCCTTGGCTTGTGGCTGCATCACCTCATCTTCTCCTAACTTAGGTCTTCCTGCCTTCCTCGTGTGGAGGCCCTTGTGACTACATTGGTCCCATGTGGATAATCCAGGATTCTCTCTCCATCCCAAGATCCTTAAGTTAATTGCACCTGCAAACTCCCTTCTACCGTGCCGGGTAACATATTCACAGGTTCTGGGGATCAGGATGTGGGCATGATTCACATATACATTTGTCCAAACTTTCAGTTGTATCCTTTAATATGTGCAGTTTCAATTGTATATCAATAAAGCTGTTAAAAAAAACAAAGCCAAAACTAAGCCTAATAAATTACTTTGATTAAAAAAACCCCCACAACAGTCTTCTGCGTTCCGTCAGCTTGCCAGGGCTCTTTGCTCTCCTCCTATAGTCATTGCTGAGCTGAGCAAGGATTGGTCCCGAAGGTCAGGGCTCCTCCAGGGAAACGTGCTTCCGCTTCTGGCAAGTGACTCTTCAAGCCTGGCTTAGTTGGTGTCACCAGGGCACCCCAGAGGGGCACAGCTGGGGGCGTGCTCTGCGGAGCGCCTGCGGTATTTTTATGCTGATGAATCAAGGTAAAGCGAGGGATAATAATCGGGGAAGGGCAGCCAGTGTGTTCTGTGCCTGGCAAACTGGTCCATGCATATTTGCTCCAATTGACTTTTCCAGTCTTACTCCCTGTTTCCCTACATGACACTGGATTCGAAGGGGTTAAAGAAATTGCTCCTGATTGTGTAATTAGGAAGACAAGAACAGGGACTCAGTACCTCGGTCTCCAAACCTTGTGATTATCTCACAGGCACATCCACGGGGAGGGTGTTAGGAGCTGAGGATGTGATGGAGAGCCTAGGGTCCTCTGCTGTGCTGACAGGGAGAAGTTGTCTTTCTCTAGTGAGGGCTGCTGTCAGCCTGGACCTCAGAGACTTTTCTGCCTGTCACTGCCTGTACAGCTAACTTTATTCCTGGACGAGAGAATGATTCTTCTACCAGCGAGCTCAAGTCCACATGGGGCAGAGATTTAAAAATTGCTACCTCAATTTCTTTTTCTTTCTTTCTTCCTTCCTCTTTTATTGGTATACACTTGACATACAACATTAAATTAGATTCAGGTGTACAACATAATGATTTGATATTTGTATACATTGTGAAATGATCACTACAATAAGTTTAGCTGACATCCATCGCCTCACATAGTTACAGAATTTTTTTTTCTTGTGATGAGAACCTTTAAGATCTACTCTCTGAGCAACTGTCAAATGTGCAATGTGGTGGTAATCACCATGAATTATTTATTTTATAACTGGAATTTCATACCTTTTGACCCCCTTCACCCGTTCACCCCCTTTGAGGCAGGGCAGGGTGGGAAGGACATGCCTTTCCTGGTTGAGGGAAGAGGCGCTTTCAGCTGCCTCTCCTCAGGACCATCCTGGCTGCAGCTGTAACTCTGCTCTGGGCTGCGCTACAGCTGGGAGTAGCTTTCTTGCTCTCTACTGGGTACACGGAAGAGTAGTGTGTGTGTGTGTGTGTGTGTGTGTGTGTGTGTGTGTGTGTTTAGGCTGGAAAGCTAAAAGTGAGAAGTGGATTGACAAGATCCCCAAAGTCAAAGGCTCCACAGCTCCACAGTGGTTACCCCCATCCTTGACCTGCCTGGGCTGGTAGACCCTGGTAGGCACAAGGGGACTGGCTGTGTATGTCCTGTGTCCTCTAGGCTGAAGCCCCAGTGAAGAGGGAGGTCCATGAATATTCTTCTCCCTCAGTACCCCGCATGGGGGCAGAGAGACCCTGTACTGGATTATGCTTGAGGCATGTACACTATATATGTATGTGTGTATGGAAGGAAGGAATCTTGGCTTGAAAACATTTTTTTATTGGCAAAGATAGCACTTCTCCTAAAGGAGATGGCAGAATTTGCCTAACTAAGCCTCCAGAGGAAAATATAACAGAGAGTGTGAAAGAAATCCATGTTCAAACATTGGCAAGTGTGAAACATTCAAGAATTCTTGTGTGAACATCATATTGTCAGAGCAAAATTAAATTAAGCTGGTCTCTGGCAAGTGTTGGGAATGAACACAGAATCGGAGCAAGCTGATGGAGACTGCTCTGACATTTCTGCAAGAAGGCAGACAGAGTGCAATCGGGCGAGAACCAGGAAAGCTGAGGGCTGGGTTCTTCAGTTAATTAATGCCCAGAAACTTGACTGCTTTGTGTCCCAAGGGTCCCAAGGAGCTGCCAAAAGAAGAACTGGAATTTTCTTCCCCTCCACGACTCAATCACGGGCAGAGTAGGAATTAAGTTCGTTTCAAAAATATTTATCGAGCGTCCCTATAGTATATGTTGGACAAACTATTGTTCTAGGCATTTCAGGAGATGGTCCCACCTCCTTCATACAGTCTACAGTCTACAGATGTGAACGCAACTTACTAGAATCAAAGGCAACGTGAAACAAATGCTCCGTGGGAGGTGTAAGCGAAGTGCCAGGGAATGCGGGGTTCAGAGTGCTAGGTTCTGATAGAGTCGCCTTTGTGGGGTCGGGATGGAGTTGGGGAACACTTCGCAGAAAAGAAGCAGGCATTTGAGCTGACTCTTGAGGCAGGTAGAATTTGCAGAGAAGAAGGCAAAGAGGGATGGTTTTATAGCCAGAATGGACCCTGGAGGTCCCAGGAATACTAGGATTCAAGCAATGAGCCAGAGATCCCATACACCCCCCTCCATTCTTCGATACCCTTCTATGGCCGGGGTCGGGGGCAGCGTGTGGTCTTTGCTGATGTGCCAGAGGTGCCTGAACACCGCTAGGAGGGCTGCAGCCCAGCCACGGTCTCCTGTGCGGCCGGCCCCCATCCTGCCCCACTGACGACTCAGCCACGCTCTGCTCTCCTCCGCGCCTTGGCACTTGTGTTGGCCTTGTGGGTGACGGTAGATCGGCAGATCCGGGGGCCCCGTGGCTCGGTATTCTCTCCTGGGACTCGTCAGCCCGTGGTTGTTGTGTTATGTCACGGCAGGGCTGGGAACACGTGGAGAGTCATTCCCTCCATCCCTCTTCTTTCTCTGAAGGCACGGGAGCTCACCATCATGGTGGCCACTTAGTCAAATTTTTTTTTTTTTTTTTTGCGGTACGCGGGCCTCTCACTGTTGTGGCCTCTCCCGTTGCGGAGTACAGGCTCCGGACGCACAGGCTCAGCGGCCATGGCTCATGGGCCCAGCCGCTCCGCGGCATGTGGGATCTTCCCGGACCGAGGCACGAACCCGTGTCCCCTGCATCGGCAGGCGGACTCTCAACCATTGCGCCACCAGGGAAGCCCCACTTGGTCAAATTTGAGAAGCAAGGCTGGACTCCAGTTCTCCCTATCCTGTGCCACACCTTGCATTTTGGGTGGTCAACATTGCATCGCAGCTTCTGTCTCTTAGACTTTTGTCAGCATCCTCCTCCAGCTCAGGGCTCTCTTCTCCCCACCACTGCTCGTGTCCGCAGGGGGCCCCTCCCCCAGGAGCCTCAGGCTGTGGCTCTTTGGCTCGCAGTTTGCTCTCCAGCGGGGATGGTTCTGGCTGGGCTGTGATGTTGAGGACCAGCGGAGGACAACTTGCTCAGAGCAGCCACCGCTCCCCACAATTGTTCCCCACTGACCTCGGCTCTTCTCATTACTGGTGGCACCGTTGAGCACCTGCCCACACCTCCGGGTCCCAGCCAGGTGCTCCAGGAGCCTCTGCACACTGTTCTCATTGCCAGTGTCGGTAATTGCTGTTTGTCCAAAGTTAGGAGCTCAGTAGATGTCGCCTGATGAGACTGAAGTTCTTCGGGGCACTTGCCTGACTCGTTCACAGTGGATTACCTTCCTTGGTATCTTAAATTACCCAAAGCAGCTTATCTGAGAATGTAAAATTACTTACTGGATGCTAGAATTTTTGCTGGAAATGCTTTGAACCTGTGGATCTCTTTGGGAAGAACTCACATCTTTCCAACATTTATGTGGTTATTTGTTTTCTCTTTATGTCCTTCTATAAATCATTCTATTTTTCATAGGGCTATACTTACATATTTTGTGCATTGCTGTTATTGTGAATTAGATAATTTTTTCATTACGTTTTCCAATTCTGTATGTATGTATATATATATATATATCTATTTATGATAATATATAAAAAACATAAAAGCTGTTGAACTTTAATTTTCTGTTTTTGTTCGTGTGTATGTGCGCTTTGTTTTATTTTTATATAGGTAGTTATACATTGGAAAGAAATTTTATTTCTTTCTACTTACTATGCATCTGCTTTGTCTCACGTCTTCTAGTACTGGCTAGAAAATATAAATATATACACGCACATACATGTATACACACACATATATGGATTTTAAATATGGAGAAAAGAATTGTCTTTGTGTATCTGTTATTTATTTGTCTGTTGATTTTTATAAGAGTGCCCATAGCATTTCACTTTTAGTTAAAATATTCACTATTGATCTAAGAAATTTTATTATTTGGAATGTTAAGGTAGTATCTTCTTTTTTTTTTTAACATCTTTATTGGGGTATAATTGCTTTACAATGGTGTGTTAGTTTCTGCTTTATAACAAAGTGAGTCAGCTATACATATACATACATCCCCATATCTCCTTCCTCTTGTGTCTCCCTCCCACCCTCCCTATCCCACCCCTCTAGATGGTCACAAAGCACCGAGCTGATCTCCCTGTGCTATGTGGCTGCTTCCCACTAGCTATCTATTTTACATTTGGTAGCGTTTATAAGTCCATGCCACTCTCTCACTTCGTCCCAGCTTACCCTTCCCCCTCCTTGTGTCCTCAAGTCCATTCTCTACGTCTGCATCTTTATTCCTGTCCTGCCCCTAGGTTCTTCAGAATGATTTTTTTTTTTTTTTAGATTCCATATGTATGTGTTAGCATATGGTATTTGTTTTTCTCCTTCTGACTTACTTCACTCTGTATGACAGGCTCTAGGTCCATCCACCTCACTACAAATAACTCAATCTTGTTTCTTTTTATGGCTGAGTAATATTCCATTGTATATATGTGCCACATCTTCTTTATCCATTCATCTGTCGATGGACACTAAGGTTGCTTCCATGTCCTGGCTCTTGTAAATAGAGCTGCAATGAACATTGTGGTACATGACTCTTGTTGAATTATGGTTTTCTCAGGGTATATGTCCAATAGTGGGATTGCTGGGTCTTATGGTAGTTCTACTTTTAGTTTTTTAAGGAACCTCCATACTGTTCTCCATAGTGGCTGTATCAATGTACATTCCCACCAACAGTGCAAGAGGGTTCCTTTTTCTCCACTTAAGGTAGTATCTTATTCTTAGTTTGCTAAGTACTTCTTTTTCAGGAATGGTTCTTAAATGTTTGGTATCTATGGAAAAAAATTATCTTATTCTTCTCCCATGTCCTTGAAGTGATGTGTTATATAACTTGACGTACGAATATTTAACCACCTGCACCTGCACAAATAAGCCATATTGGGTCATTTTGCTGTTGTTGTGTAGCTGCACTAGATTTATTATTTTGTTTAGATTTTTTATATCCATATTATAAGTGGGTTTGATCTGCAGATTTCTATTTTGTGTTCTCTTTGTTAGGCTATAGAATCTGGGTTATGATAGAGTCATAAAATGAATGGAGAAGTTTATCAGAATTTTCTGTGGGACTGAATATAGCACAAGTAGTATTTATTTGAAAAAAAAAAGTATATAATTTGCCTGTAAAACTAACTGATCAATCACAGCTTTTGGGGAAGGCGGTTCTCTGATGACAGTGTCCATTTCTTTCATGCTTATCTGTCTCTTAAAATGTCCCACTTCTTAATTCAACATATCATCTCAGTAAACCATCCATTTCAGAGTTATTAGCAGAGTTACCATAGTTTCCATGTAATAAAATAACTTCTTCAAAGCTCTCTTGCCAGCCATTCCTAATTTTGCATATTTGTACTAACTTTTTGTTTTCAGTTAGCCTTCTGAGAAACCTATGCACTTTATTGTTTTAGATACCATGTGGCCGGTTTTTAAAATTTTACTATTTATATGACACGTTAGTTACATTGCACTATGACAAAACTTGTGGAATTGAATTAATATCAATTAAATGCCCCTGGAACTTAACGTCAATTAATTCATATCAGTTTCTCTAGCAGGAGGCAATTTTCAGTCAGTATTTAGAATCAGAATAAGGAGAACATAAATAGTTCTCCTTGGCGAGGCAGTAGGAGCTACCAGCAGCAGGTAGAGCTACAGGAGGAATAGTGAGAAGAGACTGCACGTCCAGGTAAAGTACAAAGTAGTGGACACTGATACGAGTTTTAGGCTGAACAGGGTAGTTGAGTTCACGTAGGTGGTGTGTCTTTTACTTCCCCTTTCTTCACTCCTCACTCTAACACTTTTCAAGTCTCCTTAAGTCTGGAATCTGACCTTTGTTCTTCCCCTTTAATCCTTCATTCCTTTAGGCTTGAACTTTGTCTCCAGACCAGGTTTTTGATAGCCATAGCTAATCTTTGCTTCAGAACAGGAAGGTAGCTTGCCTCAATTTGCTAAATTTGTTCCATTTTTGCGTTCACGTTATTCCACAGAAAAATGGATTTTTCTATAAAAATGAGAATTGGCAACTTACCCCAAGTTTTTGAACTTCACTGAAAAACAATTTTTAAAAAATATTTAAATGATGGTGGGAGACACTTAGCAAGGCAAGACTTTCTCCTTTTCCTCTCATTGATTAGTTTTAGGATACGTAAATGGTAACTAATTTGAATGATGAAGAAATCAGACATGAGAGCAGGACTCAAGTGTTATTCATATCTTTTAAAACTGAACATGCTTGTTGAACAAGTCTGGGGTTTCTGATAAAATGGGGCTTTACATTATATCCTTTGAGAGAGTTCAACCCTCTCAAGTTGCTAAGTTTTCAACCAAGCCATTGGTTACTTAATGAAAACCATAGAACCACTGGCAAATTTCTAATCTTTAGTTTGCTTCTTTTATGAGAAAAAGAAGAAAATCAAATATTAGAAATGTCAATTCTCTATTTCACCTACCATTTTTCTTAGGGGGAGATGCCAGGCATGGTATTCTATAATGTCGTCAAGGAAAAACTGTGTATCTAGATCCCTGTTTTCTGTGAAAAATGACCAGAGAAAACTGAGCGTTATTTCTATCTTTGTGACAAAGATTAGGTAGTTGTCATTTTTCACAACTTTCTCTCTGGATCTTGAAAATGGTATTGCTGAGACTGGCTTTGGAAGAGTTAAACCACACACAGGTTCACTTTCTACATCAGTCTGGTTGAGTGAGTTCTCTGACATGTTACACACTGTTGTGAGGGGGTGACAGAGGGGTAAAGAATATGTCATCCTTTGCCAGAATGATTGGGTGTTTAAAACATCTTCCAGGACATTCTCTGCTCTGTTTTATGTGCCCGGTTAAGAACTCCGCTCCAAGAGAAACAAATTTGAAGATGATCCATGAAGTGAAATTCTACCTCATGCCTCTTCTCCTACTTTAATGAGAAAAATTATTCTGCATTCAGATGATATCTAAACATTTCATATGTATATGTCTTTGCCCTCACCGACCACAATGAAGAGAAAGCTCTCTTTTAGGCCAGTGGTTCTCAAACTTGAGCCTGCTTCTGAATCAAAGAAGACCATGTTAAGACACAGACTGTTGAGTTCCACCCTCAGAGTTTCTGATTTAGTAGGTTTGGGGTGGGGCCTGAGGATTTGTATTTCTAACAAGTTCCCAGGAGATGCGGGTGCTCCCTGGCATCCTTTGAGAACCTCTGCAAACTTGTGAGTTAAGTGAAAATGCTTATAGAATTTCTTCACCATCTAAGGATTTTCGTAGCACAGTTTCACAGGTATGTGAAAATGTGATCTGAAGTATGTGGTTGGAAAAGGAAACCCAGAATAACATAGGCTGATGGAGCAATTATGGAGAAGGTCCAAGTTAAGCAGGATGGTCAACTTGACAGAACACACACCTGAATGATTCTCCTGAGTACACGGTTGGAGGTACCTCAGCTGTGAGGTAAGGTGTGTCATAAATGAGACCTAATGTGACCTACTGGGACGTCTCGCCTTCCAAATACGGGCTTCGTTGGGGCACCTCCGGGGGATCCCATGGTCATGCCTCTAGGCACCTATGCAAGGGATCAACTATCAATGCTGAACCACCTCTAGCATGGCCATATATGGAGCATGCCTGACAGGGACCTGGGAGCTGTCCCTCCAATGACCAAATCACAGAAACACACATGCTTTCAAAGTGGCCGTTTTCTTTGAGTTGCCTCCCCATGCCACCTCCCATGGGACTGGAAGAAATGGCTTTGCCTCTAGCTATACAGGCTCTTCACGGATAGAAGCTCATGGTCTTTGCCAAGGTTAAGCCTGGCTAGAGTGGAGAAGACCATTGTCCCCAGCCTGTGTCCAGGAAGACTTGTCGGCCTCTGCCAGAGAAAGCTGGGGATCAAGCTGGTTCATCAGGGAACCCAAGGCCAAAGGCAGAATTTCTGCTGCCCTCTCTTCAGTTGGAGGGGTCATGGTCATATCACAGGGAACAGGGCTCACCTTCCTCCTTCACATTGCATCCTGAACAACAGGGCCATCAAGCCTCAGGATCTACATGGGGAGGAAATGAAAATTTGTGCAAAATCAGGCAGTTGCCTGGTTCTTCCTGTGGCTGAGGAGCCGCAGTGAGGTCAGTCCCCAGCAGCTGTCCCCTGGGACAGCTCAGTGAAGTCCCGGGCTACCAGGAACTGCCACCTTCCCATCTGAATACTGGAACCAAAGTCAAGCTGGCTTGTCTTTGACAGAGTGGCCTTTGAATTCTTAAAATATGTTCTGACTGGTGTCTAGCCAGTGGGAGATGTGATTACAGTAATTGATGGGCCTACGATAGAGACTACTTTCTGAAAATGCAGTGTCGGGTATTTTGAAAGTGATTCCATGAGCGCTTATTTATACATGACTCCGGTTTTCTGTATGTGAAAGGCTTGTGGCTAATGTGTCAGATGAGGACAACCAAACCACCAAGGTCTTTTCCCTGGAAGATCACAGTAGAAGAATTTAAGGCTAAGAAAATGCAAGCATTTGAGACAATACCGTCATTGTTGTAAGATAAGCTCCTTTACATTTTCTTTAAAAAAATTTTGTTTTTTTTTAGCTGGGGATAGAGGGAGGTAAGCGTAAGGCAGACATTTACCCTAAATTCAGAATCTACGGTCACATCTGTCCATATCCTTCTTTTCTGGAACATCCAACTTTATTTAGCAGGTTAAAGCTGAAGTTTCAAAACTGAAGATCTTTCTTAGCCATCGGAGAAACAGCGACTTTAAACATTTATGACAGAAAAGAACAGCAAGTCCGAACTATACCTAGTACTTCGTTAAAATAACTATCTTTGTTCAAGGCTTTTCGGTATTGTTGTTTCTTCCATTTCATTATTTAGAGATTGTTCTTGTATCCTTGATTTAATGGGTTTATTGTCTAAGTTTCTATTATTTTAATTCCTGTCATAGACTCAGGAAGGAATAGTAAACAAACCCAAGGCAATAGAGATGATGTTTTCAACTGTTCAGTTTTATCTATAATCTGCCTTCCGTGGTGATAATGTAGTTTATTCCAGCTGTGTGGGTACTAAAATGCTTTTATGCCCAATTTTCTTGCTTGTGAGGAATCACATGGTATAAACCTAGGGAGAAAATTCACCCCCAAATAAAAGTCTCTTTCAACTTGGAATGTTGGTGCTTGTTTGTAAGGTTAATTTCTTTTTTATAAATTTATTTATTTTATTTATTTGTTTTTGGCTGTGTTGGGTCTTTGTTGCTGCGCGTGTGCTTTCTCTAGTTGCGGTGAGCTGGAGCTACTCTTCGTTGTGGCGCACAGGCTTCTCATTGCGGTGGCTTCTCTTGTTGCAGAGCACGGGCTTTAGAGTGGAGGCTCAGTAGTTGTGGCGCACGGGCTTAGTTGCTCCGCGGCATGAGACATCTTCCCAGACCAGGGCTTGAACCCGTGTCCCTTGCATTGGCAGGCGGATTCTCAACCACTGCGCCACCAGGGAAGCCCTGTAAAGTTAATTTTATTTCCATATTTCAACTATTTTCAGAAAAAGACACTGGGAAGAATTTAATTATTCTGTTGTTACTTATTTGTCAATTTCATGAATGTGTGGTGGCAATGACAATCACAAAGTGCTGTAGCATTCCATAGTCTGGAGAGAATTAGAATGTTGTTATCATCTTCTCTAGTTGTTCTAGAATGAGGTTGGAAGAGATCATTATCCTATTTGAAAATTAGAAACAGATATAGGTGTGAAGAGACCTGGCAATGGCCATTTAGCAAATGAAAGGTCCAGCCAAAGATGGGTCTGATTTCTCATGCCTCAGGTACGTACTTGTTATCCTGGGCAAGGATCACGAGGACCACCAAGACAGTCAGAAGAGACACTTGATCTTTCCTGGATATTCCAATTTTGGAGCCCGTAAACATATGTCATTCGCTTCACATGCTTACTAAAAACTGGCTGGTGACATTGTTCTTACATGATCTGCGTGGGTGCCAGTTGCAAGTGGGCGAGTTGAGCCAGAGACGTGGCGATGATTATGTCAGAACAGGCAATCTCTGCTTTGCAGTTTTGTTTATCAGGCTTGTGTAGTTCATACCAGCAGCTTCCAGCTGTGCTTCTCCACCCAGTGATGGCGCCTCATCACTGCAACAGGTAAAGGCGGCACCACAGAAGGACAATTGTGACATCCTTTGGAAGTAGGTTATATGACTTTTTCATATAAGAAAATCCTCATAAATACTTTATGATCTCATTTTCATGGATATGGATATATGTGTGTGTGTGTGTGTGTGTATATATATATATATATATATATATATATATTTTTTTTTTTTTTTTATACCTTAGTGGTGAATAATCATCTAGCTGACTGAACTGAAATGTCAGAGCCTGGTGGGTCCTCTTCCACATCAGTGATGGAATCTCCAGGCTCCCGAATAGGAGCCTTCTACCATCTCCGAAAGGCTAGATCGATTGTCTCCTCTCTCCTTTGACTGTATCCATTTCCCACTGTCGACAACATCCCACCCAACAAGCCAATAGTTTCCACTAAGAAACTATTATAGTGCAATGTGAAGAATCTGGGCTCACAAACTACATATATATGGGAAATTTGTGGGTATGCTGGCAGAGATCATGCACTCGTGACCCGTGGGCCACGTGGCAGTGTTTCAAAGGCAATGTCGCAGGCAGGTAATGCGCAAGAACTTTACACCTGCACCCCTACTCTAACCTCTGCGTCACCCTTTCGTATTGTCTTTCTGGTTCCTATAGTTTCCTTGGGATCCTTGTTAGATTCATGGGGTCCTAGGCCAGCCTTCTTTAAAAATTATGTTTCTCTTCATAGTTTCATCTTGTTTCTGCCATAGTTGAATCAAAGCGCCATCTAACTATTTATGGTCCTCGAGGAACAGTGTTCCTTTTGTTTTCGGGTACAGCAATTGCATCGAGGCCACACTATCTTGTCAAGTGGGCTGCACTGCTGTTCCGCAGACTATGGCCCAGTGTTATCCCAGGACTAGGCTTCCTTATGGGGTGGTTTCTCGGTCTTTTCTTGGGCTCCTCATCACCCCTCCCCCTCTAGGCCTGGGTTATTTGCCTTTTATCTTCTGTCCAACTTCCTCCTAGATAATCTATGGCCCATTAAAATTAATGGTGGCAAAACCTCTTCATTGACATATGCTATATATAAGATGATTCTTGACCATAACTATGAAGGATGCACACTCCTTACGTACAACTGAAAAAGTTCAGATTCAATTGATATTTATTAAGTATTTACTATAAAAAAGGCATTTTACTGGTGCTTTCACATATATTTCTCCTTATGGCATTGGTGTGAGGTAGGGATCATCATTGCCCAAGGAAGGAAATAGACTCAGACTCTTTAGAGAACTTGTGTGGGTTCACACAGCTGGTGAGTGATGAGCAGTGGTCAGGATTCACAAGCCAAAGCATTTTCTTAGCACAAGATCAAAGATTAGGGTGGGGGAGACACAGGGAACACCTCTTCATTCAGCTCCAACCGGAGGCAGCCCTGTAAGGTACCTGTGCCTGGGCAGGTCCTGTGGAAGGAGGGATAGGTGTGGGCAGCAGTGCCATTTAGCAGGCTGTCAACTTCAAGGGGCATCAAACACTAGCCACTTTTCAGAGGCTGATTTAAGTGGAGGAACAGCATGAGGCAGCATCACAGATGCTCAGTCTGCTCTCAGATCAGTCTGTCCCTGGTAGCCATGTTTCACTGGGACGTGGGAGGAGAAAGACACAGCTGGGGACCATGGGGAGCTGAAGCTGCTGAGACTTCCCAGAGGCTCAGGGTTGTAAGTTTGGGGGAGGAAGGGGCAGTTAGGGAGTTTATCCTTCAGGGAGATTCTAGGCACCTTTCGGCTCCATTGTCCCCTTTCACGGACCTCTTGCTGTGCACACAGAAAGGTGAAGGAAGGAAGAAGGTAAGAGTGAAGTGGTGATAATGCTGAAATCGATTTCAGATGCTATGGGATGTAACCTAACTTTCCTAGTTACCATGTATCGCATGGGACTCTTTTGGGAAGTTTTCTGCATTTATCAATGGCTAAGACTTCAAGTTCACTTGAATTTCTTCAGAGTCTTGTACAATTCTAGACATTCATATACTCTTAATAAATGTTCACTGAAGAAACTGAACGAAGGAATGAATACATGAGATGTTCCCTTCCTGATTTCTTCATTCCTTTCACTTTGTGCTCCTACTCAACAAATATATATTCAGCTCGCATTAAGATGCATGGCTGTGATCAAGACAGACAAAAGTCTTCCTTTCCCAAGCGTACATTGTGGAGGTGCAGAGAAAGAGGATAAACCTATAAAAGAAACTGGCAAAGCGAGTGACAAGTGCTATCAAGGAAATCACTCAGATACTGAGCTGGAGTGATGGGGTGGGGATGACGTCCTTTAGCGGGAGTGGTCAGGAAGGATCTGAAGAGGTATGGTGTGAGCTAAGGTCTGCATGGGAAGAAGGAGCCAGCCGTGCATGGATCTGGGGAAACCTCAGCTGTGAAGGCCCTCACTGAGGTGAAGCTGTGTGCACTGAATGTACTGGTATCACTCATATTCATTTGCCAGGGCCGCTGTAACAAAGTACCCCAAACCGAGGGGCTTAAACAACAGAAATTTATCGTCTCAGTTCTGGAGGCCAGAAATCTGAGATCAAGGTGTCAGCAGGGCTGGTTCCTCCTGAGGGCTGGGAGGGACAATCTGTTCCAGGCTTTTCTCCCAGCTTCTGGTGCTTCCTGGCAGTCTTTGGTGTTCCTTGGCTTGCGGTCCTCTACCTTCATCTTTATATGATGTTCCTCCTGTGTGCCTGTCTCCAAATTTCCCCTTTTCATAAGAACATCAGTCATATTGAATTAGGGCCCACCCTAATGACTTCATATTACCTTGATTACCTCTGTAGAGATCCTGTCTCTAAATAGGGGCCCGTTCTGGGGTCCTGGGACTTAGGACCCAACATATCTTGTTTTTTGGAGACACAATTCAATCCGTGACATCACAACTCACGAATGTGATGAAATGTCTCTGTCGTATGTGCTCACAGAAGTTTGTCTGGGTTTTCTCCTCTCCTGGATTAGGTAGCACACCGTGTAAGGGGTGCACATGACTCACTGTTCCTTTTGTATCTTTCCAGCCCCTCGTATAGAGTTAGCTCCCGGCTGATAGAGGAGCTTGGGAAAAGCTGCCAACAGACTCAGTGCTTAAGGAGATCACCTTCACTGCGGGAAAGTGTTCTTCACGCCAGTTTCCAGTGGGTTTTAGGAAGAGACGCAGTGAATTCCAAGTATTTGAGAGGGGGCTGGGCAAATGGACTTGCCTTTTTTTTTTTTTCTTTAATAATAAATCT
Source organism: Phocoena phocoena (assembly GCF_963924675.1). Classification (NCBI taxonomy): domain Eukaryota; kingdom Metazoa; phylum Chordata; class Mammalia; order Artiodactyla; family Phocoenidae; genus Phocoena; species Phocoena phocoena. The sequence continues at coordinate 15,099,039 of NC_089236.1, read as the reverse complement.
AGGCTTCGTTTCCTCTTTGGACACCCTGATCAAAACAAACGGATTAGGCCCAGCACATGGTCACAATAACAGGTGGTTGGGAGGTCCCCTGTGGCTTGTTGCCCGCCGAGCCTGGCCTCCTTCGGGCCTGGGAGGAAAGCAGCCTGCGGTCGGGCCCCTGGAGGAGGTGACCGCACACAGGGGAGCCAGCGGTGCATGTCTGCAGCTGGCCCCGGCCAGCTCTTGACTCATGGGGAAGTGCAGACAATGCAGAGAACAATGTAGGGCCGACAACTGTTAATGAAAGGAAGCGAGATTTGTCAGGGCCTTTTCCCCTGGCTGCTCTCACCGTTGTGCTTTGTGAAGCATGCCTCTCTCCTCTGGGTCTGAGTGGAACCACACACGCAATGATGGCGGATTCACCAGCCATAGTGAAGAGCCTGCGGGTCTTCTAAATAACGTCCCCTCTGTAAAAAGCACACCTGACGGGGTGCAGGTGACCTGCGTTCAGGTCCCAGGGCTACTCTCAGTGTGGCTCCGTGACCCTGGGCAAGTCGGCCAGGCATGGGGAGTCACAGGGTTTCCCCGCTTTCTCCCAGTGGTTAGGAATTCAAATCAACAGCGTAGAGGAAGGTAATGCTCGGAGTATAAGGGGATCTGGACACCATTACCGATGCTACTTTTGTGATTTCCAGATGTGTGTGTTTCATCAAAGTTAGTGAGATAAAAGGAAAACATTGCATCAGAAAACAGATAGAGGCTGAGGAAGGGGAGCAGGGGACTCAGAAGGATGAAGGTAGATTTGTCCTGAGCAGGGTCTCAACTTTTTTTTTTTTTTTTTGCGGTACGCGGGCCTCTCACTGCTGTGGCCTCTCCCGTTGCGGAGCACAGGCTCCGGACGCGCAGGCTCAGCGGCCATGGCTCGCAGGCCCACCCGCTCCGCGGCATGTGGGATCTTCCCGGACCGGGGCACGAACCCGCATCCCCTGCATCGGCAGGCGGACCCTCAACCACTGCGTCACCAGGGAAGCCCCAAGGGTCTCAACTTTTGTTTCCTCCGAGCAGGCCCAGAAAGTGCCCCACGCGAGCGGTTGCTGCCGGGTGTTCAAATGGCTGAGAGAGGGTTTTGAACCAGCGATTATGTAGCTCACTTGGGAGTGTACGTCACGTTACCCAGGAGCAGTTTTCTTACAAGGCTCTGGGAAAGTAGGTTGGCTTTAGGGTTGACTAAACCCTCTAGGTCTGCTCCCTTTGTCTGGGATTCTCTTGGCTTTGCTACCTGTCTGTAGCTGGCACCCTCCTGGGGGTCAGAGGTACCATGTCTACAGCAGTTCATAGCATCCCTGTGACCACCAGCTGCACCAGAGGGGGACGCTTCTTTCCCAGGCCCGCCAGCAAACCTCTCCACATTCCTTATTATTTCTAACTTAGTTACCTACGATTCTGAGGCAAGGGGACAGCATTACCTGCAGGAACTAGTGGGTGAGGGCACAGGAGCTGAACAAGATCCATGTCCTATGAAGTCAGAGGAAGGGGGACTGAGGCCAGGTGGGAACTGGCTATGATGACCCCGTAGCAGAGCCGGGTCTGGAATTGGGTTCCCAGTTTCCTGCAATACTCTCTTCCTCCCTGGCAGGCCCATAAGTCATTCAGCTAAAGCGGGTAGAGACAGCTGTGCAATGTCTGAGCTAGAGAGCTGAGCACGATCTTCACGTGTTTTATTCTGGACGGATGGGGGTTGTGAGTGGGGGGATAATATAAGGAGAATCGATGAGGGACTTGCAGATGAGGACATAGAAATGCTTTGGGTTGTGTCAGACTTGAGGAGCCACTTCAGTGGGTACAGATTAAGGGCTCAAGTTTCCCTATGACTCCATATTAGCTGAATATCAGGGAAAACTTTGTATTAAGTAGAATGCCCCAGGCAGGGCCCTGCACTTGGTTTAATGCTCTGTTGTCGCATTGAACTTCTTAATAATTTTGAACGTTGCATTGGGCCTCCCAAATTAGGTAGCTGGTCCTGGCGTGGTGAAATAAGAAACACAGGTATTACCAACAGGCCCATTTTATAGATGAGGAGATTGAGGGTTAGGTTAAATGGCTTCCCTAAAGTTACCCTGCTAGTAAGCAGCTCACGTCAGCCCCTATATCTTGCACCTCCCAGACCAGCTTTTGGGCTGATTTATCAATGCAGTGTGTACAGTTTTGAGTGCCTGCCTCGTTTATGACAATGGCTCTCCATAACTTCCCCACACCTTCTATGATGAGGCCCTCAGCCCTGTTTACACCATAGAGACTCCCCCCGGTCAGAGTTGGTACCTGAGCTGGGCCCAGCTGGGCCCAAGTGGGGAGACTGGTCATCTTCCCTGGCGTGGTTTAGGCAGAAGAGTCAAGGTCATGCCCGGGCTCACCATCATGGGACAGTATGCTGAGACGTGGCTTCTGGACTTCAAGTTCTCAAGGTCTCTGCCACTTGAGCTTCTACAGCTTCAAGTCTTTATTTTCGTATACTGCTGGACTAAAAGCAAGAGACACTTGAGTTTTGTTGAGTTTAGAATCCTACTTGGTCTGAATGAACAGATTTGCCCTTACTTTGAACAGCAAATACATCTAGGATTTTCTTTTCGAAAGGGGGCCTTGTCCTAGGCTTCAGTTTTGATGTAATCAAGTTGAAGTACTCATCTAAAATCCACAGTTTCAGCAGGCCCCTTCACCGTGGTCAGAACCGATGTGGGTGTTTTTCAAGTCTGTTTTCTGTACTGATCAAGCTTCCACATGTTGACCTTTGAGACAGATATTGTCATTTTGGTAACATGATACACACATTACTGAATAATTACATAAACTCTGGGCAGCCGCATTTCCTAACACGTGGGCCTCATCTCAGGGGGCCAGGACAGTACTTTCAGTGCAACAGTTCCAAGAAGTTTTATACAAATAGCGCTCTCTTTGAAGCATCTTTCCTGTTTAATGGGAGCTAGGGGATATCATTAACTTGAACACTTGATTTGGAATAAGACATTAGAGATTTTAGAAATTGAGGGCTTTGGAATATCAAACTACCTCCTAGGATTTAGACCCAAACAAGAAAAAGCTTCAAAATAAAACAACATAAAAATTACTCAATTATTATCAACCAAATTTAGAAACATGTAATGAATATTCATTTTTTTTATCTGGAGGCTGTGCAGTCCCACGTGGGGATTTTTCCTTGAATATGAGAGAATAGAAAAACAAGTGTCAAGGAGTGAAGGGTACTTGTGACCTTTCCCCCAGGCTCCCAGAGTGATGTTTGGGGACACCTATCTAATCGAGAAGAGCTATTTACGTTGAGGACAGCATGAGAAGGTAGCACAAAACTATGGGGCAGGGGAAAGAGGAGAGAAAAGAGATCCTTTTTACTGTCAGCTTCAATCTTTAGAGAACTGCTCTGATTTTTGAATTGTTAACATTATCACTGGCTAGCAAGTTAAAGTTTATAAGCAAAAGACATTTTTTCAGATGGTACCTTCGCATCTCAAAACAGTGTCATAAAACACATGTAGAGTCAGGCCTGGGAAGTTTGGAGCCAGTGTCAAGGTTTCATCACTAGATTTTTTTACCTGCATTTCTCACAGTGGTTCCAGACCTCAACTAAAAAGGGGCTGTTTGCTAGTGCTCTCTTTGAGGATGCTGAAGGCAAACCTTTCAGGAGTTTCTAAAGTCATTTTAGAACCTGAGCACTGTTCTACACCAGAGACTCAGTCTGAAGTCCCTCCTTTCTAAATGACGCCATTCACACGGCTCAAAGTGTGGGCCATTGTTGTCTACACCTGTGGAAATGTGTGAGCCTCACTGGGCTACAAAGTCTTCATTAGTCGACGAGGGGCGTACTGCCTTCCATAAAACATCCCCTTGTTCAGCAGGCACCTGCGGGAAGCTCACCGGAAGTCACGGTGTCTGACGATCAGAGGTGCATCTTAGGACCAACTACTCACCTAGATGCACAGTGCAAGGCCCCTTGCTTTGCCTAACCTTTCAGTCAGGAAGAGGCGAGTCTCCTTTTTGGCTTATGTTTTTTTTTTTTTCCTTCATGAAATTGATCTTAAATTGTGGACCACGCACTCACTGGGATTGAACTTCATGGTTCTCGGTAGAAGTGGCAACAACACTGGGCTTTGTTCAAGTGAACTAGTTCTGTGATGGGTGCTGTGAGCCTGGTTCATCCTCTGAGAATCAGGAAGGTGGCCACCCAGTTCAAGTGTCTCTTAATGACAAGATCTGTAGCGCATTCTAAGATCTATAGAGTGCTCTAAGATCTACAGGGCTTCTAAGATTTTAAAGCCTGGAGTTCTAGAAATGTAAGAAAGCAATTGGTCGAGAATGTATAAATATACACCACGCAATGACTTTTTAATAGTTTACCAAAATGTGTGTGCATACATCAAACTAAAACATAAAGTAAATACTGGTGTATCTAGAGTACAAGCCAGGCGCCAAGCCCAGGACTCCTCACCGGGGCACTGGCGATCCTGAAACTCTTCTTTGGATATGATGGGAAATGAGCATGTATACACACACACACACACACACACACACACACACACTACTCTCAGACACACACGTTAGTTGAGGTGCTGGAGAACGTGTCCTCCTTTGGGCTTATCAGATGTACCTTCACCCCTCTCTGTCCTCCACTGACCCATGGTCACTTCTGCCTAATTACAGCTATCTCTGTATATTAGAGCTGATGTGTTACTTGCTTCTCACCCCTGCCTGTGGTTATTCAGAATCTTCATCATTGTTTCATCAAATGATGACCCATCTTCATCATTTTCTGTGGCTCTAGCCATTTCTGTTCCCATTTACAACCACACTAGTTGGTACAAAACTAAACCAGAAGTCAGACGATCCAGTTTAGCGTATCTGCACTCTGAAGTATCCGTGCAACGCCCCTGACGGCCGTCATGAGAGGGAATCTCCAGACCTCCTTGTTTCATGCTGCAGGGAGAGCCATGCCCTGCCCTGAAGGTGACGGGCAAGTGTTTGACAGTTACTCATAAACCCTTTCTGCTATGAGCTCGTCTTTATCCCGCTCTCTTTTCTATGGTTCTTTTCTCTTTCCCACTGTTAACTGGTCTTCTGGCTGCAGCAGCTGGAGTTATACACTGCCCCTTTTGTAACAAAACGCCTCTCAACTGGGGCTTTGCTCTTTGAGGATTTCATTCTTACCATGATGTGCGTTACACCAACAGATTCTCACTCCTGGGGTTCATGAGCCAAGTGGAGGTGCTGATGGACCAGCACCTGGCACACATCCTTCTTTAACTCATTTATAACGCATCCTTATTTCACTTGTCTGTCCTTATCAGAGTTGGCGTAATCCTGCATTGCCGCCCATTAGCAAGTGGCCAGGCCTGCTCCTCTTAGGCTCAGGAAGTGGCTGTGCTGAGTGATGAGGCACCTGGCAGGTCTCAGTGACCTGTCTTGCCCAGCCACCCAGTTCAGGACACCTTTTCAGCCTGGCCAGTTGCTCCAGGGTGATGACAGTTCAGATACAATTCTTGTTCCCAGATGCTTTAAATCAACTGAAGTCAATTCCAGACTTACTGCCAGAAGTGAGAGTGTATTAGAAATCTCATCAACCCCCAGAAGATCCTGAACGCATGGCGGGGCGTCGGGAATCCCTCAGTTGTACTTGCGATGCACCTGCACCTGTCCTTAAGTAGAGTCTTCTTTGAGATCAACTTAGGGTCTTGCTAATACGTTTATTTGAAAATTTGCTTTAGTATCTATTTCACAAAAGTGAGGGGAAGTTCATTTTTTGCAAGCAAGTATTAATCATGTTGGATAATTTTTTTTCTTTATCGGAAGGCATCAAATAAAGGCAAGATTTAGAAGACTCTGTGCCCATGTTTGCATGTACACAGCACGGACACATCTGTCTCAAAGATCATGTTGATGTGATTCTCCATAGCCAGCCTGTATTGCCTTTTTTGTTTGTTTGTTTTGTGGTACGCGGGCCTCTCACTGTTGCGGCCTCTCCCGTTGCGGAGCACAGGCTCCGGACGCGCAGGCTCAGCGGCCATGGCTCACGGGCCCACCCGCTCCGCGGCATGTGGGATCTTCCTGGACCGGGGCACGAACCCGTGTCCCCTGCATCGGCAGGTGGACTCTCAACCACTGTGCCACCAGGGAAGCCCTCTCTTCCTTTTATTCAGTTTGAATCTGGAAACTCCTATATCGAACTGACGGAATGGTCAGTCGTTTCAAAAGGCATCTGCATGTGAGCAGTGATGACCGTTTTTTTCTTTTCCTGGTGTAAACCCCTTAGTAAGTAAAGAAGTCAGGATAACATGCTGATTTTGAAAAAGCATTTCGTTTGGGTTAAGCCATTAGCTGCAATGGAGAAAACGTGGCGGAGTGGATTTAACGGTTAGGACTCTGTCAGCGAAGGATACTTAATCTAGGTCTGGGGTCAGGAAACTCAAAAGGGGAAGCTCCAATTCCCACACTGAATTGCTTGCCTACCCTTTGGTAAGCCTTGGCAGGGTTCCACCTCTGTCCTGCCCCAGTCTGACCCCTGGAGCCTGTGAGCGCTGGCACCCTCTGAGTACTAGATGGCATGAATGGCCAGTGGCCAGTGCCATCTGAGACTTCAATCAACTCAATACCAAAGGTTAATCTCTTTCAAGCGAATCACTGAATTTGTAATTGGCTGCTGGTACTTTCTAGCAGAAACCCCTTTTTCCTATAATACCTATTGGTTCGTAATTTTAGGTATGGCTCACAGACCTCTTTAATTTCTGAACTCTCTGTTTTGCACAGTAAATTTGTTTTCTCTTTCCTTATAGATCTTGTCATTCCTCAGGCTTGGACAGATTGCATTCATGGAGTTCTCTAGTGTGAGATCTTAACGTATTCCATTTTTCTTTCTTAAAAAAAATTATTTTAATTTTTATACAATTCTTAAAGATCACTTTGCATTTACAGTTATTACAAAGTATTGGCTATATCCCCCGTGTTGTTGATTCAGGCTTGGACAGATTGCATTCATGGAGTTCTCTAGTGTGAGATCTTAACGTATTCCATTTTTCTTTCTTAAAAAAAATTATTTTAATTTTTATACAATTTTTAAAGATCACTTTGCATTTACAGTTATTACAAAGTATTGGCTATATTACACCCAATAGCTTGTACCTCCCCCACCCCCTCCCCTGTGTGCCCCTCCCACCCCCACTGGTAATCACTAGTTTGTTCTCTTTATCTGTGAGTCAGCTTCCTTTTTGTTATATTCACTTTGTTGTATTTTTTCAGAGTATGCCATTTTTCTTGCTTTTTTTTGGCTGCGCCATGTGACATGCAGCATCTTAGTTCCCCGACCAGGGATTGAGCCCGCGCCCCCTGCCGTGGAAGCGCAGAGTCTTAACCACTGGATGGCCGGGGAAGTCCCCTAGAGTATTCCATTTTTCTCGACTGTCACATTCAGGTTTGGAAATGTTTACATGAGAGACAGGAAGGCTATTTAGACTTTCATTCCCTCTGAGCAAAGGGAAATGCGATAGAGATAGAATCTCACAAAGAGCTCGTGATTTTCCAGATACCTCAGGAGGAGGCCGTTGGGGTTTTTATTAATGGAACCTGTCTCGCTCCAACCCATCCAAGATGATCAAAACGCTCCTTCAGGGAAACAGAAGGTCAGCTTGGGCGATTCCCCACTTCAGTAAAATAAGCACGTTTTCTTCTCTCCCTTTCTCTGCTACAGCCTTCTCCTTCCCTTGGAGTTTGCGTCTGATGTATGTCTGACGATTTTAGGCTTTTAGGCCACTCTAGGAGCTAATGTGAGAGGGGAGATGGCAGCCAACAGTCACGGTCAACTGCGTCATTTACGTTTCTCCACAGAAAATTGGAGACTCCAATAAGAAGGAACTATGAGGGCCAGTGACTTTTATCTGAAGTGTCACCCCATGTTACTGTTTCCCTGCCATGCCCTGCAGATTGGTCCTTTCCAGAATGTGCTAGAAAGATGCCCCTACACATCTGTGCAGAGCTTGCTAGCATGAGCCTTAGGGTAGGCGGCCCTGGGTCTGAATCTCACGTCCACCTGTTACTCGTCACCAAGTGTCCCAGGGCAAGTCTCTGAGCCTCTTTGAGCTTTAAGGTTGTGTCTTTAAAATGTGAATGGTGATTCTCCTCTCATAGGCGGCTGTGAGGACTCAATGAAATGACTGCATGAAGTACCGTACTCAGCACAGGGCAAACGCTAGGAAATGCTAATCAGCGCTCAGCGTTCGCATGATCACAGTATTGTTTCCACGAAGACGGAGCCAAGTTAAACATTAAAGGGAAAACGTGAAGGAGGATAAGAGAGGCACAGTGCACGCAGATGTGTGTGTTTGCGTGTGTGTGTGCGCGCGCGTGTGTGCTTGTGTAAGTGGGTTTCAGCTTTGTCTCTTTGACGGCGATGACTCCTTAAAATGCTGCCACAGCACTACGAGTGTCCGAAACCCGCTAGGGTGTAAACGCAGGGTCAGTTGTTTAGAGGTGAGCGAAGTGACAGGAGTGAGCGTACACGCGGATCTGGTCAGTTCTGGGGTCTGCAAGCCAACAGCCAACCACGTTTGTCCCAAATTTGTGCTGCTGTGGCATGTATGGGGGCCCAGTGCAGGTGAATTTGTGGAATTGGCTGTGTCTGAGGGACTTAGCCCCTGTGAGCTGCTGTAGCTGTGTCCCTCCAGTTACCGGCCAGCTGGTGTGTGGCCTCTCGCCTTATTTCCTGCGCCCTAGGGACGGCTTGGACCCTTGGCAAGGGAGAACTAGGTTTCTAAGGAGACATCAGGGCTGGAAGGAGCTCTGGATCTAGCTGAGTGGCTTTTTCTTCACTAACGCACAGCAGAGGGAGCTCAGGGTGGGCAAGGGGGAGTGGCAGTAGGAGAGGGAGGACACGGAGGGAGAAAGCAACCATTCAGATTCCTTATGAGGGCGCTCTAGGCCCCAGGTTACCCACTTCATGGGCTGCAGCCAGCAAGCACAAAGGCTCCTGAGTGAAAACCTGCCTTTTAGCTGAATGTGAGGCTAGTTACTTACTTCCCATGTCTCGTTTTCCTCCTTTATAAAGCAGGGATAGTAATGATAATGATAACGATGATAATATTACCTTGCTCATTGGGCCGCTGAGAGGAGCTAATCCCTCCAGATGGTTTCTCACTGTGCCTGGCACTGAGTATGTCTCTTATAAGTGTTAGCCGTTAACATTTTTACAGGAATGGGCCTGAGATTCTTGTACCTTTGTGTATTTCTATTGTTCTGACCACAGGAACATTTCTTCTCTCAATTTCTTTCATTTGCCGCACTCTTTCAGTTCAAGAATCTTCCAAATCCTTATCAAGGGCATCTGTTAAGCATTGAATTGTGTGTAGCTCTCTGCTTGATGCTGTATAATTGTCTGGCTTCTCTTCTGAAAGGGAAAGTGGTTTTCTTTTTCTTTTTTTTTTTAACATCTTTATTGGGGTATAATTGCTTTACAATGGTGTGTTAGTTTCTGCTTTATAACAAAGTGAGTCAGCTATACGTATACATATATCCCCATATCTCCTTCCTCTTGTGCCTCCCTCCCATCCTCCCTATCCCACCCCTCTAGGTGGTCACAAAGCACCGAGCTGATCTCCCTGTGCTACGACGCGGCTGCTTCCCACTAGCTATCTACCTTACGTTTGCTAGTGTATATATGTCCATGCCACTCTCTCGCCCTGTCACAGCTCACCCTTCCCCCTCCCCATATCCTCAAGTCCGTTCTCCAGTAGGTCTGTGTCTTTATTCCTGTCTTACCCCTAGGTTCTTCATGACATTTTTTCCCCTTAAATTCCATATATATGTGTTAGCATACAGTATTTGTCTTTCTCTTTCTGACTTACTTCACTCTGTATGACAGACTCTAGGTCTATCCACCTCATTACAAATAGCTCAATTTCGTTTCTTTTTATGGCTGAGTAATATTCCATTGTATATATGTGCCACATCTTCTTTATCCATTCATCCGATGATGGGCACTTAGGTTGTTTCCATCTCCGGGCTATTGTAAATAGAGCTGCAATGAACATTTTGGTACATGACTCTTTTTGAATTTTGGTTTTCTCAGGGAAAGTGGTTTTCTAAGCCTGATTTGGAAAATATTGGGTACCCTGTTTTGGGACCAGTAGGTGCTGAACAGGAATATGGGGTTTTTCTGTTGGCTATAAGTTATTAGTAGTGGGAGTTGGGGAGTTTTCATCAACTGACCGAAGAGAACTTTGGGGCATGGATAATTCTAGTCCAACTCAATGCTTAATAGAATGACAAATGAATGATTAAAATGTGGATTTAAGTGCAATCAGATTTTAAAGATGGTAACTCTATTCCAGGATAGTCATCTCTAGACATTTTTAATAAAATTGCTCAGCTGTAGGTTCTGCAAAAATAGAATGTATAGGAAGGTCTTAGGCTTATCAATTCGTAGAAATAAGTGCAATTCAAATAGGATTTCTTTTAGAAGATAATTCATGTTCGTGCTCACAAATTTGTTGATTTCAGCAAACAAATGTTAAGAAAACAGACTTCAGCAAAATTCCATAAAGTCAATCTATGGAGCCTTTTTGCATAAGGAGCAAAGGAGTTCTGAATAACTGGATTTATTTTTAAGGAGAAAAAAATAGAAGGACACAAGAAAATACTCTTTTTGGTTCCAATGAAACTGAGACAGGAGGAAGAAAACAAGCTCATGTAAGAAAAAGATGAAATAAAAATGTGAATACAGCAAAAGAAGGAAACGGGGTCAGACTCTCAAGCAGCATCACTGCGGTGACAGCCTTGGAAGAATAAGGTCACACTAGGCAATGCAGCTCACGAGACACCACTTATAGAAGACATAAAAGAGCAAGAAAGGCTAAAAGAAAATGTCACCTCTCTTCTTTATTATGCTGGGATGAAGAGCCAATAACAAGCCATGAAAAGAACAGAGATGTTGGATGCTCCTTTAGAAAACCTCCATAGTTAAAAAAAAAAAAAAGACAGGAAATAGGAACAGAAGACACATAAATTTGGAGGGTGGAGGACATAGGCGTGGTGGATGATGTTTTAAATGGGTTGAGGGTATTAAAGTCAGGATGCTTGGTGTACTTGCATTTCAGGGCCTGAAAATGAAGTCGCCAAAGTCATTTCAAGAATGATTTTGTGGGCTTCCCTGGTGGCGCAGTGGTTGAGAGTCCGCCTGCCGATGCAGGGGACACGGGTTTGTGCCCCGGTCTGGGAAGATCCCACATGCCGCGGAGCGGCTGGGCCCGTGAGCCATGGCCGCTGAGCCTGCGCGTCCGGAGCCTGTCCTCCGCAACGGGAGAGGCCACAACAGTGAGAGGCCCGCGTAACGCATAAAAAAAAAAAAAAAAAAAAAAAAAAAAGAATGATTTTGTGCAGTCAGGGAGGTATCCCTAAATTGTAAAGAGCTGTCACGCCCATACACACCCATACACATTGGCAGACACACACACACACACACGCACACACGAAGATTTAGGCAAGGACCCTTAAAGAAGAGTCTCCAAATAAATCAACAAGCATATTGAATAAAATACCGCATGGGGTAAAATCTTTCATACTTAAAATGGGCATCTCCATCTGGCCAAGGCAGTTTCTTGCTCTGCAGAGAGACTGGCCTAGTGATCAAGAGGACTTACTGGGTACAATATCTTTGGCTTCAGAGAGACCCTGTGACCGTCAAAAATGATCAGTAAACTAAGCAAGCTGACCAGCCCAGCTACCATATGTGTTTGTTCGGAGCTGAACCATTTTCATGCATCCTGGGCTCTCTGTGTCTGATTTTCCCAGTTTTTTTCCAGTTTAATTTTACAGAAGAATGTATTTGGAGAGATTTCATGTGTTGGATGATGATTTACCTCTATGACAAAAGGTATCGGAATCTTTGGTGGAATTTGAAATGAATTTCAATTAGACGATTTTTTTTTTTTTTTTTTTTTTGCTGTACGCGGGCCTCTCACAGTTGTGGCCTCTCCCATTGTGGAGCACAGGCTCCGGACGCGCAGGCTCAGCGGCCATGGCTCACGGGCCCAGCCGCTCCACGGCACGTGGGATCTTCCCGGACCGGGGCACAAAACCCTGTCCCCTGCATCGGCAGGCGGACTCTCAACCACTGCGCCACCGGGGAATTAATTTTTAAATTAATTAATTAATTTTTGACTGCGTTGGGTCTTCTTTTCTGCGCACAGGCTTTTTCTATTTGCGGTGAGCAGGGGCTACTCTTCGTTGTGGTGCCTGGGCTTCTCCTTATGGTGGCTTCTCTTGTTGCGGAGTACGGGCTCTAGGCACACAGGCTTCAGTAGTTGTGGCACATGGGCTCTAGGGCGCAGGCTCAGTAGTTGTGATGCACGGGCTCAGTTGCTCCGCGGCAAGTGGGATCTTCCCGGACCAGGGCTCGAACCCGTGTCCCCTGCATTGGCGGACGGATTCTTAACCACTGCGCCACCAGGGAAGTCCCTCGACAATACTTTTATTGACTCCCAATAGTAACCTAAAAACCAACCCACAGTTTTCATAGGCTTGAAATAAAGTAGTACACTTTAGAACTCAATTGTGTGTATAAGTATTTATTCCTTAAAAAGACAAAGTAGCACCAAACATTTAAGAATATTTAATAATGTATCCTGGGATTTTTGTGTGTGTGTGTGCTTTTGTGGATCGTATTATCAAATTCCTTATGGAGAAATTCTGTTAATATTGTTCTCATCCACCCTTATCAGTGAAAATTGTACCATCTTTCCAATGGGGGGATCAGGGGCCAGCGAAATTGATACTGTCTTCATTTTTAGAAAAGGCTGGGGGCCTTTCCTTGACCTACAGTATGACCACAGGGTCTATCATTCATTCAGTTATGCATCAAAGAGTTTCTCAGTTTCTACTAAATGCAAGAGAATATACACCTGTGTTTTCTCAGAGTGGGTCCTCCTTGACTGTGGAGCCGTATAGTAAACCTAATGCCGTGTATTGTGACTTGCGTATGATGGAGTACATGCTGGGGACTTGAAATGAGCACTTAGCATTTGCCTGACTCTATGTTAAGCTCTGGCTCCCACCCTTCTGATTTTCTGCAGAAGACCAAGAAGAAAGCTTAAATAGGGGTGGGGACAGAGGAAGGGCTGCTAACAGTAGAAGAGACATTCACTTGAACCACATCTAACAAACCAGAAAAATAAAGGCAATGTTTTCCTGCTTCAAGCACCTCACTTTTATCTGCTCAAAGTTTATTTGAGAACATAGACGTTTAGTTCATTGTTCACGGTGCTCAGATCTTCAGTTTCCAAATGCTGCCACGTGCACCTGGACATTCGGCACGGTCGATGAACAGGCCTGAAGGGAATGCAGTTTCATTTTCCTTGGTCCCTGTCCAGCTCATGCATGGAGGAGAGCGCTTAGGTCATTGTCACTGTCGTCATTAGACCTTCTTCTTTCTCTTGCTGCTGTCACTGGCCAAAGAAGTCGTCACTGGCCAAAGTGATGTGGGCAGGTGTAAATGGAGTCTCAGATAGTTATGCTCTAAGGATGGTCGGGGCTTACTAGGAGAGCTGTGTACTTTGCTGCCAATATCACTAAAGAACCAGAGTTTACCTACCCCACAGGGCACTGGGCTTTGTGGGGTCATGGATACACATCTCTTCTAGTAAAACGACAGGGGCTATCTAAGTGGGAAGGTACTTTTCAGGGCCAGGCCTAGTTTTTATAGATGGTGTAATATTGAGGGGAGCCTGACTCTTTCATATTATTGATTCTGTCTTCAGTAGTTGTTTTTAGAGGTTTTAGTAGTTGTATTTACTAAATATCATGAAACAAATCTACTAAAAGGAAGATTGTGAATTCATTGTATCTCTCTTTGAATGCTTAAAATGTTTATAGATCAGAGGGCCTGGCTTCAAAGTTTATTCAAATCTTAATTTTGGTTGACGCACATGAATACATGCTGTCTTTTAAAAACAAATAGCTTCTACCACAAACTTTTGTTGAGGTGTGTGTCGTTTACTTCTGAAATACCGAATTCTTTAGCTTTTTAAGAAAGTGTGCACCGAACCAGTTTCCTCTTTTTCTTGGGTAGACAGCTAGACTACATTTTTCAAAAGGGGCCATATGACTGACTTCTAGACAAAAGGATGTGGGCAGGGATGATGTGTGCCCCTTCCAGGCCTGACCCACAGATGATCCCCCATGCTCGTCCCCTTCTACTTTCTTAAGACGAGCATGACCACCGTAGAAGCCGGACCTTGAAATGGCAGAGCCACAAGGTGGAAGGAGCCACAAGGTGTATCGCTTCTTGGAGGAGAGCTACGCCCTATTAGGAATAGTCACTTGGCACTTGGTGAGTGCAAGAAAGTTCTAATCTGTTTGAGACATTATATAGTCTTGGGCTTGTTTGTTATAGCAGTGAATGTTACCCTAACTAATACTAAAGTTGAGAATCCTTAAGAAAAATGTCAAGCAGTGCTATACAATGGAAAGTTCATGCACTTTGGAGTACAGCAGAACTGGGCTGGAGTCGTGGCTCTGGATCTTCATTGCTGGGTGGCCTCTGACGTTTACCTAACTTTTCTGAGTCTCCACTGGGACAGTGTCAGTGCAGTCAAGCAGTAAGGCCTGAGCTCCTTGGTTTGTATACATTTCGGGCTTGTGTGAGAATACCGCCCTCGGTGGACTCATAGTCTGGGGAAGCTGGTATGGGCCAGATAGGAAAGGATTAGGAAACTTCTTCTTCCCTCCCTGCCCCATCATGGCTGACGTTCAATACCTAGCTAAAAGTTCCAGTTTGCTAAGGGGCCCAGGGAAGATGAGGGTGAAAGGCATTCCTATGAGATGCCAAGAATAGCTGAATCTGGCCTCACATCCGTGTTCCTCAGAGTTAAACCTGCCAGAAATTATATTTGCAATTACCATTGAATGAAGGCATCACTTGGTCCTGCTCTGGAAAAAGAGGTGAAATATATATTTTTAGTAGAGAAAGGAGGGCTTCACCAGCCTCAGTTGGCACGTGAACAGATTTGCCAGCAGCTGGGAGCTGTGATCTGAGTATTACTGACCTAGACCAAAGGAAGTAAAATTCCTAGCCGCAGACACAGCCTTGCCCTCCCCAGGGGGTACCTGATTAAGAGCCATTTTTGGCTTTTTCCTTTACTGACGCTCAAGGGCGAGTGGGTCTCGCTGGGCCCGCAGGTGTGAAACACATTCTCTTTTCAAGTCCTTGGGCATTTTCTCCTTTGGGGAGTTACTCGGGTTGTGATGTATCTGGAGGACTCAATTAAGTGGCTCAGCTGGGGAGTCCACTTTTTCCGTTGAGAAGAACTCAGGCAGCTCAGAGCACTGACACTTTCAAATTTTTAACTCTACTTTGAGTAGAAATATCTACTTTTGGAGACTGGTTAAATTGCTAAATGTCTTGAAAAGCCTCCACTAATGGACAGATTGCAAGTTACTTTGTATCTCTTTTTGAATATTTAAATTATTTCCTGCTTGTAGGGCCTGTCCTGATGCTAGACTCAAATGGAGTTATCTTCATGGTCTCAGGACTGGATTTACGGGCAGTCTTTTCAGTGTTGGCATTGTTTTGCCCATGCAGGCAGGCACCGTCAGAACCCTCCTTACTTTGGTTTTCATGTGCCTTTTACTTTGTAAAAGCAGATGCTGGAATAGTTCATCCAGGCTACTTGTATAAACTTATAACCATGAGTGAAGGATGAAAATTTAAATCCTTATTTTAATGATGCTCAAGAAAACTTAGAACACTCTTATTTGAAGACAACTATCTGTTTGGGTAGCGTGAATGTGTTTTTGTATTATTTGATACAGTCCATCTGGAATTTTCCAAGAACTCGGGTTATCTAGGTCAATGGCAAATTGCACAGCTTGGTAGAATGCTGCTGGGTAAGAGTCTGTCTTATTCCTTTTGTATGTAAATTGATTGTTTACCCAAGAAAGGGGTCGTGGTCAACTCTGCTTTTTCCCTCTGGCCTTCTTGGTTCCTCAGACAGTAGGGGTAAAACTGACTTAGCAGTTCAAGAATCTAGGACTAAGAGAAGTAAATGATATGGGATTTCTGACCAATGAGACACCTTTTCAACACCCAAAGGCCCACAGGAGTAGACATCGTTGCCATGGTGCGCTAATGATGTCATTCGTCATGCAAAGGAATGCAAGCCTGCTGAGCGTGTACAAGGTCAGCCTTAAATGGAGGAGAACGGATGGAGGTGGCCAGGAATTCTCACGCTCAGCTCACTTCCATCCTAGGCTTCGCTGTCCTCCCAGAAACCAGAAGAATTGCAGTGAATCTTCTTCTTACCCAGTTGCTGTGTGAGCGCATATGCATTCACACGTGTGCACGTGTGCATGTATGTAACAGCGTGATGGCCAGTCTTAGACGTTCAGGGAGTGGTGTGAATGACAAATCCAAGTTCAGTGGTTTGGGGCTTGATCGCTTCAGCCAACCTTGCCGTCATTAGCTGTGTTGACGTCAGGTCTGTTTCTCTGTCTCTCTGTCTCACACACGTGTGTGCCCGTACCTGGAGAAGCACAGCAGCTCACTAAGGAGGAAGTGAGGCGTCACAGCCTGATGCCACACACGCTCACCTGTGCAGTGAGTGGGTCTGACCGACTCTACTTTTTCGCTGGGGACAGCACGCAACCTACAATAGTGGAGCATTTCAGCGGACCCCAAGAATTCTATAATAAACCACGGGCTTTCATCTCTGAGTGCCTGTGTGACTCTGCAGAGCCCTGGCCCGAGCTTCCTGCACAGGTGTTTCTGGCCTGATGCTCAGAGAGCCTGGCGCCCGCAGCAGCTCTAAGACGGGCCTGGATGGGTGTCCTGACCCTTATCTCGCTCCTTCTCCTGTCTGCACAGGCTGGAGAACAGAAAAGGGCCTCTGGCCACCTGGTTTCCTTAAGGCTGAGGGCTTATGGGCAAGGTCCTTTCCAAGCTTGTGTAACCACGCGGAAATCCCTGGGGAGCCTCTAAACACAAACTCCTGCCACGCGGGGAGGGCACCTGCCATACCACAAATTCCTCATCTGTAGCCGAGTTGCCATTTCCCACCACGAACAGTATGTTCTGCAGCCTCACGCCACACCTACTTTGTGTTGCATTTTGAGTATTCTTGGAGATGCCCGTGTAATGGGAGGAAAACAATGAGTGTCTAAGCAGAGCCTCGTCTCCATGTGCAACTTCTCCGCTGGCAGAAGTCACACGGATGCTAATGAAATCTGACGCTGACGTCCTGTCCTGCAGTGGAGGGCGGTCTCCTCTGCACTGAGATACAGTTCCTTCTCGTTAGCCCCACCATCTTTATCAAGATTAACAGGAATAATGAGAATTAGAGAGGCTGGCTTCTGGCAGGATGCAGAATTAATGGGGAGGGTGGGAGGAAGATGAATGGTTGAGAAGTTAAGATGCACTGGGATAGTGAATGGACCGCATCCTTCTGGGACCCTCGAGAGGTATTTTGTTCTAAATGAGGTATATGGTGAATCACTGCCACCCTGCAATTTTAACTCTAATGGGGAACTTCTCACAGCTGAAGCCCTAGTTTGTGACAAACTCTATCTTGTGATGGTTTTGCAGCTGGTGTGTGTGTGTGTGTGTGTGTGTGTGTGTGTGTGTGGTTAACACTTGGATCTAGAGTCAACAGCCAGCTTAGTCAGGATTTGTTCACCACGAGAAGGTCTGCTGCAATGGTCCATCGTTAAATGCATCTCCATAAGCATTTCATAATTTTAATGTGTTCATGTGTTCATATGAAATGTTTTAAAGGGAAATGCAGTGAGGGAAGTGGGGGCAGAGTCAGGGAAACGTTCTTTCATCGCAGAAGAGAAATTTTCATGCTGAGGGAAAGTCAGTTAAAAGTGGTAGATGATGTATCTCCTACTGATTTCATTCCCCTTGGAAGTTTCTCTGATTTTTGCTGCTTATTCAAGCATTGGATGTCACTATGTCAAATCCCCCTACTGTTCCCAGGGCTGTTTGTGACTCTGAGAGGGGCTGAGACACCTGTCCCGAGGCAGGCAAACTTCAAGGGCAATATGGGAGTGGGGCAGCCAGGGGGCCTGCACAGTTTCTCGAGAATTGCTGGTTTTCTATTTCTCCAAGAAGTTGCTGTGCCATGGGGATTATATCTGGTAGCAGGAGTGACTCAGATGTGGTCCAAGCAGCTGGAGGCCACGCTGCTTGTACTTAGAGGGTGTCTAACCAGCGAGCATTAGGGCAAAGGGAAGGAGTGCACTCGGGTTTGTGTCATCTTCTGGAGCTCTGCACCAGCCTCAATGTGCTCACACCTCCCTTTCCCATTAGGACGGGGCCACGAGGACCTCAACACTGTGTGGTGCAGGGGAAAGTGCCCCAGCTTACAAGCTGGAAGACCCAGGCTTGGGTCCACGTGCTGACAACATAGTTGCAACCTCAGTGGTGTGACACGGCTGGCAGAGAACTTAGTGTGCCCTTAGGACGCGTGAACAGAGGATGCATCTAGCATGGAGGGGGCAGTGGATCCGCTGGGAGGGCCATGTCTGGAGAACTGAATCGAGTTCTGCATGCCGCACTTCTGGAGCAATAGAAACCAGGCAAAACACACTCGGAGGATGGTGTGCGGAGCTGGGAGAGGATGCGAAACCACATCACACCAGGAACTCATGGAGGACTGAGGCCTCTGGCCTGAAGAAGTGATTTGGGGGAAGGTGTGATGATCTGAAGAGCTGTCACGAGGAAGAGGAATTAGATTCTTTTGATGAAGCCCTTTTTGGTGAGGTCTGGGACCCTGGCAGAAGCCATGGAGAAATACATCTTAGTTTCCCATAAGGAAGGTCTTTCTAATAGATGCAAATGTCTAAAGGTACTTTAGATTGTTGTTATTGGGGATAATCAGACCAAATTCTGCAATTTTGACATGGTTGTCTGGTTGCTGTGGAAATTTTGATGCAGTGTTGTGGTGAATTGTCACCATGGACATTTTGATATGCCTTTTAAGATAGAATCAACCCTTTCTGGCAACAGCAGAACATGACAAATGGCTTTATGCCTACTATTAAACTTTCTTCTAGTTTGAACTGAGTGTGGAATAGATGCCTTTGGCCCATTCCACTACCCCGCCCCCATCCCTGCCCCACCTCCTCCTGGCTCACAGCTCTTCCCTGACCCAGGCCCCATTCCTGATACATCTGTGGGCCTCCCCCACTCCCTGTCACTTGTCCCTTTTGATTTGCCTGAAGATGGGGATATGGTGACATTGAAGATCAATGACGGGTCTCTGGGGTGGAGTGGAGTTGGGGTTAGGTTGAAAATACTGAAAGGACTCACATCTTTATTTGTATTTTAGAGTAGCTGGGTTTTTTCTACTGTTACCCAAAAGCCTCAATTATAATTTTATACTGTACATGTCAAGATGTCCACATGTCAAAATGGCCTCATCAAAATGTTGTTCTTACAACTAGCTGGACACACACTAGTCAAGTATATTACACAGGGAACTTAAGCATCGTAGGGGTGGTTGAACACGGTTGTTTGAAAGATATTTTGTGATTCTAAAATTGTGTGCTCTAACTCAAGAGTTGCCAGTTGCAGGTCCATGGGCCGTGCTGGTCTAGGACAAAGTTTTCACCATCTGCATTCAAATGCAGGAGAATAAGAACAATGGGTTTAGTTTTCTCTAAGGCTAAATTTATTCAATTTTAAGGACTTTCTTCTAAGATAAGGGTCTTTTTTCCTTCTGTTGTTGTAGTTAAGGTATTCTTCTTTTGTTTTTGGACACTGGTGATAGGAGGTGGTATTTAAAAATGTCAGTGGACAAGATAAATATGCCTGTCTCATTATTACATATTTTCTTTTACTGGTATGTAAAATCTCAAAGTCTGGGAGTCCTGATTTAAGTCACCCAGTCTTTGGAACCTCGTTTATTCAATTGTGAAATGGGCACAGACGCCTCGGTTCCCCATCAGCATAGCTGTAAAGTCTCACACTGGCTACTGTTCTCTCCAGACACAAGTGCCATATACTTTGTATGATATAAATGCCCTGATCATCGAGTGGACAGCAGTGTCAATACTGGTAAAGTGAGTTGTTGCGTGAAAGGCTGGTGGAACAGAAGTAATCTCTCTCCTCTTGCCCTAGTTTTTCCTTGACTAGTATTTCCTTCTCGGCTTCCAGTAGCGCAACTGAACGCAGCCAGGGAGTTTGCTGTGTTCTTTCAGACTCATGACAAAATTTCTGCCAGGGCAGCCAGAGGAAGACTAGAGTGCCCGGGGCAGCCAAAGCGAGCTCTTCTGTGGAACATGGTATGGGGGGATGGGGGTTGGGGGAGAGTTCCAAGAAGCGGGGAGAGGGGTGGTCTTGCCTGTCCCAAGGTAGGTGTGAACTTGCGGCGTGTTTATCAGGGCAGCGCTTCCAGGCAGGTGTGAGGGACCCGATGGTGCCACGGAGACCACGCCCCGCACCAATTAAATCATGCATCTCTGGTGGTGCTAAAGCATTCCAGGTGATTCTCATCTATAGCCAAGAGAACTACCCTTTCAGCTCTGAGAGAGAAACTTTGAAAAGATTAACCAGGAGGTAGCTCATTCGTGCCAATGTCTATCAAATAGAGCAAATTCCTCCTTCAGTTTTCAAGGAATCATTGCAGGTGGGAGGGGTTTTTGTTAGTGCTTGCTCTAGGGCACCAGCTGGTTATACTTGATCTCCATCTTTTGTCTTAATATTTCACTAGGGAATTAATAACATATTGAGGTTAAAGGTTCAGCTGCTGAAGAAATTTTTGCCTTGTGTAACGATGTTTAGAGCAGCAGTGTTTCTGGTGGAAGGTAGAAACAACTTAGTGTCCATCAATGGGGCCTCAGACACATCAGCGGTGGCATGAGATGGAATACTGCGAACAAATCAGATCTGTAGGGCTTCCCTGGTGGCGCAGTGGTTGAGAGTCCGCCTGCCAATGCAGGAGACACGGGTTCGTGCCCCGGTCCGGGAAGATCCCACATGCCGCGGAGCGGCTGGGCCCGTGAGCCATGGCCGCTGAGCCTGCGCGTCCGGAGCCTATGCTCCGCAATGGGAGAGGCCACAGCAGTGAGAGGCCCGCGTACCGCAAAAAAAAAAAAAAAAAAAATCAGATCTGTAAGTATCATCATATCACATGCAAAATATAATGTGGCCTGAAAAAAAGCAAGTTACAGAGCAACACATAGGGAATGAGACAGTTTATTTGCCTATTTAAAACACACAATATGACTTGTTACTTACTGTTGCAGCTATCTTACTGTTTCTGGATACCTATACATGTGGCCCAATGAAGGCTGAAGGACTAGAGGGGATACAGCAGAGCCACCATAAAGGTGATCTTTGGGGAAGGAAAGGAATGGAATTGGAGAGAAGTCCAAAGAGGACATTTCTGTAGATGTTTTGGTGCCTTTATAAAAAATAACTGAAGCAAATATGAAAATGATTAAATGAATTCCAGGTTATGGGTACAGAGATATTCATACATTCTTTGTTCTTTATTGAAGTTATGTATTTTTTCTAAATTCAACAATATAACGACTAGAAAAAAAATAGCCTCTGGATTAAGATCCTTTCACCTTCAGGTCTTGGTCTTCTACTTGCTGTGCGTGTGACCTTTAGCTGTTTCACCTTTTGGGGCCTCATCTGTAAAATGAGGACAGCGCAGTGCCTAGGGTATGGTCAGCACACCGTGCCGGTTAGCTATTTTTATCAGCGTCCTCCAACTGAGATGATAGAGGCTGATTCATCCTGTTCAGCCTTTGGAATCCAGCTCAGGTGTCATCTCCTTCAGGAACTGTTTCCCAACCATCCCAGCCAGGTGCTTCTATAATGCTTTGCTCTACCCTGCGTGGTACCCTACGTGCCATCATCTTCTAATGATGATGATTCATATTTATGGAGTATTTACTATGTGCCGGGCTCTCTTCTAAGCATCTTGCCTGCTTGCATATTATCTCAATTCTCACAACATCTTGTTTCATATCACCATTAATTCCCATTTTACATCCTCTTTTTTAAAAAAATTTTTATTGGAGTATAGTTGATTTACACTGTTGTATTAGTTTCAGGTGTACAGCAAAGTGAATCAGTTATACATGTACACATATCCACTCTTTTTAAGATTCTTTTCCCATATAGGCCATTACAGTGTGCTGAGTAGAGTTCCCTGTGGTATACAGTAGGTCCTTATTAATTATCTATTTTATATATATAGTAGTGTGTATATGTCAATCCCAATTTATCTCTCTTCCCCATCTTATCCCCTGGTAACCGTAAGTTTGTTTTCTACAGACTCTATTTCTGTTTTGTAAATAAGTTCATTTGTACCCTTTTTTTAGATTCCACTTGTAGGTGATATCATATATTTGTCTTTCTCTGCGTGACAATCTCTAGGTCCATCCATGTTGCTGCAGATGACATTATTTTGTCCTTTTTTATGGCTGAGTAATATTCCATTATATGTACGTACCACATCTTCTTTATCCGTTCCTCTGTTGATGGACGTTTAGGTAGCTTCCACGTCCTGGCTATTGTAAATAGAGCTGCAATGAACATTGGGGTGCATGTATCTTTTCAAATTATGGTTTTCTCTGGGTATCTGCCCAGGAGTGGGATTGCTGGGGCATATGGTAGTTCTATTTGTAGTTTTTTAAGGAACGTCCATACTGTTCTTCATATACATTCTAGTTTAGAATGACCTGTTAGTGTGTCTCCCCTAATAGGTGGTGAGTTTCTGGAGCCTAGGGATTATGATCGATGCAACCCTGTACCCTCCATGCTTGGCACAGTGACTGAGAAAAAGAGGTCATTCAAGAAATTGCCAAGTGAATAATGAATGCATAAAGTTAGGCCAAGCAAACCCAGCCCCTTGGTCACTGCGTGGCGAGAATGTGAGATGGTTTGAGGATCTTTTATGGGCTCCTTGGCTCTGCTTTGCCGTCCTGAGTGCCATGTCTCTGAGGGACCATAGCAGAGAAGTGGGGAACGTCTCCTCTCAGGGACAAAGCTTACTGACTGTTTTATAGGTAAAAGTGTGTGACGTGTGATCTTTGCCTAGCTCACTCTTACTGTCCTTCAGACATCAGCTCATCCTCTCCTTCCCCAGGATGGCGTTTCTGATCCCTAGGGCAGAAGCAAGCCCCATCACATACCTTCACCCAATCCTGTGTGTTTCCTGGCTCGTGTCAACAGTCGCTCTCAGATGGCTGTCTCTGGAATGACTGCTTACTGCCCGTCTCCCCGTGAGCCACACCTGCCGGGAGGGAAGGGTTGTGTCCCCTATGTCTCTGCTGTGTCCCCAGGGCCTCTGCAGTATTGAGCCTGGCATGTTGCAGGTGCTCAGTACATCCTTGATGAATGAATGGAGTCAGGAGAGGCTGAGAGTGGGAAGAGTGGGTTATTGAAATTCAACTTAATATTCCAGTTCACAGCTGCTACTGATGAAGACCATGGCTAATGTCTTCAGGCCAATATTCTGGGGGCTTGTGAGCCTCTCTGTACCTTGGAGCTTGGCACGGCTGATAAGTGATCTTCTAGAAGGAATCTTGCTCAATGGGCAGAATCTTCTGTGGCTGGCATCATTCCAGACCCTCTTCCCTATTAGAGTGGTTCACAACTTACACTCTTGAGTCAGGACCACCTGGGGGCATTAAAAATACAGACGTTACCCGCTCCCTGGCCTTTACATCTATGTATACACCCACGCCTACCCTGAATCAGAATTTCTGGGGTAAAGCCCAGGAGGGCATGTGTATGACATGGTACATCATGGGATGATAACCACTGTTGACCTCTTTCAGGCCACTCAGTCGATTTCCAATGTCCTTAGTTTATAGGTAGGGAGTTCCTGACATACCTTACCTTTTAGGTGGAGAAAATGGATCAGGTATTGAAGGGCAAAGAGATGGGTTGTTTTTCCCTAGTACAAAACCACAGATTTTCTCTGTCTCCCTTTTATTCTCATCCATCTCTGTTCTCTTTCTTGTTGTCTTTGTTGAATCATTCTTACCTGAATCTTAAGAGATGGATGGAAATAGCCTGAAACAGACAAAGGTGAACTCAGGACTCAGTTGTGACCAGAGGCTGCCGGGTGACTTGTGGCCTCCCAGCCCTGGGCACGCAAACAGGAGATTTGTGGCGTGCTGGGAACCCGTGGCGAGGGCTTATCATACAGCGGAGTCTCCCAAAAGCTAATTTACTGGATTATGGCCACATTTCCTTCCGCTCCCCTTTTTAAGCTTAAAAAAAGGACTCTGTCAAAACAACAGGAGGCGTCACAGATGTAAACCTTCAAGGCTTTCTGAGCATGCGAACCATTCCTTGGCTCTCAAGATGATTGAAAATGAGACTTTTCTTCACATCTTCCCATAAACATCAGCTCCTTCTTCCCCCATTGGTGCTCCCAGGGAGGGGAGCCGGCCCGGGGAGGGACTCTGTCCCCGCCCCTCCCCGAGTGGATGGACACACGGACAAACATCTTCATCCACACTCAGGGTACAAGTTGCTTGCACACGTAACTCTTCGCTCTACCATTGTAAGAACACTGGGGGTAGTGTTCTTTTATTTACGGGAACACTTATGAGGTCTGAAAGGGTCAGCGATTTGCAGGCCGGGAGCAGACGCAGGCCCCGTGTCCGGGTCTGTATGTCAGGGCCCCGTCACCACTTTCTCCCTCCCCACTGGCCTGGGTGGGAACACACCCGTAGCTCCAACACCCGCCAGGTGTCTGGCTTGGCTCCGCGGGACTCTCAGGCCTTTCCTTTGGCCTCTGGGCGCTCTTGATGAATATCCCTGTCCTACCCTTGAGACAGAGGCCTGAAGCTGAGCCTGAATTAAACCTGAGTGGAGGCGCTTGGAATGAGAAAGTGGTCTGAGATACTTGTTAAGGTCTATGAGGGAGGAATGGAACTTAACCTATTAGCCTTTCTTAGTTTATTCGCCTCATTTCTATTCCACTTGATGTTCTGAAATTGCCGTTTGTTAACTGTTCCATGAACACGCATGTCTTTGCGGAGCGCTTGCTGCGTGCCGCGCGGTGGCGTGGGGCTGGGGGCGCGGCAGCGTGGACTTTCAGGGTGGGAGCAGTGGGGACGCCGAGAGGGCAGGGGGACAGGTGTGGCGCTCTCGAGACAGGAGGAAGGCCCAGAGAAGGCTTCGGGATGTACTGGGGGCCGCTGGCTCCAAAGCCCTGGGGCGGGCGCGGGCTTGGAGGAGGGAAGCGGGGCAGCGAGGAGGGCGGCGTGGCTGGAGCAGACCAGAGCCGAGCACGAAGGCCGGGGCTGGACTTTGGATTTAATTCTGAGTGTGACTGAAAGCCTCCGGGGGTTCTGGAGCTCTGACTTGGGTTTTTTTTGGGTTTTTTTCATAATTAAAAAATATTATTATTATTATTATTTTGTCTGCGTTGGGTCTTCGTTGCCGTGCGTGGGCTTTTCTCTAGTTGCGGTCAACTGGGGCTACTCTTCATTGCGGTGCACGGGCTTCTCATTGCGGTGGCTTCTATTATTGCGGAGCACAGGCTTGAGGCGCGCGGGCTTCCGTAGTGGTGGCACGCATGCTCAGTAGCTGTGGCTCGTGGGCTCTAGAGCGCAGGCTTAGTAGTTGTGGCGTACAGGCATAGTTGCTCAGCGGCCTGTGGGACCTTCCCGGTCCAGGGATTGAACCCGTGTTCCTTGCACTGGCAGGCAGATTCTTAACCACTGCGCCACCAGGTAAGTCCCCCGACTTGGGTTCTTGAAGCATCCCTCTCGGGAGACTGGCAGCTCGGATTCAGGTGGGAGGGCAGGAACTGGGGAGGAGTGGTCGGGTTCACCGTTTGTTCTGAAAGCAGAGCCAGTGGCGTTTGCTGATGCGTTGAGTGTGGGGTAGAGAAGGAATGAGTTGTTCGGATGGGTAATGGCGTGTCTAGATGTGCACACCTGAGAAGCTTCTGTGAGCATTGGCACTTGGGGAGATTCAAATCCAGGAGGCTCCTGGCAGGAGATGGGCCATCGGAATAAGGACTTTCTCTGGAGCTGCTGCAGCAGCTTCCTGGCTGGTCTCGATTCTGATTCCGGGGTTGTGTTTCTAAACGAGGGTTGGCTACTTTCCACTTCCCCGAGATCAGCAGTATGTCTCATTGGCCTTCAGACCAAGTCCAGGCCAGCCCAGTGGCAGTCAAGGCCTCATCCTAGCGTCCCACCCCATCTCCAGCTATTTTCTTGGCTGCATTTACCGATGTTCCGGACACATCAAACTCCCCCCTCCCCGGCTCCCCCGCCCATGTTGTCACAATCATACCCACTGCCTTACTTTATGCTCCTCATATGCCTCTACCTTTCAAGAGGCTTTGGAAGCATAGTCAAAATTCTGCCTTCTCCAAGTTCACATCCCATATCCTTCACGATGGAATTATTTCTCTAGTAAAACTTGATTTGTACATGTAGTCTAGTCACCATTTAATCTTCCTCTATATTACAGTTGTATATCTTTAAATGTATGTTATACATATTTATATTGTACTTTTGTATATATGGTATATTTTGTGTTATAATCATATAGCCCTATAATATTGCTTTCATTAACATAAGGTTTCTATTACTAGATTATGTACTTCTCGGGGTGAAACTGGGTCTTACTCTGTATTCCAGTCTAACCTAGATTTTTAGAACCTCAGTCAGTGATCTGAATCATATTGATTCAGTAAAGGTAGACAGAGGCTAAGAGAACAGTTCTGAAGCATCAAATGCCCTCTGATTACAGCTCTTAATGGTACATGAGGGTGATAGTAAAGGACTTGTAAAAACCTGGAAATTGGGTAGTTTTCTGTTTCAGATGCAGCTAGCACTCTCCAAATAATCCAGTGGTCCACCGTGTTTCCCAGCTTCCTTTGCAGTTGTATTGGCCACGTGACTAGCTCTGATCAGTGAAATGTGAACGGGAAGTCAGGAGTCACTTTGGCTGAGGCTCTTAGGAGCCCGTGCTCTCCTCCATCTTCGTCACCCTCT
The DNA here is from genome assembly GCF_963924675.1 of Phocoena phocoena. Classification (NCBI taxonomy): domain Eukaryota; kingdom Metazoa; phylum Chordata; class Mammalia; order Artiodactyla; family Phocoenidae; genus Phocoena; species Phocoena phocoena. Next base: position 15,072,036 of record NC_089236.1, on the reverse strand, counting down.
GCTGCAGTCCGCCTATAGCCATGCGTTAGTATGCAGAACACAGAGTGGATGGAACCTGGATCCAGACTCATCAGATGGAGAAGGGCCCTGCCATCTCACATTAGACCTCACAATGATATGAAGTAAATGTTGTGCTAAATCAGTGAGATTTTGATTTGCTTGTTACCTCAGCATAGCCTGTCTTATCCTAACTACTGTATCTTTTCAAAGTAGAGCTAGTAAATTCTGCATATGATGGCCTTGATTAGCCGTCCGAGAAAGCAAAGTCAGAAATGGTCTGTCTGTAATTTGCAAGGCATCAGACATCACATTCAGGATGGTTCAGAGAATGAGCTCATGGAGGCAGAAATAGAATATGATTGCAAGCAAACATACAAACAAACAGCAGAAATCTAATCTGTTGTGATGTCCTGTGTTTCAGAAGGAGGGTGTAGAAAGGGAGATGAAGAGCCAGAAGTTGGACATGTGCTTGAGAGAGGGTGTCTTGTGGAGGAACAGCATCTGGCCATTTGGAAGGTGTAACTGTACTGTGGCGATGGGCGCACCAAGTTGTTTGGGCCAGATGTCATTTCACATTCAGATTCTGTAACTTCCTGCTCCTGACGTGAAGCCATGCTTGTAGTATAACCTCCAGATAATACTGAACTTGCCATTAGTTTGTACAAAAGGAGAGAAGACCCTCATGCGCTATCATACATACTAGCTGGTTTCATCGACAGGTCATTCTCTAGCCAGTTAATTCTCTAGCAGTCTAGTTGTTTGTATCAGCCTCTGTAAGGCAGTAAGTTCATTCATGAGAGATGGAAATCAGACTCCATCTGTTGAGTCTGTGGAAATCAGACCCAATCCGCTGGCAAGCCACCTTGTGAGGTCTTTAGGCAGCCAGGTGGGCAGCCAGCCAGCCAGGTCTCAGACCCTCCCCAGGCTCCACCACTCAGCACTGCCCTGGGGGTTGTACTTGGTACAGCACGTGTTCTTGACCTGCACCCTTCAGAGGCTCCCAGGAACGGAGCTGACTGGGAAACAGTCAGCTTTGTCTGCATGATTTCATGAGCCTTTACATTAACATTGGAGGCCCCAAAACACCCCATTAGAGAAGCTTCTCCTTGAAAGTAAGGTTGATTGTTGCACTGAGAAATGTATAGACCCAACCATAAACAGAACTGATTTTTGTTTACTTAAATGAATTTTAGGGAGAGGAGTCATGCAAACATACTCTAACTCTGCCATTTCCCCCAGAAATCTCAAAGACAGTTTGGGATCATCAACAATATGTATATTTGCAGCTGTGTGTTTGAAAGCTGCCAGCAAATCCATTCTCACATAAAGAGTTGTCTCTGATACGAGCATCACGTTTTGGAGATTTTCAGTTCCCTTTGTTCTCCTTTCTGATTCCAGACTTGACATATTGGTTATGTTCTCATATCCCAAATACCAAGCCCCAAACTAAAAATAGAACACAAATCTTTGTTAATGTTTTTTAATAGTAAAAATATTCGTATAAATAAGAATTTCTAAAAGTGTAGAAGTAGTAAAAAAGAAAAATAGAAAGTAGGACCCTTTCTAGTTCCACCCCGTAGAAAAAGGCACTGTGAAAGTTTGGTGAATATGATTCCAGATCTTCTCCCTACACATATACAACCGTATGTTTTATTATTTACAAAAATGGGATAATTTTATGCGTGCTGTCTTACAATGTGCTTTTTTTCTCTCGGTGACATATCTTGGGCATATTTTTCATGTCAACGCACATTTGTATGTTTTAGTGGCTGCGGAATATTCCATTTTATATGTATACTATAATTTATTTAGCCAGTCCCCATTGCATTGCTCTCAATTTTTCACGTTTATAAACAATCCTGAAATGAATGTCCTTGATTACAGATCTTTTGAGTACTACATGGTCTTAATATAGTTAAGTTTCTCGATGAGAAAGAAAGAATTCTGTATTTTAAGTTTTAGGTCAAAAGAATTCTGTATTTTAAATTTTAATAGCTTCCGCCCAAAGGTCTGTACAGTTTACACATTCACCACCGCCATGCTGGCATCTTGGTTGGATTTGCATTTTGATCATCTTAGACAAAAGAAATCTCAGGGCTAGAATCTACTGTGCAAGGTACAGGTGTAATTTTTGAATTACTAAAATGCAAAAATTACCCCATACAATGCCATTTTGGTCGTAGTTTCGTAAGCACAAAATGGTAACCATGACTCCTGAGTGAAAGCAGAAGTGCAGCCCGTTCTGACATTCCCTGTCGAGTTCCCACCTCTCAGCTTCCAATCCCGACAAAGACAACCATACACATGTGAGGAGGTTTGCTGGGCCGGCTGGAGTAGGAAGTGCTTTCCTTTAATCTGCCTTTTACAGAGGAGTCAGTGGGCTGAAATGGAAAGGTCCTTAACTCCCACACTTGCTGGCTCTGCACCCTTGGTGCGTCACTAATTCTCTCTGAACTGATTTCTTTATCTGCCTAATGGCATTTTGTGAGAACTAACTGAGAAATTAGACGTTAAGTCCCTAACCAATGCCTGACATGTAGCATTTGCTTGTTTTCTCCATCAGCCGAGCATCCTTCCTCTGTGGAGAATAGAGCTGCTGTTCTAGGACCAAACTTCACTGTGACAAACGACTCCAGTTTTAAACCATCTCCTAGAGAAGGGTAAGTATTACTTGTAGGGATTCTCTATTCCTCTTGACTTGTTTTCAATATATTGGACATTAAGGTACATTGTTGAACAGGACACTTTTTCTGTTTGTTTTTTCAGAGCAATTTTCTCTAAGAGTCTTAACCATGTCCATTTGGTTTTGCCAAGCGCATTGTGAAATAAGTCATATTACTGTTTGGCCACGTTATGTAGATATAGCTCATTATGTTTAAATCTGCCTGTTGTTTCAAAGGTAGCTCTGTTGACGCTGGTTCCAATGGGGGTGACTGTCACCAAATGAGACCAGAGTTGGGTCTGTGAGGCTTTTCACTCCGTGCACGTGTGAAATTGTTTCCTGGGTGAGCTGTTCTACCTGAGATTTGAAGAATCTGTCACTCGTGGTAATTTCCTCTACCTGATGGTTTAGCCGGACTCTTGCTATGCTTGTGCCCATTCAAACTACTCCAGGGTGTTCTCAACCACATGACTGCCCACCTGGAGTATCCAAAAGGATCCTGGTGGATACGTGGGAAGCAGCTGCAGATGGAGGGTATTCCTGGAGAAATGCAAAGAGCCCAGTAGGCTGGTGGGGAAACAAGCCCTGGACAGGAGGGAGGCAGCACAACCTAATTCATTATCTTGCTTTTATTTAACCACCATCAAAGGTGGGGAGTGTAGTGAATAGTATCCTTAGTCTTCAGATGAAGAAATGGGAATTCACAGGTTTAATGAGTAAGTCTAATGAGATTTGTAAAGCTCGAGCTTGGGCTCAAGACTTGTGGTCCAGTCCAGTGGGGAAGACTGCGATGGTCGTAGCACCCCAAAACTGTCCCTGGGCTGCGGATGCAGGAGGCCCAGATTCAGCTTGCACAGCAAAGTGTCAGGGTTCAGCCACATACATGAAACTCAGCGGGAACACCACCTAGTCGGAAACTAGAGGGAAACTGAGGCAGACGCCCTGTTTTATGGAGTGTGTTGCTGAAGCCAGAGATGGAAGGACCAAGGATGTCAAGGTGTTCAGGGCTCACCTCAGATACCAGTTGCTTCACCCAGTCCAAGATCCACCTGGGAGAGGTTGGAGGCTGTTAACTTACCCTAGTTCATCAGGGTTCGTTAGGTACGAAGCATGGCAGAGCTCAGGAGAAACGAAGCCTCATGACTTCAGGTCAGAGGGGCTGCAAACAGCAGGGACTGTATGTAGGTTTCACAGTTTAGCCCACAGAATTGCCCTATTCCAGATGCTTCTTCTACCTTCCTTGCTTCACCTCTGCATTGTCGATTGAGTGCAGCAAGCAATGCCAATGATGCCAGACTGTGATGGGCTCCGTGAAAGTGCTCTGAGCCCACTTGACCAGGTTCTCTCCTTTCCTGTTGGAATGAGTCAGCCCATCACTGAACTGTGTGCTGTTCGTGTGGCAGACTTCTGTGGCTGATAAAGCTCTGATTGAAGTTTAGGCTGCCGCGTGACCTCGGTCCCCTTCAAGTTTATACCTGTTCATAGTTCTGTTTAGTCTGCAAAGTCACTTGTAGATAATAACAGCTTTTTTTTTCTGTTATATTCTCCAAGAATCCGGTTACACTAAGCCTCTTGATACAGGTTCTTGAGCTCAGATCATGCTCATGACCAATTGATTGGGAGTTTTTCTACTCCCCCCCCCTTCCCCCCTCCCAACCCTTCAGCCGCAGATTAATATCTAACATCTTTCTAGAAGGCTGATAACAAAGTATCTTTGTAAAGAGCAAAGGCTTTTTTTTTTTTTTAAAAGCTGAAATCTGGTTGACCAAGTTTATTTTCTGTTGAAGCAGAGAATAACTATAGAAGGCACAGACCTGGCTGCTCAAATTCTTTCTTTTAAAATGAATATTCTCATTGCTCTAAATTAGAAGATGCTGAGGGTGATGGAGTGAGAAAGTCCAGGCAGGGCCTTCTGTTTAGCTACGATGTCCAGTTCTTGCAGTGATATGGAGAAAAGCAAGGAAAGTGATGTGTTGAAAGGCAATGGTGCCATTTTCAGTCTTATTTATCTCCTGCTCCTTGTTTTTATTTTTAAGGAATTAAAGGTAAATAATTTGTACTGAAATACATAAGGATAAATATTGGGTGGGGTGTTTCTAGCCACTTTTCTCTCTGAAACTTTTTGATACTTTTGGGTAAGAAAATCAAATGTGTTTCCTTTGTTATATAAACTCCAAGGGATTGAAAGCTAGGAGAGAAAATATAATCAGTAAAGCTTTGGCTTAATCAAGCTTCTAGACCCAGTGACCAATTTATAGGAAAATAAGACACAGGAGCATGTTAAGAGACATCATGGGATGCAATTAGCAAAACTCAGATATAGGAAGTTCTAAAGAACAGATAATCTAATTTCTTCTTCTTCAACAACATCAACAAGACATGGGAAAAATAAATGGGGGAACCCATAATTTAAAAAAGATTTAAGATATATAACTGGGCTTCCCTGGTGGTGGAGTGGTTGAGAGTCCGCCTGCCGATGCAGGGGACGCGGGTTCGTGCCCCGGTCTGGGAAGATCCCACATGCCGTGGAGCGGCTGGGTCCGTGAGCCATGGCCGCTGAGCCTGCGCATCCGGGAAAAAAAAAAAAGATATATAACTAATAGTAGTGTATGGACCTTACTTGGATCCCAGTTCAAATCCCTACCTAAAAGATTTATAATCTTGGGATAATTGGGGGACAGCCCAGTAGCAATGAGAACTGCTAACATTAGACTGTGGGCTCTAATATCACTTTCCCCTAAAAGAAACCAGGGTTCCTTAAAGAAGTGGCCACTTCCAAGCATAATATACAGTGTGAATTTAGAAAGTCTTGTCATATCAGTTAGCAAGGAAAATGGCAAAGACTTCTAACATCATCTTAGAACTCAAGAGCTACCTTGGTCAAAGATGGGAAATATGGGCGTCAATAAGAACAATTACTGCAGTGGATAGAAATAGTTCAAATATGCTTAAATTCATGAGTTCATAATGCTACTTTAAAAAGTGCAAATGAATTGGTCATTACTGGAGGATGCCAAGGAACCAACTCATTAATTGAAACCTGGTAGACGAGGGAAAAATCAAGCGTTTATTCTTCCTTTTAAATATGAACTGTGCCATGAGATAGTCAAAAGAAGACAGGAAGTTTCTCACTCTAGAAGTAATCCAACTAATAATTGAATAAGAAATACTACCTTTTTGTAACCATTAATTAATGGATGAATCTAGGCATTGAGCATGAATGAATACTAATATCACAACACTACAAACAGATATTGTGCACCCCTGCAATGGAAGAACATAGTACCCCTATGACACAGTCTTGACAAAAAGTACTTGAACATGCTTAAGCCTCTAGATCCGACTACCAATTTATAGGAAATACAGATGCCAGGGAAGCATGTTAAACTGCATCATGGGCTACAGTCACCCAAACCCGGATGCTGGGAACTTTCACAGGACGGACAATCCAGTTTCTTCAACAAATGTATTGCAAGGAAAAGAAATAAGGGTTGGAAAAGGAACCTCTATGCGCGAAGGCAATTTAAAGGATGTAAATCAATTATAATATGTGGATCTTCTTTAGATGTTGTTTTTAAAAAGTGTCCAAATTCTAACAAACTGTAGTAAATGTTAATGACATTCACGAGATCAGGATATTTGAACACTGTCTAAGGAATTATTATTTTGTTACATGTGATACTGGTATTGTGATTATGTTAGACTCTTTATCTTTTATAGGTATATATTGAAATATTTACAGGAATGATATGAGGCCTGGGAGTTACTTCAAAAGCATAAGGTTAAGGGGAGTCATCTCCTGGGTTGGAGATGAGCCCGACAGACTATGGGTTGATGGCTGTTGGAGCTAGGTAATGCACATAGAGGAGGTATTATTTTGCCTTTTTGGTGTATGTTCAAAATTCGACATAATAAAAAAAGATTATTTTAAAGGATAGGTAAATGTGAACACTGACTTGGTGTTTAATTATGTTGAGGAGTTAATGTTATTTTTAAAGTTTGTGGTAATTTGGATTTACACCTTTGAAAAGATAAAAGAGTTAAATAGTTTAAAAAGTAAAATAGTTAAATAAAATAGATAAAATAGTTTCTGGGATTTGCTTCAGATCATTGGTGCTTGTAGGGATAAAAATGAAATAAAAGTGTCCACTATTGTATAAGTTTGAACATTTCCTAAATTATAGGTAACATACAAAAGCTAGGCTAGGCTGTAATTAAAGAAGAAAAAAGGACTGTAGCATAGAACAGTTAATGTAAAAATGCCTTGTGTCTTTGACTAAATTGAATGAAAGCCAAATGTTCATTTTTATTTTTCATGCTAAGCTTTTGGGTTAGCAAAAACAAAACCTAAACACAAATGCATTTAAGGCAAAGTGAATAGAAATATATAAACCTGTTGACAGTAAAGAACTCTTCTTTGTAGCAATCGTATAATAAAACAAGGAATTAATTTCTCAGCCCCGTTTCCTCCCCCTGTATCATCTGAAGGTCAGTAATGCTATTGTGTGTAAGATTTCTAGTGTCATTTATATAAACTGCCTACTAAATTAAGTTCCTAAGTTAAACTTGAAATTTATGAGAGTTAGGCCTTGAAATTCATACATACGGGGAAAATAGGTAAAATCGCATATTACAGAAGAGAAAAGATAAGTACCCATTTGTTTGAGCTTTAAAATGTACTGAAACGAGATAAGAAGGATGTTTTTATCAAAATGGTAAGAGCTACAAAAAAAAAAAGACGATTATATAAGGTCTTAGATTCTGGATGCTGAAGAGTAGATGGAGAGGGTGGCGGGAAGAAGACATTTGGCAAAGTCAGAGTCAGAATCTGTGGAGTTCAGAAGTCTCTGAAGCACAGGGGGCTGTGGATTGCTTGCTCAACCTCCATTCCACTCTGCTTCTCGTTGGAGATGTTGGGACTCTAAACCTGATGCGTGGCAGATTCCCTTGCAGCAGGGATTCTGCGTGAGAGTTAGGTCTTGCTGATTATACATGCCTACGTTTGGATTTGGAAGGCAGACATGAGGTGGAGGCCGTCTCATTTTCATTTCTGGGGAGGCTGTCCTGCAGCAGCACTGCAGTTTGCTTTTTCCAGGCTCCTGGGTACTGAGAAGCAGTTGCAGAAGCAGAGCAGCTGTGGGGACTTCCAGACTCTGGCCTCCTTGTCCCTGGTTTACAGCTATGGGAGTGGGTCTGGAACCCATAGCTTCAGTATGAACCTCAGGCTGGTAGCTGGTCTGGTGGCTCCATCTGCATTGTTGTAGGAGTCCCTGCTATAGGCTCATCCCAGAACTTGTCTGTCAGCCCTTCCAAAGACTTTGTAAGTACCCAGCTCCCTGGATTAAATTTCTTTCTGTTTAATACGCCTGGCATGACATTGTTCATGATATTGCTGATGGAAACAAGCAGCATTTAAAAGCGGTCACGCTTTCACAAATGAATGTTAGGCCTGCCAAAATTCACCTTTTCTTCCGCACACACAATTACCAAGGCCTCACACGTCCAGCCCCATCATCCCCAAGTCCCAGTTCTCTTGGTTCCTTCGCTGTTTCTTGCCAGTGGTCCCAACATTCGAGGTATCTGCAGCCAGTGGAGGACCTAGGCTTCAGAGTGGCTGGCAGGGCGCCCACACTCAGCTTCAGTTGCAGGTTCAGCTGTCTTTGAACTGTGCCAACTTCTCCTCCGCCCACACCTATTGTCACAATAATTCTAATATGTAGAGTTTTAAAAAAAATTTTATTTATTTTTGGCTGTGTTGAATCTTCGTCGCTGCATGCGGGCTTTCTGTAGTTGTGGTGAGCTAGGGCTACTCTTTGTTGCAGTGCGTGGGCTTCTCATTGCGGTGGCGTCTCTTGTTGTGGAGCATGGGCTATAGGTGCGTGGGCTTCAGTAGTTGCAGCATGTGGGCTCAGTAGTTGTGGCCCGCGGGCCCTAGAGCATGTGGGTTTCCGTAGTTGTGGCTCGTGGGCTCTAGAGCGCAGGCTCAGTAGTTGTGGTGCACGGGCTTAGTTGCTCCGTGGCATGTGGGATCTTCCTGGACCGGGGGTCGAACCCATGTCCCCTGCGTTGGCAGGCGGATTCTTAACCACTGCGCCACCAGGGAAGTCCCACAGGTAGTGATTTTATCCCTATTCAAAGACAAGGTGCCTGAAGCTTAGAGACATTAAATAACATGTCCAGTATCCCTGTTTAAGGGCAGATTTAGGATTTGATCTCAGTTTTGTCTATTGAATGAGCTTTTGAAAATACACTAATGTAGGTATATAGTAAGCATCATAGTTTAGTCCTGCAGTCCTGCCGAGGACTGAGTGGAGGCTACACGAGAAACAGAATTTCTTATCTTCTGTGCTGGCTTCCTGCCTTTCGGTTAGTTCATAGGAGACAGCTGAGGAAGAAGGCATGGGAAAGAAGCCATAAAATATGAGTGAACAAAAGGAGCCAAAGGGTAGTGGAGACGAGCTGGTGGTGTTGGTGCTGTCGGCGGTAGAGATGGGTGGCATTGGCACGCTCGTCATGCTAGCTGGGGCCGTGGCAGCCCTGGTGGGCTTCGTGGTGTGGTCCGTCTGCTGCTAGCGCTCAGAAGTAGGGGAGCAGATTGAAAGCTGCCTAAACATTTGTAGTGTTACTTCACCCTAGCTTCCGCTCCCTCCTTTCATTCTGCTGATAGAACGAACCTCCCTCTGCCGTAAAGGAGGAGTCTTCTTTCTGACCTAGCAAACCCCACGCAGCTCAGCCAGGCTGCAATGAGGCCTGGACCCCTGTCTTTCCCTGTGAGTGACTTGACCTCCAGCTGCAGACTTGGACCTCCTGTATTCTGTGCTGTAACTGCACTGTCTCTAAAACGCCAGCATGTGACTCCATGGGTGCTGCGCCCTGCCCCTGCAGTGGGCCTGGGAGCTAAACGCCAGCATGTGACTCCATGGGTGCTGTGCCCTGCCCCTGCAGTGGGCCTGGGAGCTAAACGCCAGCATGTGACTCCATGGGTGCTGTGCCCTGCCCCTGCAGTGGGCCTGGGAGCTAAAGTACATGGCTCAGGGTTCCAGTTCTGCAACTTTCTGTCTGTGTGATTCTGGCCCAGCGCCTTAACCTCTTTGAGCCTCTGTTTCCTCATCTCTGAAATGGGGGGACATAACACTACTTCACAAGGTTAGAATGTGGATAACGAAGTGAGTTAATTATCTAGAACATGGCAGGTGCTTTATACATGGTGTCCCTTATGTTAATTATACACACTCTGAATGGAGTCAATGCGTCTCTCCACTGGGGTAAGCTGATGAGAAAACGGGGGTATCAAAGTGTATTTCTTCACTGACCAGAATAGATTTTCTATAAAGAAACTTACTTTCAAACGCATGCAGAACAGTCCAGTTCCTCGCAAATGAAGTGTTGTTTTTTTGACTTGGCAAGGGCATGGTGTGCTCTGAGCCACTTACTGTCTTGTGTCATCAACAAAACACAACAACAGTAAACAACTGGTGTTTGGCCTTCGTGACTCTGATCTCAGGTATCTGCCCACAGCCTGGTCAAGCTCTAGAGGCACACTTCAAATAACCCTTAGATAAATATTATTTCCTCTTAAGAGGAACCCGTCAACCTAATGAATCATATTAAAATAATTCCTGACTGTACATTTGCCTAGTGTTAAATGTTCATAAACTTTATTCTGAACAACTCAGGTGCCATTAGACTTAGAGCTGTTACAGGAATTTTATCGTCTCTCCTTTTTCATGAATGTTTGTGTTTATTTAAAAATAATTTGCACAGAGTTGAGAGCTTAAATTTTCTAAAAGGAGGAAGGGAATAATTAATTGTGTATCTCCCTATTTCTATCTATAGACCATCTCACTAAATATCTAGATCTGAAACTCTATGAGATTGATAAATATGCAAAAATCTATGCTATCGGAAGTTGAAACGAACATGTTTAAATGAGTTGTTTTTTATAAAGTGTTCGCACAGTTCTTGACTCAAAGTTAACAGTTTATAAAATCAGCTCCTTTTGAATATTTACTAGTGCCTTCGTTTGATGATTCTAACTCATACTATGTCCAGAAATTGTGTTTTCTTCGCTTTGAAAGTGATTCATTTTTTTTCTTGCAATCCACTGGATATTGAGATCATGTCATGATGTGACTTAAACGTGATGTAACCTGGTGGGGGAAGGAATTATGTGACATTGAGAAGGTCAGGTTGAATGAAGTGTTCCTAGTACCCTAAGGAAAGGAGATATTACCCTCTATTGGTTTACAAGTCATGTTTCAAATGTTTTCTTTGAGGTTAGGACTCAGATCATCCCTTTGCTATATACACTTAGTAATTTGCTAATTCATTCCTCAGGCTTCTAAGTAGCATTCAGACAACCTTATTTGTCTCCAGTCCCCATCTATAAAGTGGATAGCATGCCACCCTACAGGTGTGTCATGGCTAGCAAGGCATAAGTATTTACTGGGGGCTTATTTTAGCAAGAACATAAGAAAGAAGTCATGGCCCTTAGCCTTCATAGAATTGACTATTGAGCCTTAGAGACCAAAGTGAAAGAAAACATTGTGAAAAAATGTTTTCATTGTTCCCTGAGAATTGAATACAGATACCAGGCCATGCAACCCCGGCTTCTGTCACTGCGCTGAGTGCATATCCGGCTCCCTGGATAGTCTGGCCTTTCCCCCTCATAGCCCAGACCTCCTGAAGCTGCATGTTGGATTTGAGAAAACAACCTTTCCAGATAAAGCAAGATCATTCTTTGTTATCAGTAGACACATGGCCGCCCCCCCCCCCCCAGCCAGAAAATTCAAATAGCACTCAAGGTCCATTAGTAGAAGAATGAGAAGTGAAATTGGATCGCCCGTTGAGGGTTGAGCTTTGGGTCTTGAGTCGTATTTAGTGATTAGTTTCTGAAAAGCCTTCTGCTCCTCAAGCTGCAGCACACTTTGGTCTTCTCCTGGTCCCATTAGGGTCATGGTCCGCAGTGAGGAAATTCAGCTTCTGATAAGGAAGAAGCTTGAGGGTTTTTTTTTTTTTTCTTTTTTTCTTTTTGCAGGTAGTACAGGGGGGTCAGGAAGCAGGAGCAGAGGATGTCCCCTTGACCTATGAGATAAGAAAACAAACAAACCCATGTGAGGCAGGAGTGACATTTGTTCCGAGGCCTAATTTTAGAAGCAGAATGTGAGGAGATGAGCTGGAACACACATGGGCAGCTCCAGTGAAAAGTTGAGATGGAATGTTCTTGCTCTTACTCTGAATGTGCTGTGGGACCAGCATGCACTGGGTTTTGCAAACAGATAATTGCTGATAGATTATAGTTTTCTACTGGAGGGCCTGAGATAATTCGGCTGGCTCTCTGTGAACAAGGAAATAGAGTCGGTAGGAGCTGAAGGATGAAAAGTAACTTTCCTACATTAACCATCTAGGAAGCAAGTAGGAAGGGGAAGTAGAAACCCCCCAGAAGGATGACTCCCTTGATTGAATCTTCATGGTGCTTTGCAATTAGGGGCCCTAAAGGGGAAACTGGAAGACTGAAGGCTGTCTAGATGAGGCGTGGCAGATACATGGCATAAATACCACCCTCTTCTTTTCCAGGCCATGGCAGAAACCGCCAATCAATCATGGCACTTCTTCCTGCTAAGATCTTCAGTTCTTTTATGCTGAGATCTACAAAATCACACCTCTTCCTGTGTGAGTTCTCATTTTGTACTTCTGGTTGGAATAAATTAGAAATCACAAGACATCAAGAAACTGATACAAATCAAAAGGTTTCACTCTCCCTTTATTCCAGTTTATTGTGGTGGTCACGAAGTCTCTTAAAGTCAAGTTGATCTTGGTGATTTATTCCGGTCGAGGCACTTGTCTTATTTTTTTATTTTTATTTTTTGCATAATGAGATTAATGTTAATTTTCAGAGACCGACTCATACTAACCAAGCTTTAGAAAACTAATGTTGTGGTATAATAAGATATATACATGGGCTTTGCTCCCAGTTCTTGGTACAGAGCTCCTAAAACTCGGCATTTCTTGAGTGAAAGGACTGCCTTTTGTTATTCATAAGAAGATACTTCTCAGCACATCTGAGTTTATGCTAATGAGGTGACTTAAAGTGTTCCCTGGATAGTCTGGGATGGGGCAGATTATCAGCAAGACCTAGCGATTAGAGGGTAGGAACTTGCAGCCCCCATCCACAGCCTCTAGGAAGGGCAGCGGGAGGAAGGCTGGAGATTAACGCTCTACAAAAACTCTTGAACAATGATAGGGGATGAGCTTCCAGGTTGGTGAACACATAGAAGTGCTGGGAGGGTGGTGTGTCTGGAGGGAGCATGGCAGCTCCATGACTCTCCCCCCTTGCCCTAAGTATCTCTTCCAGCTGGCTCTTCCTGAGTTGTATTCTTTTATAATAAATCAGTAAACGTAAGTAAATGTTTCCCTGAGTTCTGTTAGCTATTCTAGCAAATTATTGAGCAAGAGAAGGGGGGTCAGGGGAACCTGATTTATAGCTGGTTGGTCAGAAGTGCAGGTGACAGCATGGACTTTCAATTGGCCTCTGAAGCGGGGGTGGGAGGTAGAGGAAGGGTGGGTGTGGCGAGACTGAGCCCTTAACCTGTGGGATCTGCTGCAATCTCCAGGTGGGTAGTGTCAGGATTGAATTTGTAGGGTACCAGTTTGTGTCTGCCCGAGATTGGGGAATTGCTTGGAGAAGGAAAAACCCACACATACTTTTAGCTTGCCCTGGGCCTTATCCACCTGAGAAGTAAAATTATCATGAGAAAGTTTCTTGGGAATTATGGAACCAGAACTAAAAGAATCAGTTGCCTGCGTTCCTTTATTCATTTATTTTTTTGATCGTTCTACATTGAAGACAAAGAGTCTGCTCTCTTAGGGCCTACATGGCAAGGAAGGGGGCAGATGGTCAACAAGGAAACAATGAATGAACAAAGTTATTTCCAGTAGTGTTACATGGTATAAAGGGTATAAGACAGGATATTGTGGTCGTGAATCAAACATTTGATTCACGCTTTGTCAGCAGACTGGCCTTTCTACAGTTGGTAAATTCCTGACACCAGAAGCAGAATGACTCAGGCCTCGGGCAGGGACACGCCTTCTCCCTTGGACGGTGCTCTCACGGGGACTGCAAAACATGCCTCAGTGTGTCCTGCTCATAGACCCCTTGACATCGATCAGCGATCCTTATGCTGGGGAGCGGAGTAGCACAGAGTTGTGGTTAAGAGCAGGAGCCCTGCAGCTGGGACAGACCTGGAGACATACCCTGATTGTGCCACTTTTAGTCATTCAACAAACGTCCATTGAGTATATATTGTGTACCAGGTGCTGTACTGGTGCTAAAGACAGGCAGTGAACAAATACATATGAAATATGACATTTATCTTTGGACACCTATGTTCACAGCAGCATTATTCGCAATAGCCAAAAAGGTGGAAACAACCCAAGTGTCCACTGATGGATGAACGGATAAACCAAAGGTGGCATAAACACACAATGGAATATTATTCAGCCTTAAAAAGGCAGGTAATTCTGACCCATGCTACAGCGTGGATGAACCTTGAGGACACTACGCTGAGTGAGATAAGCAGTCACAAAAGGACAAATACTGTTACGTGAGGCACCTAGAGTACCTCACATCAGGTGCACATAAATTCATAGAGACAGAAAGTAGAAGGCTGCTTGCTGGAATCAGGGGGAGAGATGGGGAGTTGGTGTTTAATGGGTACAGAATTTCAGTTTTGCAAGACGAAAAGAGTTCTGTGGATGGATGGTGGTGACGGTCGCACAATGATACACTTAAAAATGGTTAAGATGGTACATTTTATATCATGTGTGTTTTACTACTATAAAAACAACATAAAACTAAAAGGGCCGTTAAACACTGAGAAGAATACAGCAGGTACAGGGGATAGAGAGTGGCCTGGGTAGTTGCTGTTTTGGGAAGGGTGGTTTAGGCATAGCCTCTCTTAGGACATGACAGAAGAGACCCAAAGGAAATGAGGGTACAGGCCATGAGGACGTTAGAGAGAACATTCCAGACAGAGGGAAGAGCAAGTGGAGGGAGCCTGAGCTGGGAGCAGGCTTGGTGTGTTTGAGGATCAGCCAGGAGGTCCTAGATTGGACTGGAGGGGGCGGGGGTGAGCAGACAGGAAACGAGGTTTGAGAGGGAGACCGAGGCCAGATCAGGTCACATCCTGCCACCACGGTAAGGACCTCAGGTCGTTCTCCAGGTCAGCTGGGAAGTCACTGGAGGGTTTTGATGGAGGGGCGACATGGTCTCAGTTATATTTTCAAAAGAATCATCCTGACTCCCTGGCAGAGAATAGACCTCAGGGGACCAAGAGTGGAGGCAAGATGACCAGTAAGGAAGCCGATGCAGCTAGAAAGCAAGTCAGGGTGAGGGACGAAGGTGGCGTGGACAAGGGTGGTATTGGTGGAAGCGGCAAGAGGCGGTCTGATTCTGCGTGTTAAATGTTGAAGGTAGCGGACCAGTGTGACGGTAGTTAGCAAGATGACTTTTACGCAACAGGGTGATGGCCGGCTCTTCTGGTCTAACAGGCTCCCCACTGAGGCCCCTTCACTCCCACACGAGGTCTGTGCCCACCCAGCTGCCTCTGTCCACCTCTGCTTCTCATCACCGAGGCCCAAGGAACACTGGGTCCTTGATCAGCCGTGGAGGCCCCGGGTGCTGCCTCCAAACGTCCCTCTACCTGCCTCCCCACCCCCACTCGGCACCACTGCTCCCGCTCCAGGGGGCAAAGGCCAACTGCCATCAAGGTCCCCAGAAGCGAGCCCATATCTAACCTGATGCATCTCAAGCCCTGCCCCTTTGCGAGAGGCGGGCCTTTGGGGTGTGGGCTCCGCAGCCTCTGGCCCTGAAGTTCTACCTCTTCTTCATCTTCCTTCTCTCGTTCATCCGCCAAGAAGCATCAGGGCTTCCCTTCTTCCTGGAGGGGACCTGCGTCAGGTGGGACTCCCTGAGCTGGTTTGCCGGCCTTGCTGCTTGAAATGTTAAAGGGGAGATAAAGGGATTTTGAAAACCCTTTTCTCTCTTGACAAAGCCTTTGCATGGATTTGATAACCCTTTTATAGATGGTAGACGTTGAACTTGAATCTGTCTTTTTCTTGGTTTCCTTACTTGAACATTCTAATGTTCTTCCCTGCAACACTCCTCCCCCACCCCCCTGAGCTAGGACGAAGGTCATTTGCAGAGAAATGCCAAAAAGAAAAGCACAGTGATAGATTCCAAGGTACTACACCTCTCACATAAGTGGACTTTAATAATGTGAAGCAGTTTCCATAAGTTTCCCAAGGCAGAGTTGCCTGTGCCCACGAGCTGTCTCCAGCGCCGCAGGGAATGGCGGTGCCTTGATCTCCTCTGCCTGGTGCTGCATGGACCAGGCTCATCCCTTGCCCCGACTGTTTGGTTGAGGACATTTTTGGAAACTCTCCAGAGAAAAATGTTAAAACCAACCTGTAACAGGTTGTCACTGGCATGGAGCGAAGCAGGAGGTGTGGAAACGGGCAGCCGTTTGGAGGTTTGCAGTCGGATGCAGTCGGATGGAGGTTTCTTGAAAGTTGAAGGGAACCATGGATACAAACACAGGGTGTAAGGTCAGGACCTTGGGCGCAGGGTGGGGACACTGGACAGGAAGAGAAAGACCCCAGACTCCTGTTGGAACCAAGTCAGTCGCCGTTTTCAGCGCTGGACTGGCATGTGGTCCAGCGGGCTGGAAGTAAGTTCGGAGGGTGGTGAGTTGCAGAAGCTGTGGGCTGTGGTCCAGGCACTGCCCCTCATGAGTTGTGTGGTTAATTTCCAAGACTCAGTTTCTTTATCAGTAAAATAGGAACAATAGTGTGATCACCTCTGTCCAACCCATTTCACAGGTTTCCTGGCCACCTGGTGTATAAAAGGGCTGCGTAAATTCCTAGGTTGGGACACATGAGGGCTGGGAGGCAGAAGTTGTCCCCAAGGCAGAGATGTCATGATTCGCAGTCTTCCGAGACCCCTGCCTGGGAGCCTGGACCACTCGCCTGGGTCCGAGGGTTCAGTGGGCTTCTCATCCCTTACCAGGAGTGGGGATATTTGGAGGCAACTAGAAAGCTCTGTGTGGTGCCCCCACTGGGGTCGTCCGGGGCTGCTGACTGCTTTTACTTAGCAACAGGCGTTTCAAATGCACAACACAAGACTGTAGCCCCTAGGAATGCAGCATTTTTGAGCAGCGATGTACAGCATGCCGGCTGTAAAACATTGCCGTGTTCACACTAGCGCTCAAGACATGTGAAGAGAAGCGAATATATTACTGCTGGAATATTTCTGTATTGAGGAGAACCTTGCCATTACCCTTCAGAGCCTTCTGGAAGAAATTAGGATCATTTTTAAGAGGCCTGCTTGAACGCAGTGAAGCATTCATTCCTTTTATTTTATTCCTTACACATTTACAATTGGAAAATTTCATTATTCTGGAATTATTAAGTAGTTGGGGGAAGGATTACTTATTTTTAAATTTATTTTTGAGAACTCCTTTCCTTATTTCTTTCCATGTTAAAAAATGTATTCTCTCAGAAGCCGATTTCTTTTTCTTTTTTCGGCGTGTGTGTGTTGAAAAAACCTTGGCCTGAGCTTGAGAGGCTGACCTTTAACTTCAGAGGAGGAAGTGCGGTGTCGGGCAGCTGGGGAGGGCGAGAGGGAGGGCAGAGTGAGTCAGAGGCTTTGCAGTGCCCTCCTCCCTCCTCCCAGACAGGAGCCAAACCCGTCCATCCAATGCTACATGGGAAAAAGGAATCCTGTAGAAGTGACCGCTGTGGTGATGACAGCGTAAGTGGTTCCTCTTTTGAAGTCTTAATGCTCCCAGAGCTGTGGGAACCGCAGTCGGCGTTCACCGTCCTCCCTCCACCACTGGCGAGCCATAAGGAGCCGGGCGTTTTCCCTCCGAGATGGAGGAGAGGGGCTGTGACTGTGAAGAACCATTGACCTTAGGAGCTGAGCTGGAGGCTGATGAGCGGGCAGCATTTCAGGGTGGGCCCTGGGTTCACAGTGACCTTGAACCATGACTTCAGTTTTTTGGCAGCTGCCTCTCCAGAAGAAGGGGGGCCCACTGCATTTATTATCTGAGAACTGTGGTGTCCTGTAACTGAGTAGACCGGCCACGTCCATGGGGCGGCCCGTGGTGAGCGCTCTGTGCCGATGGAAGGGGCTCTTGTCTGCCTGCCGCCTCTTCTTTGGAACTTTTCCTGTGCAACTGAAACCGAGGTGTGAGCCTCCCACCCCCACATTTCTGAAATCTCAAGTCACGTACCCACCATCTTTCTTTTGTTTTAAATCACTTTTTTTTTTTTTTTTGGCCACACAGCATGCAGGATCTTAGTTCCCCGACCAGGGATTGAACCTGCAGAGTCTTAACGGTTGGACCACCAGAGAAGTCCCCAGCGTCTTTTTTCTTCTGACTCCATAACAGTGATTTTGGGAATGGTCTCATTGTCCTCAGCAATGGCAAGCCAGCAAATGAGCAGTTGCTATGTATAAGCTTGGTCCTAGGAACAACAGATGGAGGGAGAGGGAGGGAGAGAGAGAGAGAGAGAGAGAATCTTCTTTAGGGTCTTACAGAGGATCTGAGGATAAGGACATGGATTCTTCCCTCAGCATGCCACTAAAACTCTTCTCACCCGGGTCATCCATGACCTCCTAACCATCAGTTCCAGCAAACATTTCCCATCGCCTTCCCTGCCGTGGGAGAAACAACCTCCTATTTGGACATCCTCTCTTGAACTCCCAAGACAGCACTCAGCCTTGGTTCCCCTGCCCCCTTTCACACTATGTCTTGAGGTCAGTTGTTCTCTACATCTGTCCCATGGATGTAGCTGCTGTTTCTCAGACTTCCACTTTTGGTCTTCTTCTCACTCCTCCATTTTTTTTTTTTCCTCAGCAATTTCATCTTATCCCAGAGCATTTGATTCTACATTTTTAACAGGCTTCGCAGGTGTGTTGAGTCCCAAGCAGTTTTGAGAATCTCTGGACTTCTTAATCCCTCTGGTCTTAGCTTCCCCACCTATAACATGGGGATAATACTGGTACTTGCCTCATTGGACTGTTGTCAGCATGAAGTGTGTTCATGTATGTAAAGCACTTAGAGCAGTGCCTTGCTCATAGTCAGCCTTACGTACGTGTCTGTTGTTGTTAAGTTTAGGCAGAGGCCTGATGGGAAACAGGTCTTCAAAGGAGCATTGAGGCCTTTTGCAGAGACATAGTTGTTACCCCAAATCTAGTCTCCCCTTCCGGAATCCCCACATGGCCACGCAGAATCTCTTGCAGCTAGGTGTGCCTGTGTAACTAGGTTCTGGGAAACAGGGGCTCACTGGAAATGTCCTGTGGCAGTTTCTGGGAACTTCCCTACAAGCCAGCTTTGTCATCTCTTCTTTCTGCCATTCTGCTGCCCAGAACTTGAGGTGGTGGCTGCCATCTTGGAACATGAGCGTGACCATTTATGAAGCTTGTCAGGATGCTGAGCTGAAAGTGCCTGAGCGCTCAGGAGTTCATGTAGCGCATCTCCTTACGCCCTGGATTGCTCACCTCTTGAGTTTTACATGAGAGGGGAATAAACTTCTGTCTTTTTTTTTTTTTTTAATAAATTTATTTATTTATTTTTGGCTGCATTGGGTCTTTTGTTGCTGTGCGCGGGCTTTCTCTGGTTGCGGCGAGCGGGGGCTACTCTTCACTGTGGTGCACGGGCTCATTGCAGTGGCTTCTCTTGTTGCGGCACACTGGCTCTAGGCACGCAGGCTTCAGTAGTTGCGGCATGCGGGCTCAATAGTTGTGGCTCGTGGGCTCTAGAGTGCAGGCTCAGTAGTTGTGGCGCACGGGCTTAGTTACTCCGCAGCATGTGGGATCTCTGTGAACCTGTGTCCCCTGCACTGTCAGGTGGACTCTTAACCACTGTGCCACCAGGGAAGTCCCGAAACTTATGTCTTTTTAAAGCCACTATGTTTTTGGGTCTACAAATTGAATTGTAGCCAACCTAATCTTAGGTGATACAGAATGTTGATACAGGCAGTACATATTGAATTAGGCATCGAATGCCAAATTATCTTTTATTTGGTAGTTAGTAGGAGATCCATTGAAGGTTTGGGGTCACACAATGGGGAATTCACTTTAGGAAGATTAATCTTCCAGTCATCTCCAGCCATGTGAAGGTGGTGAGAGAGCCTGGAGGTGGGGAGAGTAATGAGGAGACTGATACGGAGTGGACAGGACAGGAGGCAATGACGGTCTCAGGCAGGAAACGGTGGTGGAAATGGAAAGGAGAGGCTGGGTGGCAGAATCTGTGTTAAAAGAGACCCAAGAGTACTTTGCAGCTGATAGGATGTCTCGGTGAAGACATGGGAGAGGGAAAAGGTGACTTTGAGGCTTTGGGGGAGAAATTTGGAGGATGATTCAGTGGTTTCCTGAAACTGTCATGTACTGGTCTCTAACCAGACTCCGCAGTCAGTGACTTCATGTTGGTAGCTTGAAAGTGGCCATGGTGGGAATACGGAAACACTGTGGAAATCAAGAGATGCTACACATCAGGGCTCCTCTGTCTCCCCACAGAGAGTCAGTTTATCAGCACACCACTGAATTCAAATGCCCCAAATGTGAAAGTCAGGAGGAAGAGCTGGTCTGGGAGATACAATGAGCTTCACTTTACCCATGAAAATTTGAGGTGTTGGCTAGCCACAGTGTGGGTGAAAGCTAGTTTGGAGGCAAGCACACAGCAATAGAAGTGCTGAAGCTGTAGGTGTCATAAATCATCAAGGGGAGATTGTGGACCAAAAAGAAAAGGGCAGAAAACAAAACCCTCAGGAATATGTCCTTTTAGGACTCAGAAGGAGGAAAAGAAACCAATGGAAACAGAAGAAACAATCGGAGAGACAGTAGGGAAATATAGGAAAGTTCTGTACTGTGGAAAAGAGGAGAGAGAGAGAGGGAGGGGCCAGGAGCTGTAGAGGAGCTGAAACAAGTGAGGTCTCAGAAAAGGCTGCTGAATTTGGGGATTAAGAAGCCATTGGAGGGCAATGTCTATAAAGGGATGGTTGCAGAAGCCAGATTCCTTCTTCAAAGCCGGGGCCCAAGAATATATGAAGCTAATTTGTACAGCATCCAGCAAAACTTCTAGTGCATCACAGGCTATACATAAATGCACTTTGATGCATTTTATAAATGCAAAGTACTTTGGAGATTACTTGACTGTGTCTAAAGAAATTGGGTCATTTACTGATCTTTAAGACTACATGGAGCCTGGGGCTACCTAATCACGAAAGGAAGAGTGGTCTTGGGGGTGGTGGAGGTTTGATGTGGGGCGAGCGTCTTGGCCCACGTGATTAAGCTGTCATCCAGTGACTAAGGAGATAAGCCTGTCTCTACGCAGGGGCTGTGGAGCTGACCACATTGTATGTGCCTCAAGCTGCTCTTTGATTAGCAGCTGATGCTGCAACATTTTACTGTCCTTTGCTCCATATCTCAGTCCTAGCCCTTGTCTGCAGGAATTGCTTTGTCTTTGGTATTCTATCAATATGTTGGCCTCTATGTGCTATAACTGTGGTGATGTTTTTCTGTAGTGCAATATCCTCAGAGGTATGCATGAAAGTTCCTCAAAATATTTCTCTATTTCATAGTTACCTGCCTCTTTTGGGAAAGCAGAGGGATGGGAGACTGGAGGGATGAAGGAGAAATCACACTTACAGAATGCCCACTGTTTTAAAAATTCATTTAGCAACTATTTATTAGACACCTCTAGTTTCCAGGCCTTTTGCACCTCATATCATCTTCCAAGAACCTTTCTGGGAGGTTATCATCCTACCCATTTTACAGATGAGTACTTCTGTGCTCACTCATTCCCCTGCAGGTATTGGAGGGCAGATTGATTTCTAGAACTTTATGATGAGGAGGGTTTTTGTTTGTTGGTTGGTTTTTTAGCATCGTATGTGTTTGATTCAGAGTTGACCTTCAAGACTCTGGATGTGACATCTTCAGCAAGTCCTGGAGTTCTGCCTACCTGTGGGAGTGGGACCTCATCTAGAGTCTAACACTTAATCATGCTCATCTCCTTGTGGATTCGGCTTCCAGTCACAGGCTCCAATTATTTCTTGATGTAGAAATATAGGACTTGGAAGACTGGCTCAGGCTGTCATCCATTTTACATTCATTCATTCAACACAAATGTGATGAACTCTTACTCTGCCGAACACTGGGATTGTAGAATTAAATAATCCTTCGTCTCTGTTCTCAAGGAGCTTGTACATTGCATAGCAAGCCCAAGATCAGAAAGTAGGTCCTTCTCAGCCAAGTCAAAATCAATGATCAAATACCTAGTACTACTTTGTTGTGTAACCTGTGGTTTCTGTGCACTTTTGTTCTGTGGTTATCCTTACGATATTTCCTCCATTTATTTCATATGACATCAGCTCCCATGAGGAGTAAGTGCCTTGAGATCTGGCACTCTGTCTCATATGACTTTGTACCTGCACCAAATGGCACAATGTCTGGCACATAATCTGTGTTCATCGGATGTTCGTTGAATTAATAGACAAGTTACAAGGACTGTTTGTTAATTAATAGTAGTATTCTTATATATCAAATATGAGGCCCAAAGACTGACTTAGTAAATTCAGAACATGCTAGAATTCGGATTTCTGATATCTAAATGTTAACGTTTTATACACTAATTTATTTATTTTATTTTTGATTTTAGTGCACAGAGTTGAATTCAATATATTTTTTAAGTCATGATTCACCAAAATCGTCATTCTGTGCAGAGCCCCTCTCTTTGTTATGTTTTGTTTTTTTCCCCCTTACTTTTCTCATTTCCTGCTGCCTGCCGCCTGCCGCCCACTCTAGTTTGTTGTTTGAGTCCTTAGATATGCATGTATTTTTGAAGAATAAATAGTGTTTGGATTATGTATGTGTGGTACTTAATTCCCAAGCAATTAGAGACTTTCTGGTTACCTTCCTGTTATTGATTAAAGAACATACACTGTATCCTTTCAGGTTTACTGAGGTTTGCTTTTTGGACTAGGATATCATCTATTTTGGTAAATATTCCATGCATATTTCAGAAGAGGATGTATTCTGCAGTTGTTGGGTGCAGTGTTTAATATTTCTTGATTAGGTCAAGTTTATTAATCACATGGTTCATATTTTTTATATTTTTATTGATTTTGTCTGGAGAAACGTACAATCTGCTACAATGATTATGAATTTCTATTTTTTTTTTAGTTTTTTTCTTTTGCTTTATATATTTTGAGACTATGATGTTAGGTGCTTAGAAATTTAGAATTGCTGTTTCTTCCTAGTAGACAGAAGCTTTTATGATCACGAAGTGTCTTTCTCTAAGTGTTTCTTGCCTTAAAGTTTATATTTTCTCATGTTAATGTAGCTACATTAACTTTCTTGGGGTTAGTGTTTGCATAGTACATCTTTTTTATCATTTTACTCTTAGCACTTCCATTTCTATATATTTAAAGTGAGTCTTTTGTAAGCAGCATATAATTGGGTTTTGTTTTGATTTCTCAGTATTTCAGCTGAAGTGTTTAGTCAGCTTGCAGTTAATGTAATTACAATATACTTGAGATAAGAAATTTCATCTTCCTATTTGCTTTCAGTGTGTTTTACCTTTTCTGTGTTTCTTTTCTGCCCTTGTTTGCCTTCTCTTTCATGTAAGCTCTTTTTTAAAAAAACATTCCTTTCTTTCCTCTGTTAGTTTATAGTTCTTTTCCTATTGTTAGTGCTTACTCTAGAGATAACCACATGCATCCTTGACAATGTCACATCTAACCTAAATTTGTACTGTTACCATTCCCTAGACACAATGAACCTTAGAACATTTTAACTCCCATTAACCCCACTTTCAACTTATTTACTATCGTTTGTCCTGTATTTTAATTTTATATGTATTTTAAACCCCACAAGACCGTTATGTGGTATTGTCAGTGTTTAGATAATTATGTTTGTTGTGATTTATGTAAATTATGTTTATTCAGATTTGTCATTAGTGCTACTCTTTATTCTTTCCCGCATTTAAAAAAAAATAAATGTATTTATTTATTTTTGGCTGTGTTGGCTCTTCATTGCTGTGTGCTGGCTTTCTCTAGTTGCGGCGAGCGGGGGCTACTCTTCGTGGCGGTGCGCGGGCTTCTTCTCGTTGCGGTGGCTTCTCTTGTTGCGGAGCACAGGCTCTAGGTGTGCGGGCTTCAGTAGTTGTAGCTCGTGGGCTCAGTAGTTGTGGCTTGTGGGCTCTAGAGTGCAGGCTCAGTAGCCGTGGTGCACAGGCTTAGTTGCTCCACGGCATGTGGCATCTTCCCAGACCAGGGACTGAACCCTTGTCCCCTGCATTGGCAGGCAGATTCTTAACCACTGCGCCACCAGGGAAGTCCTTTCCTGCATTTCTGAACTTATGTCTAGGATCATTTTCCTTTGGTCTAAAGAAAATCTTGTAGTATTCCCATTAGATTTGATGTGCTGCTAATATTCTCAGTTTTTGTTTGAAAATATGTTCACTTAAGCTTAATTTTTGAGGGGTTCGTTTTTTCTGAGTATAATATTCTAGATTGGCAGTTATGTTCTTTCAGCACTTTGAAGATATTATTTCAAAGTCTTCTGGATTCCGTTGTTGCTACTGAGAAGTATGGTGTCAACGAATCTGTCCTTTTCCTCTGACTGCTTTTAATATATGTCTTTGGTCTTTAAGCAGTTTTTCAGTGTTTCTCACTATGTGCAAAGATATAATTTTCTTTAGTATTTGTTTTTGCTGTTTGTAGTACTTCCTGAGAGTGTAGCTGATGTCTCTTGTCATTTTGGGGGAATTCTCAGCTATTCCCATCTTTCCTGGGATTCCCCCTACATTAGGCCATTTTTTTGTATTATACGTTTCCTGCACATCTAAACGTTTTTACATTCTTCTGTATTTTCTTCCTTTTGTCTTTTCTTGCTTCAGTTTGGATATTTTCTTCTAATATCATCTAGTCCACAAATGCTCTTTTGAGATAACTTCAGTAATTACACTTTTTCACTTCTAGAATTCTCCTTTAATTCTTTGAAAAATATATGTTCCAAGTTTTCGGCTCAGCTCTTGGCCAAGATTCTCTCTCTCTTTTTTAATTCTGAAAACATATTAAGCATAGTTATTCTAAAGTCAGTGCTTGATAACTCCACTATCTGGGTTTCCTCTTGGCCAGTTTCTGTTTAGTTTAGCTCATTGGCAAGGTCTTGGTATAGGTGGTGCTGGCCCAAGTAAGGTTGTTTCTGTGTAGATGGGAATTCTGCCGTGTTCTTCATATGCCCATAGTGTTCTGGTCCAGATCAGACAGGGGTTGGTGAGCTGCTGAGAGGAACCCCAACTCTGTCAGATTTAACAGCGTGTAAGAAGAAATGGGAGCAGAAATTTAAGAATTCTAATTGAATGCTGTAGTTGGTGAGCATAGCTGCAAGTTAGCATAGAGTTGAGAGAGAAATGGTTTCGAGAAAGTATTTCAGGTCTCTAACGATAACAATAATAATAACTAATATTTATAAGAACTGGGTTTGTACCAGACAATGTGTCTGGTAAGTGTTTGTCTGGATTATCCCTTCAAGGCACACAAAAACCATGAGCTAGTTGCAGTTATTAATCCCATTAGATGCCACATCCGAGAATTAGAGAGACTGACTTGTCCTGGGTCACCCGGAAGTAAGTGGCTGAGCTGGTCCGACTGACCCAGGACTCCTGTGCTGAATGACGAGCCACGCTGCTGCTCGGAACTCGGGCCCTTTTGTTTGAAGAATGGGCTTTTAGTATTCTCCACGAGAAGACTTGCTCTTGTACCTTTTCTGAGTTGCTTATTTAGTAGCATGAGCATCTGGTTCTAGAGGATTTAGTGTTTAAAAAGCAGCAAAGGTAATGTAGAGGCAGAGACATTTAACAGGCTTCCTTTCTTCTGCTGCCACTATTGGCATTTTGCTCCCGGGCTTGTTTCATTTTCCCTTGGCAATGAGCTAGAATACATCAGCAGGGACAGACACCACCAAAGCGCAGCTGCCCCGGTCAGTGGGTAAGATGGCCAGACCTTGGCGGCTGAGGGGGACAAACGAAGCCACAGGTGACCTTCAGAAATTCAGCTGTACGTATAGCTTCTCTGAGCCCCCCAGTGTGAGCGGAGATGCAGGTTTCACTTAGATTTTCTTCTACCCTTTTGGTATTTGGTATTTTCCTCATCTGGGTCTGATGATCCTGGTGTTTTTCATCTGTTTTACTGATGCATGCGCTTTCTTTCTGAAGTGGACAGAGTGCCGTGTTTCCGGCCAGGCACCTTTCCCATTTCTCTTAAGCCAGGGACGTTTATAGAGAGGTGGCATCATGTACTTCTTGTTCCTGTCAGATTTACCCACGTAGACTCCCCTGGATATCTTGAGGGAGCCAGCAGCGCCATTCCATGCATTTTCTCTGTGAACCAAGAAGTTGTATTTAGTCCAGATGAGATGGAACAGTTGCTGGAGGCTGAGTGAGGCTGAAGGAGTGAATGGGGATTTTGTGAGATTTATTCTGTAAAGCTGGCCCTGAGCCTAAAGCAACCCCTCCTGGCTCCTGGCACTTACTTGGGAACGTTTGAAGGACACTCCTTTCAGGGCCTGAACCCCGGCATAAGGAACAGAGGAAAAGGCAAATAAATCCAGCTTTATCGCCTAAGACCTGGAACTCAGAAAAACTCTGACTGCAGTTTGGGGTGAAGTCGGAATGGGTTCTTTTGCTCGCTTCATCCTGAAAAATATCTGCACACCCTCCTCCGTTAAAGAAGATAGGGGAATAGGTTCATTTGTATCGTTTTTTTTTAGATTCCGCATATAAGCGCTATCATATCTTGTCTTTCTCTGACTTACTTCACTTAGTATGATAATCTCCGGGTCCATCCATGTCGCTACAAATGGTGGTTACCAGAGGGGGGAAGAGTCAGGGGGAGGGGTAGATTGGAAGTTTGGGATTGACATATACACGCTGCTATATGTAAAACAGGTAACCAACAAGGACCAGTGTATAGCACACAGAACTCTGCTCAGTACTCTGTGATAACATAAATGGGAAAAGAATTTGAAAAAGAATAGATACATGTATATATATAATTGAATCACTTTGCTGTACACCAGAAACTAGCACAACGTTACTAATCAACTATACTCCAATATAAAATTTAAAGGAAAAATGAAAAAAAAAAAAGAAGATGGGGAGAAAAGGGCCTCAGTGATGTGATGTCATCTTGATTCCCTTTGCAGCAAAAAATCTCGATCTTTTTTCATGAACCAGGTGCCAACCTATCAAAACTCTGGAAATGACACAGTGACATCTCCCCCTGGTTACAGGTAGGTGTGAAGTTCGGGGAGATGTCTGTTCATAACTTTTTTCCTGATAGATTTTCAAGTCATGCATACCAGTAGGGGTAATAAAGATAGCGCCTGAGGTCTGCTAGGCAGTTTTCTCGAAGTTGTTGGTTTTCATGTTGTGCAGGCCGAGCTTCCCTGCAGGCCAAGGCTGGCTGATTGTCTTGCCGGCTCACAAAAGAGAAAGTAGGTGTCTCAGTGGGAGTGGAGTACAACCGTCATCTCCATGGGGCTGTGTGTGCAGGGGACGCGAATAGAAGTGGATTTCTGTGGAAACCTTATGATTGAGCTTTTTGCTTTTATTATTTGGTTTCCATGGTAAGTCCTTTCAAAAGACTAAGATAGCAGTGTCTTTACATACCCAGGAGAGGAGTGCAAACGAGGCATCAGCAGAGGCTTGAGGGTTTACAAAGCAAGCTCATGGGCAATGCCTCATTGGGTCCTCACAAAAGCCCCGTGATATAGGTAAGGGTTGTTATTCCCATTTTGCGGAGGAGGAAATTGAGGTCCAAGGAGGGTAACACAGCGGGAATGTAGCTACATCAGGGGTTGTCAGGCAACTGCACGGAAGCTTTCACAGGGTGCTCTGCATCGCCCAGGTTCAGGGCCATCACCTCAGGACCAACAGCAGCTCCCCGCCCTGCAGGCCTCATGGTGCAACCACAATTAGATGAATTCTCAAGCGGGATTGGTGCCCGCAGAGGGCATTTGGGAAGGTGTGGGAGCTTTTTAGTTTCAATCACTTGGGGTGGAGAAAGCCATTGATATCTAGAGATGGGGGCCAGGAACGTTAAATGTCCTACGCAGGACCATGGTACAGAATGAAGACTTCTGCCCACATTTTCAATAGCATCCCTGTCAAGAAACACAGATGAGCATCTTTTTCTTCTATTTAAAAAATACATATGGGGTTTATACATGTGATTATATTTGAGGTGAAGAAGTTTCCCCTGCCGAAAGGAACCTTTGAAACTGACTGGGCTGGCTGTCTTTTGGGGCACCTCCAGCTCGAAACGCCCACTACTCTTGGCATCCTTGTTTCTGGAATTCCCCAGAGTACCACAGAGAGGAGTGCTGGCCTGCTGTTGCTGGTCTAAAATTCCCGGGTGGAACCATTTCAGCCTTTCCAGCTGAATATCGTAAAACGGGTGGGTGGCTTGAGCCCCGTGCACAGGGACTGGCCCTTGCTGATCTGAACCACTCAGATCGAGACCCTTAGGTCCTCCCCGCCCACGAAAAGGGATCTTGCTGCAAATTCTGAGACTCAGCCAACTGCCAGGTTAAAGACAAGGGTGCCAGCTCTCCTCTCTACCCTGCCGAGGAGACCTGGATCCCAGAGCCCTCCATCTACTTGAGAGAAGCTCTTCCCATGCAGCGTCAGATTTTCCCGCTGAAAGTGTCAAGGTTGGGGGTGGCAGGGAAGAGGGTGTCGCAGGAACCCATCTGTCACAGCCATGAGCTGGTGAGAGCTGAGCTGTGACAGTTTATTCACAAACCCTGAGAGCGCTGCTGGCAGCATCTCAACCCTTCCCTGATCGTCCTGGCCACAGGGTTTCCTCACATCTGCTGCCATCTGCCTCCCCGCAGGAACTGGGGGCCGCTGGAGAAGCCTGGCATTCTCTTAGTAGCTCTTATTTGCACTCAGTGACAGAAAGAGGCTTCAGTGTGGATGAGGGTAGAAAGAGAAAGCTCTTCGGGGCTGCCATAAGAATCGAAACAGACACCACACGCCTTGCAGTAATGCTGGGCCCCTCACAAGAACCCTGAGGGGTGGGTATGGTTATGTCCACTTTACAGATGGGGAAACTGAGGCTTGGGATGAGGACATAAACCATCCAAGACCCCATAGCTTCTAGGCAGTACAACCAGATTCCTACCCACATCAGCCTGTGTTAAACAGCATCTTTGAGGTCATTGCCTACCCGGCCTCTGGGAGCCTGGGCTTGCCATTTACTTCTGGGGTCCAGTTTCTTGCGTGAGGACTGCCGGGGTTCTGAGGGGCTAGTAGCCCAGACTCTTGGGTCTTTGCTCATTGTCATATCCTCTTGTCTAGTCTGATACCTGGCGTATAGGGAGTACTTAGCAGCTCCTGTTGAATGAATGCGTTTGAAGTCTAGGCTTCCTTCACATATGTGTGCAGTAATCACGTTTTCTTATAAATTCAACCGCCCAGCTGCCTCGCAGATGAAGTAGCTTCTACATCCGGGTGAGGGGTTTTAGGAAAGAGGACGGGGGTCCTGGCGTGTACCACGCCTGGAGTTCAGAGTATGGCTATATACAGGGGACAGCTCCTAGGAGTCACAGAAGCAGTTGTGGTCTGTGTGAAGGGCTCCTTCACAGATACGGGGGCCAGAAAGTCTCCACCTGGCCTTGCTCCTGTCTGACACAGGGAGGGGACTGCGACGCGGCAAGCGAGGCATTTGCTCCAGTCACAGAGTTTAAGAGGGAACAAGATCTCAGTCATCAAGATGAATAAAGTTTTAATGAACTATTAACAAAATCCAAATCAATGCACGATAATCCATGACGAACAGATCATCAGCATGTTAAACAAAGGGAGGATCAGTAGCCCCAGCGCCTGGACTGAGCTGTACTAGAGCCCGCGGCGAAAGGGACAGTCACTCCCACTGACCCTGTCTTTTTTTTTTTTTTTTTGCAGTACACGGGCCTCTCACTGTTGTGGCCTCTCCCACTGCGGAGCACAGGCTCTGGACGCGCAGGCTCAGCGGCCATGGCTCACGGGCCCAGCTGCTCCGTGGCATGTGGGATCTTCCCGGACCGGGGCACGAACCCGTGTCCCCCGCATCAGCAGGCGGACTCTCAACCACTGTGCCACCAGGGAAGCCCCCACTGGCCCTGTCTTTATTTAACATGTTTATATTTTGTTTGTTGTGAATTTTTTTGCATTAGTTTAGATTTTTAAAAACTACTGCATTAAAATGCAGTTCATCCTGTATTTTATTTGTGGTGCCCCTTACCTTTGCACCCAAGGCGAGAGCCTCCCTGCCCTCGCCCTGGTCTGGCCCTGCCCTGCCCTTGAGTCCTGCCACCTCCCTCTTGCTTCTCCAGCCAGACTGTCCATCGTGCTCAGAACACCGCAGGTACCTTCAAGCCCCAAGGCCTTTGCTCAGGCCACTCTTTTCCTGGCCCTCCCTTTCCCCACAATTCTGGTTGTCTGTCTCCAGCCTCCTGTAGGTCTTTGTTCCTTTATATGCTGATTATTCTTTGCTTTCTTCCTGTCCACTCTAGTGCCCCAGGAGGGCAGGTGTTTTCATCTGTCATGGCCAGGCATGTGGTTAGATGCTCGATAAATATTTGACACACGAAAGAATAAACAAAGATGATGAACAGGTCTCACTGTTGAGGAACCTAAAAGCCACAATGAGGAGTTTTAGTCTAAGGGACAATAGCCACTGTTGGTTTCTGGAAAAAGAAATAACTACCTAGCTACAGTGCATATGTTGCAAGCCCTGTTGCGTACTTTGTATAGGTATATTTAACTCCTTGAATCCTCCCGACCACCCTCGTCCCCATGTTTTACAAATGAAGAAAGTGAGACCTGGAGAAGTTAAGGATCATGTCCAAGTGCAAGGGCCTTGGATTCACACATAGATCAGTCTGAGCTTCAGTGAGGACTCTTGATGTTTGTAGGAGGTGTTGGATAAGGAACTTAGAGACTAGAAGTCGGTGGAGAAGCAGAGAAGGGATGTGTGAGATGAGGGAGGGAAGGGTGATGCTGCAGAACGATGTGACTGTCACCTCTCCGCTCTGTCACCCCGTATCCCTACGCTCAGGGCGCAAGTCCCGGGAGGACCAGATGGGCTTACTGCCAATCAGTCGAAAGGAGGTTGGGACTAGGTTAGGAGTGGCTGGCGGACAAGTCATTCACTCAACTAGACTGAGCTCTGTTGAAAAAAAATGCGTTCGGGACTTGTTTTCAAATGAGATTTTAATCGGATTAGCAATGTCATATTTTGTAGTCACAAACAAACCTGTACTTTTTTATGGCTCCAGTTTATTCACGAGGTCCTTGCTGGCAGCTCTCAGATCTGCGGGGGCCATCTGGCCAATCTCTGGGAGCTCTTCAAGGGACAAGGGCACTGCTGAATAGAAAGAGAGACCTGTCAGGAACCCAGGAAAGCCTGGGCTGGCATCCTGGTTCTGCAGACTTCACCCTTCTGAGCCCATTTCTTCAGGGATATGGTGATAATAATCCCCTTCTCACAGGGTGCTGTAAGGGTTAAATGAGACAATTTATACAAAGCACCTAGTGTCTTACCTGGCACATAGGAGGTACACCATGGATGTTCGTGTCCTTGACTCTTTTTGTCTTTTTTTTTTTGAGTTCTTTGTAGGCTGGTCAGTGGGAAAGTAGGAACAGGCAGAGGACAAGAGCTGAAAGTGGATTGCCATCTAGGAAACACTGACAAATAGGGCTATAGATGACCCTCAATATTGCCACATTACATAAGCACACACTGAAAAGTGATATATGATGATAAAACAGAATTTACAGAACACTATTTCTCTAAGGAATTTAAAGCACTTTTACACACATGATCTTATCAACCCTGGCAGAATCCCTCAGCAGGTGCTGTTGTCTCCATTTTCAAGAGGGGACAGGGACCCTGGAAGGACCAAAGACCGGTCTGGTCCCCATACTTTCTCTGCTCTCTGCTCAGCACTGTCTGGTGAGCCACCCAGCCAGCAAGGGTGGAAAGTCAGTGGCACCTTCAGAGTGCCCTGCATCCCCAAATCCCCGTAATATTAAGCACCTTAATAAAGCAATTCTTTCTTATGGGGAGAGTAGAGCTTTCCAGGAAAGTTTTCTGGAGATGAATTACTGGAACAGCAACTTCATCTTATTAGAATTAGCGTGCTTTGGTAAAGCCCATGAGGGGATTTGCTTCATTCCAGAGTTCTGAGGGGGCAAGTTGAGACATGACTGGTCAGTGTTAATGGTTTTATGATTTATCCACGGAATCAAAATTATCCTGAGCCATTGCTTTTCTCTCCTCCTCCTTTTATTTTTTTCTTTCTTTCTGGGGTTAAACTGTTAATCCAGGGCCATTAAAAAGGGACAACTCTTGGGAATGAGTTTGTTTAAGAAGAGGAACTGCAGGCACAAAATTAGAGCACAGACTTTCTGCAAACTGCACCTGAAGAGGTAGACTTTACTGTCTCCGTGATGAAGAGACGGCGGCTTGCTGTTTGTTTTAACACTGACCCTAATCTCAGACAACAGCCATCAGGCGGCCTCAGTGTACCTTCCCCTCAAGCCGTTGGTTAGGCACAGGTGACCTTCATTCAGGAGGGTGCTGGGGAGGCAGGACCAATGCTGTGGGTTTGGCTTGACCACATCAGCCTATTGTCCTAAAAACCGGAAGCAACAACCATAACGAGGCAGATACTGATACGTCATCTCCATTGCATTGGATGGGCCACACTTCCTGCAGCCACTCAGAAGTCCTTCAATTTTAACTGAAACATTCAGCAAGCAGTTAAATAACAACCATGTCATGGAGTTTTACATTCATTCACTCAAAAAGCCTTCCTGTACCAGGCACTGTAAGAGATGCAAGTGATATAAGGATGAGTGCGGCACAGAGCATGTTCACAGACTTTTCTCTGACTTAATCCTCACAGCAATCTTATGAGGACGAGCATATATTGCTCCCACTTTGCAGGCGAGGTGACCAAAGCTCAGGGAGATGACTAACATTTACTCAAAAATCTCATGTACAGGCGACACACAGGAACCAAACTCATGTCTTCTGAAAACAAATCATCATAATAACTAATGTTATTGAACATTTACTGTGTGCAAAGGCACATAGTTGTTTTATATGTACAGGATTGCATCTAATTCTTAAAATAATCCTAGGAAGTAGATACTATTTTTGTGGTGCCCAATTCACAGGAAAAAATTCTGTTTGCTCAAATAGAGGCACAGAAAGTTAAGTGACTTATCAGGGGAAGGACGAGATGGAGCAAGGATCACACCCAGCCGGCTTGGCTGAGCCCTTGCTCACGTCCCACTGTGCCGCCAGCTACAGAGGGGATCTTGCTGCCCTCTGTGCGTGGGGCATGCGTTAGAGTTTCCTCTTGGGAGGAACGTATCCGCTGTTATCCATTAGAAGTCTCCTTTCCAGCATTTAACGAGAACCCACCACGTTCCGGGCACACTTTGTGCCTGTCCGCAGAAGGGGTCCTTTTCGGGCCGTGATCAGTGCCCAGCCTGTGGGAGCAGGCTAACACTGAAGGGGAGGGGTGCAGTGTGGAGTATCACTCTGCGGGCTGTGGCTGTCTCATGAATATTCAGTCCCTGCGGCTCTCCCATGGGGGCTGCCCGCTCTGCCTGGAGCCCCTGCCTGCTCCTGATGACCTTGGGCGGAGGCTGATCAGGGGTTTGGAGGAGCCCTTTCTGGAAGAACAACAGTTGGGGGGGTTTCTCTTGTGTCTTCTGAATGATCCTGCCAGGGAGACCCCTGTGCTGCCCAGGGGAGGATGAGCGAGGGCAGGGGGACATGTGGAAGAGG
This sequence comes from Phocoena phocoena, assembly GCF_963924675.1. Classification (NCBI taxonomy): domain Eukaryota; kingdom Metazoa; phylum Chordata; class Mammalia; order Artiodactyla; family Phocoenidae; genus Phocoena; species Phocoena phocoena. Next base: position 15,038,462 of record NC_089236.1, on the reverse strand, counting down.
GATGCCTGTGTCTGTCTCCAAGTGAGGAACGCGGGTTACTTATGACACCATAATTAGACCATTTCTCTGTTTTTTTTTTTTTTTTCGGTACACGGGCCTCTCACTGCTGTGGCCTCTCCCATTGCGGAGCACAGGCTCCGGACGCGCAGGCTCAGCGGCCATGGCTCACGGGTCCAGCCGCACCGCGGCATGTAGGATCTTCCCAGACCGGGGCACGAACCCGTGTCCCCTGCATCGGCAGGTGGACTCTCAACCACTGCGCCACCAGGGAAGCACAATTTTTCTGGTTTTATTCACTCAAAGATAGATATTATTTGGGGGCTTGGGGGAAAAGGCAGAAAGAGATGCAGAAGACTCATTTATCTGAAGCTAGAAGAGCAAGCTTAATGTTTTGAATTTATTAGACCTTAGGCTGTAGGGTTGATGGGTCACCCTGAGTGGTCTGTACATCTGTTAGTTTGCCTGGTCCGGAATAATCGAGCACTGAAGACTGGAGGGCTTAATGAACAGCAGAACTTTATTTTCTCCTAGTTCTGGAGGCTCAGAGTCTGAGGTGAAGCCGTTGACAGGGTTGATTTCTCCTGAGGCCCCTCTCCTTGGTGCTCAGACGGTCTTCTCCCAGCATCTTTACGTGGTCTTCCCTCTGTGTGAGTTCGTGTCCAAATTTTCTCTTCTTCTAAGGACACGAGTATTATTGGATTAGGCCTTGCCCCAAAGACCTCGTTTTACCTATATTTCTACTTTTTAGGCCTGAAAAAACCCCGAAATGACATCTTATTGTGCTACGGTGTTGGTGTTTTGGGTACAGTTTCCCCTCTGTACTCCAAATTTTCTGTAATGTAGTTACATCTTTAAAAAACTTTTTTCCCCTAATTACTTCTATCCCCCAAAACAGTCACACTGTGAGGTGCTGGGGGTTAGGACTTCAACATGTGGATTTTGGGGGGATGGAATTCAGCCCAGAGCAATAGCGGAGCAGCAGTGTTCTTGGCCAGGAGGCAGTTTTGTTTTCTCTGAGTCCTAATGAAATGAGGTGGGAGAGAACGACAGGCAGTGGGTGTGGCTGACTGACAGGTGGGGAGGTCTGGCCAAACCCCTTCCCAGCTCTGGCCAACCTGGAGACATGCTGCCCAGCTAAGGCTTCAGAACTGACGGCCGGATCCTAATCGTCCTTGGCCCCTCCACCGTGTACTGCTCGGTGCTACCTGCTTTCATCCTCCTGCAGGGCCGAATGGGACAGAAGGGGACGGGGCTAGCCTTGGGGGCTGGTGCTGAGTCAGTGGAGCTGCCCCACTCCTGTCTCTACTCAGTGGCCGGTTCAAGGCTGGGCCATTGCAGCCTTTGTCTGGGGCCCAAGGGGATTGTTGGTTTCGTGGGCAAAGATGGGGCAGCAACAGAGAAAGTTCCCTTTCTTCATTTGATGGGGCAAGAACTGGCAGAACACACTCTCCCTGGGGAGGGAGTGGAGGGATCCGGGGCAGAGGTGGTTAGAGGTGCCAAGTCAGTGGGAGGGGAGCTTGAGCTAGAGGGACAGGGGAGCGGGGGAGAGGCAGAGGAGGCATTCCAGCCCTGGCCACCAACCATCAAGATGGGGAAGGCCTTCAAGGGGCCTTTTCTAAACTTTGTTCTGTAAAGTACTAGGAAGCTTGTCTCATGGGGCACATCACTGGGGCATATGATACAACTTAGGAAACACCAGGGAAGTTCAACAGGTTTGGTTTCCAAAATGGCGACAGTCTTGCTTTTGAACAATGGGTTTAGGACTCACCCATGAACTTGAAGCTCCAGGCTGGACTTTTCTTATTAGCTCATCCTTTACCTATTTCCAAGTTATTTGAAACATACATATAGATAATGATAGCATTAAATAGATATTTGGATTGTTTATTTCTGATTATAAAAAAATACATATTGTAGAAAATGTGAAATGTATACATATTCAAAGTCACCGAGGAGAAAATGTAAAATCACTCATGAATTCAGGTATAATAATTTTAAAAGAGTTCTGGCATTTAGCTCTCTAGTATTATCCTTTTGCAGTTGTATGAATACATATAAATAAATATATAATACATATAAATATAAACTATATATAAATTCTTTTTACAGAAGGGATCATTCAATACATACTCTTCAGTTGATATATTTTGAACATTGCTGACAAGTTTCTATATCATGATTTTAATTAATTAATTAATTAATTTATTTATTTATTGCGGTACATGGGCCTCTCACTATCATGGCCTCTCCTGTTGCAGAGCACAGGCTCTGGACGCACAGGCTCAGCGGCCATGGCTCACGGGCCCAGCCGCTCCGCGGCATGTGGCATCTTCCCGGACCAGGGCACGAGCTCGTGTCCCCTGTATTGGCAGGCGGACTCTCAACCACTGCGCCACCAGGGAAGCCCTATATCATGATTTTTAAATAGCTTTTTAGTAGTCCATTGGATGGATTTACCACAATTTCTTCAGTTCTCTATTGTGGAGCATTTTTTTCTCTATTATAAACAAGGCTTAACTGAACATCTCTGTAGAAACCTTTCCATGTCCTGTTTTATAACACGTACAAACGTCAGTCTTGGACTCCTTTGATTTTCTGAATCATATCTGTGAGAGAATGTGAATTTGGGGGCTTAGCTGGCCGATGGGAATCAGGGTGGGATCCTGGAGCCCACAGGTTGTTGTGGCTATGTCCCAAATTAATCCAGTTTTAATCAGGATGAATAGAAACAATGTCCAAAGCAAAAAGCATCCAGCCATATCTGGGGAACCGTGCAAAAGTCTGATGTTATGTGTAATAGGGGAAATGGCAAATGGGAGTTTGTTCAGAGAAGACCTCAGAGTGTGGGGTTCTTTAACACAGCAGACCCCAACCCTTTTGGCACCAGGAACTGGTTTCATAGAAGACAGTTTTTCCATGGGGGGTGGGAGAAGGTTTAGGTGGTAATGTGAGCGATGGGGAGGGATGGCGAGCGGCAGATGAAGCTTCAGTAGCTCACCAGCCACTCACCTCCTGCTGTGCGGCCTGGGGGGTGGCAGGGGTGGATGGCGTTGGGGACCTTGCCTTAACAGATCCCTCAAAGCAGTTATACGTTTATAGAATTAGGGCTGCTCTTTTGGTCATAGAATGTGTGGACTTGAGTTTTTTCGGTCTTAATGGGCCAAAACATGGGAGAAGGAATGCCATGGGGCTTAAGTCCAGTGACTTTCTGTAAAAGAAGTCCAGATGGCGGGTACGGTGGCTCCACCTTCATTAGACGCCTAGATTCTGTCTTGTCCGTCATCCTTAGTGTCTGGTTTCCATCTTGAAGATTACATCATGGTCCTGAATGACAATTGGAGAGCCAACCTTTCATCTTTATTTCAGGCAGGGCTGATATTTACTCAGAAGGCATAGGTATGACCAATTCATTGTTAAAATATCGATGTATTTCTGAATGAGTGGGAAAGTAGCCACTGCCTCTTGGTATCTCTGGATTGTCCAGCAACTACAGAGTTAACACAGCTGCAGCAGAATCCTGCAGGACTCTGCTCAGCAGTAAGCCTGATGTCCATTGGATTGGTTGAACATGTTCAAAATGACCCCCAGTTCCAGGTAGGAAGAAGGGAGGGCCAAGCAAAAGGGTTCACTTCCCAGGTAAGCTGACCTCCTTTACAGAATGTTTTTCACAAGCCCCACCCATCAACTTCCACTTACAGCTCATTGGCCGCCTCTTCCTGCAATGCAGACTGGGAAATGTAGTTCTGTAGCCATCAAGATGTCATCCTTCCTACAATATAAAGTTCTCTTTCTAAGGAAGCAGGAGTGTTAGTCAGGCAACCCTACTGAAAAAACAAACTCTTTGGTGGCCACAGTGAGGGAGGCTCAGTCTTTTTACACCTTAGTGTGAATAATGTTCCAAATCAAGTCAGCAACCTTTTGGAGGGAGATAATTCTTCTCTTCTATTATTGTTGCTTACCGTGTGTGTGTGTGTGTGTGTGTGTGTGTGTGTGTGTGTGTGTGTGTGTGAGAGATGTGGGGAGGACAGGGGTGAAAGGTAAGAGGAGGGGGCCTTATCTAGCTGGGATGTTGGATCTCCAGAAAAAAAAAAGGAACAGCATTTGTAGCTGTTGCTGTTTGTCAGGGAAAAACATGATACTTCCCTCTGCCTAGACCAACTGCCTAAGAAAACCCCTCCTACGGTTTTTGAAAACAAAAACAAATAAATAAAACGAAAACAAACCTCCCCCCCAAAGCTGGTAGGGGTGTAAATTAGACGGCAGTTTGGCAGTATTTAGCAAAACAAAAAATTCACACACCATTGGACCCAGCAAATCCACTTCCTGGAATCTCATCTAAGAACTATTCATCTGCCTGTGTGTAGATGTCTGCACACAGATGCTGATTGTGATGTGGCCTTCAGAGGGGGAAGATTGAAAACCGCATGTACATCTATCAGTAGGGGACTTGTTAAACCAGATTAGGGTATGTCTCTTCTGAAGGATTAAAATAAGAGGTAAACTTATTGCATCATCAGAGGAAAATCTCCATAGTATATTTGGAGAGGAATAAGTCAATTGCATGACAATTTGAATGCAAGTCTAGTATGATAATACTTCTGGAAAAAAAACTGTGTACATACATGTCTGTATAAAATGGAACTGCCCACACTGCTGACAGGGGAAGTGGGGTGGGGGGTGACAGGGGTGTCTATGTTTTGTTCTATCTACAGGCAAACCTCAGAAGTACTTCGGGTTTGGTTCCAGACCACCACAATAAAGCTAATCTCACAATAAAGATAAAACGAGTCCCACAGATTTTTTGGTTTCCCAGTGCGTATAAAAGATATGTTCACACTACAGTGTAGTCTGTTAAGTGTGCAGTAGCATTATGTCTCAAGAAACAATGTACATACCTTAACTAAAAATATACTTTATTGCTAAAAAATACTAACCATCATCTGAGCCTTCAGGGAGTTGTAATCCTTTTGCAATAGTAACACCAAAGATCACTGATCAGAGATCACCATAACAAATATAATAATAGTGAAAATGTTTGAAATACTGAGAGAATTACTAAAATGTGACACAGAGGCATAGAATGAGCAAATGTTGTTGGAAAAATGGTGCAGATAGACTTGCTCGATGCAGCGTGGCTGAAACAGAGTTGTAGAGAGAGTTGGCTGGCTGCTTCCCTAACCCACAGCCTGAGAGAAGGGCACGGTGAGCCGGGAAGAAGGAAGCCAAGAGTGAACTCCTGCTGCCATGCCTCTGCTCCTGCCCCTGCAGCCACACTGGCCCTGGGCCTTTTTCTAAAACATCAACCTCATCCTTTGGCTTGTTGTTTCCTCTAACTAAACGTCTTTCCCGCAGCTCCCTTAGGTCTTTACTCCACTGTTCCAGAGAGGCCTTCTGTGCCACCCTCTAAAAATCACACCCAGTCCCTGTGCCCCTTAGCACTTGCCATTGGCCACCATAGGATATGCTTGGGGCCAAGGCAGCGCATGTTCACTGCTCTGTCCCTGGCACCACACGACTCTGCCACATGGCTGGAGGACTAAGTGAGAGGGCAGGTGGGCAGGGCGGCCTGGGAGGGGTGAGGAGGAGGACAGCCTCACGGTGGAGGCGCTAGAGGCAGGGCTGAAGGGAGTGGGAGGAATGCCTCCACAAAGATGTGTTCTAAAGATGTTTCTATTGAAGGCCTGTGGCCCCTGGCCCTTGCCCCTGATCCTGCCCGCTGATGGGCGAGCAGCCTTGCCGGCCTCTGTGGAGAGTGGCCGGGTGTTCGGGTGGCCCAGGGTTCCCTCTCTGTGGGAAAGGGCCGGGCAGCCGGTGGGAGCCACGGAGCCCCAGAGCCGGGAGCGGGCACCAGGCCAGCTCCCCACGGTCTGGCCCTGGGGCCCAGGGAAGGCTGGGCACACAGCGAGCTCTCAGTCGCTCGGCGTGTGGGCTGCGGTTGTCCCCTCTGGCTGGAGAGGGTGATTGGCATTTCCTGCTCCCATGCCGCCCTTGGCTCTCTGGGGTCCTGCTCCGCTCTCTGACCCCCGAGACAGGAACATCCTGTCCCATCGGGGCCCCAGAGACCCTATAGCTTCAGGTCACCACATGTTCCCTTGCCGCCTTTCACTGCTCATCGTCTCCCCTTCCTGGCCCCAGGGTGTCCGGTCCCTTAGAAAATCACCCAGAGCTGCCCTTTGTCACATAACTCAGCGAGGCCCTGCGCCCACTACCTCTGCCAATCCTCAGACTCCCTCGTGAGGCTGCTACTGTTGTTGCCCCCATTTTCCAGATTGATACGAATGATTTGCATCAGTTATTGAGAGTTTTCTGAGTGCCGGGCGATGCCCCAAGCACTTCACCTTTGGGACAGACTCCGCTCTTGTTCCCGAGTGCTTGCTGCCCCTCCCCGTGGGACAGTCAGGTCCCCACCCTGAGGGTGACACACTGGACTAGTTTGGCCAATGGAAGTGACAGACTTCAGCACCGAAGCTCTGAGAGCCGTTGTGGGTTCTGCCTTTCCTCCCTCCACACCAGCCCTGCCAGACCCAGAAAGGGGTGGATCCCGACCGTCTGGTTCCCAGAATAAAGACATGTGGCCAGACCACAAAGAACATGTAACAGGAGCAAGAAATAAACCTTTGTTGTCGTAAGCCGCTGAGATTTGGGGTTGTTTGCAGCGTAATCTAGCGAAAGCTGGTGGATACAATGTGCTTGACCACATTTAACCCTAGGAATAGCCCTCGGGGGGTATTCATAGACCCATTTTCATCGTTAATACTATAACCCCACTAAATCCCGGAGAAGGAGTCTGTACGGCTCCGTCTCCACGTAGAGTCAACTTTAAAGAAACTCGGGATGAGAGCCAAACTAATTAAAAGGGAATTTTATTTTTGTGTCTTTAGGAAAAAACTTAAAAGGGGGTCCACGTGAGACTCTTCATTGAATTCCTTCTCCTCTCCTACCCTCTTTCCTCGCCCTCCCCAGCTGCCTGTCACGTGTTTCCCAGATGCTCTCCCATCCCGAGCTCCCCGTCTTTCTTCTCCTCCGTTCTCCTCCCTCCCTTCCTCCCCACCAAAGCAGAGTAATTTTTTTTTTCCCCACTAAAAAAACTTGGAACCCCCTTGTGTGGGGAACTTGCCATCTTCTCTTTTCCAGGACGGACACTCTTTGCACACCCTGGAGATGATTGATCAAGGAGGCTTCCTTCCACACCCATTGGCCCAGTGCCGTCACTCAGGAGACTGGGTGACTTGTTTAGCTCCAACTGCAGAGAATGAGCTTCCTTTCTTGCAAAAGGGAGAAAGAAGGGGCAAGACGGACAGAATTCTCTGTGATGGGCAGGGGGAGGGGCAAAAGCTGTGACCATCTGAAGTTAATAATATTTGCCCTGTTACATTCATAATAATAGTCATAACAGCAGCCCATATTTATGAAGCATTTACTACATCCCAAACACTGTGCTAAGAGTTTTATATACACTCATTCATCCCTTTCTGCAACCCTGTAAGATAATGAAACCCTCATTTTATGGAAGAGAACTGAAAGCCCAGAGCCGTCGAGAAAGTTGCCCAAGGACGTAAGCTAAAAAGTGATAGAACGGAGGTTCAGAACTGGTTCCGAATCCACAGCCTGCTGTGTGACCCTGTGCCATGCCGTGCTGATGAGGTTGGCTCACTGCTTCCAGACCTGGGGACTTCCGGGCCCTTGGACACGAGCCCAGCCCTGCGCATGCCCAGGAGGTCCTGCACCCCGGTCCCTGCTTCCTTCTCCAGCTTCGTCCCCCGTCATCTTCCTTGTCTTGGCCCTCGTTGCGTCTTTCCGGTTTCACTGCGTCCCCGGGGCACAGCCCAGGCCTGAGATGGAGTGTGTGCTTAGTAAATATTTGTTTAATGAATGGATGATTGATGTTTATTTATTCAATTTACATGAAGCGGATGGTTTGCTTGCTCTTACTGTTTGGTGAAGCTTCCAGGCCACATCTGGATTTGATATCTGTCGTCCTGTGGCCTGAAAGCCCTCAATGAGCAACATCTTCCTTCCTGCCTGGGACTCGAGTTTTTCATATTTGCCACATGACATGTTTCACCTTTGCCACTTCCAGAGCAGACCAATTTTTTTTTTCCCATTAAAAAAAAAAAATCTTGGAGATCCTTTGTCTGGAGGACTCAGTCACTTATTTTTGTTTTCGGGATGGACCCTTCCTACACACTCTGAGATGATTGGTCAAGGAGCTGTCCATTCACACAGCCCCGGACCCAAGGTCCGGACCCACATCATCTCCTATAGGAGTAACGGGAAGAGTCCACAGGGCGGAGGTTGGTTGACTTGCATCACAGATTTGTCACGTAACATTTTCCCGGACCTCAGGCCTCCATGACAGCAACAGGGATATCGTTCTCATCAAGGGATAAGAGAAAATTCTTTCACAACTTTTGCAGCCGAAGAAAACCAGCCAACTTACCAACAAAAAGTGGCCAGCCTCAGAGGAGAGGCCTCCTCGCCTGAGGACCTTTCAGGCTTCCAGCGCAAGGAAGAAAAAAGCAGGCAGGCATAGAGCTTCCCACGGCACCTTGGAATCTTCACACTTGCTGCATGAGAGGTGCAGGAGGTATTATCCTGCGTGTCTCTCCAGGGCCGGGAGACTCTCCAGGGTCTCACACTCCGCATAGACAGTGATTGGTGGGCTTGGGGGGAGAGTGAGCAGGGTCTGGACGGCTACTCCTTTAGGTCACTTTCATTCATACCAATATACACGTACTCGTAATTCAGACCTGCCTGCGCCTCCACTGATGTGCACCAAGTACAAATTGACCAGGGGGCATGCACAGTTCTACGCCTGAAAGTGTAGACTCTCCCTGGGCCCCAGCAACATGCTTGGTTGATGTATTGATATTAGGCTTCAAATCAATAATCTCTCAGAAAGTCTGAGTCAAGGGTAAATTAACATTTATTGTGTGCCAAGCACTGTGGTAGAGGCCTTAAATTGGTGATTCTCAAATGGCATCAGAATCACCAGGGGGGCTTGTGAAAACACAGAGTGTGAGACCCCATCCCTAGAGTTTCTGATTCAGTCATTCTGGGGTAGAGGCCAAGAATGTACATTTCCCACAGGTTCCCAGGCGAGACTGCCGCTGTTGATCCAGAGACCACACGCGGAGAACCTCTGCCTAAGTGTGCATTCTTTTTATTTATTTATTTACGGCTGTGTTGGGTCTTCGTTTCTGTGCGAGGGCTTTCTCTAGTTGTGGCAAGCGGGGGTCACTCTTCATCGCGGTGCGCGGGCCTCTCACTATCGCGGCCTCTCTTGTTGCGGAGCACAGGCTCAGTAGTTGTGGCTCACGGGCCCAGTTGCTCCGCGGCATGTGGGATCTTCCCAGACCAGGGCTCGAACCCGTGTCCCCTGCATTGGCAGGCAGATTCTCAACCACTGCGCCACCAGGGAAGCCCTAAGTGTGCATTCTTATTCTATCCTCCCAAGACTTGAAGCACGTGAAGGTGAAGAATCTAATTCGAGGTGACATCACCAGTAACCTGCAGAGTGGGGATTCTAGCCCATCCCCAGCTCTTTCCAGAGCCCGTTCTCTTTTCCATGGCCCTTCCAGCTTTCCATCACACTCATTTGCCCTGGGAACTTTGCACTAAGACAAACGAACAAACCACAAAAGAAAATCCCAAACACTTAAAGAGAGCATTCCTCGTGTAGCTCGCTGCTGTTTTATTTCCGTGATAGTGACAGGCTTGTGAGATTTAGACATACGGCAAGCAAGTAACAATCCATGACCACAAATCAAATGCATGATGGAGTCCGGGCTTGAGAATCTGATTTCTTCCTGGTGGGGAAGTCCCAAGGCCACAGCATATTTTAATCGCTGTGCAGAATGATCAGGGATGTAGTTTTGAAACAGTCTTGGGTTGGGGGGTGGGGGCAGCCTTTTGTATTGTTTCAGCGCTCCGGTATCCATCTCTCAGAATGGCAGGGAATAGACGCACAGCCCTTGCTCTGGAGTGACCTTGAGAATGGCCTTATAGGAAGCTCTGGCATCCTGGAACCTTGCTTAAAGTCTGCTGAAATTGTAAACAAGCAGAATGACAGCTGCCAGACAGCTAGGAAGCTCCAGCTCCAACCCAATGGGCCAGCAGTGAGAGATGTGGAGAGCGGACTTTTCTTTTGTAACTTCGCAAGGCCGAGAGAATAGCATGCAACGTTTGGCCTTGCAAATGTTTTCTACACAATACAGACATCATACCGAGAAAAGTCTGTGGACACACATCTATCTTTTGGAGTCACCGTGGAACCCATGGGCACACACTCCATCAGTCACATCATCTTCCGTTTCTGGAGCAAGGGTTGTTATGTCAGTCCTGTGCTTGCTGCTTGTGACACAGCATCCAGCATGAGGACAGGGGATGAGTACACTCTCTCCTCAGTGCTTTGAGCACCTTTATTTACAAAAAAAGATAAAATTATTCCTAAAGCACAAGAGGTCTCCTTACCTAGAGACAACGAGAACAACAAATTATCAGAGGGGTTCGGTTCACTTTTTTAAGTGATCAAGAGAGTTTTATGATGTTTCTTGATTTCCCTTGCAAAGATTTTCTTCTCCAAAAATGACAGTAAGAGTAAAAATGATAATAACCAAAAAGACAAGCTAAACTCAGTGAAGGAACAAAACTAGCATCTTGGTCAGACATTAAAAATGAAAAATAATCATGAAATGTTCTCAAAGATTGTAGACTGCATAAAAGCTTGAAGAACTCTTGGGAGAAACTCCTCCAAACAGGTTTAAGAGCTCTGCTGAGTTGAGTGACAGGAGGGCACACACACATATATATGTTTTTTCGTTGGGAGGAGAAAAACATACCACTATTCTGGGTTCCAACAGAAACCCTTTTCCTTTGCTGGCAGCTTCCATTTTCCCTGGGCCTCCCAAGACCTTCTTTTCCCTGAGGCTTCTCTGAGGTGAGCCCTGACCATTCAGAAATACTGGCTTTTGCTTTTGTAAAGCCAATAATGAATTACAGGCAGAAGGACCAAATTACATACGTGTAGATGCAGCATATCTCCTTCATGAGGCCCCTGGAGGGGACCAAGAGTTCTATTACCAGCAGCTTAGATAATCAGGAGTTCACAACACGCCCCACTACAGTCGTTCCAGACAAGCATTGTCAAATTGCTAGTTTCTTTCTTTAAGTACAGAAACGTTTTCTCTCATTCCTATTGGATGGAAAACTTTCTAAGAGACCACACTGCTATCTGCCCTTCTGCTCTGTTCCTTGTGAGCGGAAATTATTTATAGTTCACAGATACCTTCCAGGGTTACCCTAAAAAGCCTTGGCCTGTTGGTCAATCTTTGTTGGTTTGTTTGGGTTTTTTTTTTTTTTTTTTTTTTTTTTTTTGCGGTACGCGGGCCTCTCACTGTTGTGGCCTCTCCCGTTGCGGAGCACAGGCTCCGGACGCGCAGGCTCAGCGGCCACGGCTCACGGGCCCAGCTGCTCCGCGGCACGTGGGATCTTCCCGGACAGGGGCACGAACCCGTGTCCCCTGCATCGGCAGGCGGACTCTCAACCACTGCGCCACCAGGGAAGTCCGGTTTGTTTGATTTTTGCCTACTTTACTGCTGTGAATTTTTCCTAAAGGGAGGAACACCTTACCTGTCTTCCCCGTTGGCTGGGAGGAGGATGTATGGGTGTGGAGGTGATACGGTCATTTCAGGGCTAGAGGTGATTTGCCAGCTCATTTGATGATGAGTCATCCGTCACAACGTGAGTCAGGCAAGTCATAACCACTCTTGAAGAAATAACTCAAAAGACTCCTTGTTTTTGAGGGCTAGCACTTCTAAAAATAATTTCGTTTTGGAATTTGAGGGGGAAAAAAAGCCCCTTTTTGTTTTCCGTCCTGAAACGTATTTGGTCCGTCGATGGTCACAGAAGAAGGAGGTGTCAGGAGTGGAGCACGGGACGACTTTCAGAGCTGAGTGTCAGCGCTCGCTTTTTATCCACCTGGAGTCGGGGCCCCTAGAGGTGGTCTCAGAGGCAGCTGGCTTTAGTTTCTGAACTGAGAATGAGGGGTAGGTGGTGGTGGACCCGCCCTGGGCCCCATGAGTTGAGAAGGTGGCCATCACGCCTCTCCGTGTCTTCCTGGTCAACTCCTTTCCCTACACTTCCTCAGAAGCCATGGTTTCCTGACCCTCCCCCCAGTTGTTTGCCAACTCAGGATTTTCAGCCTTCAGTGGCTCAAACCGGTGTGTTCCCAACAGCTCTCTGAGGTGCTTCTTCCCCAGTGTTATTCTTCCTTCCTTGACAGCGATGGTGATTTAAAGCCATTCTCTGGAAGAGCCTAGGAGCAGGACAGGAATAAAGATGCAGACGTAGAGAATGGACTTGAGGACACGGGGAGGGGGAAGGGTAAGCTGGGATGAAGTGAGAGAGTGGCACTGACATATATACACTACCAAATGTAAAATAGATAGCTCGTGGGAAGCAGCCGCATAGCACAGGGAGATCAGCTCGGTGCTTTGTGACCACCTAGAGGGGTGGGATAGGGAAGGTGGGAGGGAGACGCAAGAGGGAGGGGATATGGGGATGTATGTATACGTATAGCTGATTCACTTTGTTATACAGCAGAAACTAACACACCATTGCAAAGCAATTCTACTCCAATAAAGATGTTAAAAAAAAATAAAGCCATTTTCTAAATGGCTCTTGTGCTGCCTGACGGGTAACTTCAAAGTGGGCTCTAAAGATCACATGAGTTCGGCTTCAGAACGGAGCAATGGAGGCGTGTGTGGTTTATTCATACAGCAGGCTTCCAGGGGCAGGGGAGGGGGACATTTTCGCAAAGTATTACAGTCAGTGGAAGACGAGCGATCTGAATTCAAATGACTCGACTGAGAATCACAGAATTTCCGACCGTAAAAAGCCTGTAGAAAACCTTTGTTATACAGATAAGGGCACAGAGGTCCGGAGAGAGAAATTGATTTGTCTGGTGCCACACGGCCTGTGGGGGGCCAGGGTTAGGGGTGTAAGCTGGCTCTTCTGATCCCAAGTTTACTGCTCTCCCTGCTACCTCCCTATCTAACTTCCCTTTGATCCCTGGGGTACTTTTTCCAGTGGAATAATTTCTTAACTGCTGTGGCCTACCAATTTGGGAGGAATGAAAAACATACCAGCATGAACATCAATGGCAGACGCGCGTTAAAAAATATAAAACATCATGAAAGTTCCTGAAATATTCTTGATTTTTCACTTCCCATCGCACTGCTATGCAGAGCTTATTAAAGACTTGAAAATTTTGAAAGAACTACTTAACTTTTCACCGTGGAAACCGTTCGGCAGTTCCAAAATGTGATTTTTTTTTTAACTTCAGAGTATTATAAATCAAGGAAAAAGCATTTTACCTGTTCTCAAGTTAGAGGGAATAAAAAGAATGAAAGAAAATGAGTGTTGGGGGTTGGTTATCCTATACCGAGCAGCAGGAAGTTCAGGGTCAGTGTTTCTTCATTGTGAAAGAGCAAGTTTGAACCTTGGCCCCTGATCTTAATAGCTAATTTTCCTAAGTTAACTTTTCCTCCATTTATTCCTCTAGTACTTTTCAATGTACAGATTATGGCAGGGATTTCTCCAGGCATATAGGGACATTCTAACTCCTTAGCATTCAGAGAAAAGCTCAGGTTAAATTTGATCCCTGTGATTGGTCTGGTTCCATTCATTTTCCGTAGCACTCACAATTTTATTAATTCACCTGACTAGTGATGAGTATTTCTGATCAGTTTTTCTTTTCCTAACATAAAGCTTACTAAGGATATTAAAACAGTCGTGCTTTGTAGTTAAGGTTGTCAAATAATGCATGGGATATATTTATACTTAAAAATTATTTCTTGGGGCTTCCCTGGTGGCGCAGTGGTTGAGGGTCTGCCTGCCGATGCAGGGGACACGGGTTTGTGCCCCGGTCTGGGAGGATCCCACATGCCGCGGAGCGGCTGGGCCCGTGAGCCATGGCCGCTGAGCCTGCGCGTCCGGAGCCTGTTGCTCCGCAACGGGAGAGGCCACAACGGTGAGAGGCCCGTGTACCGCAAAAAAAAAAAAAAAAAATTATTTCTTGTTGATCTGAAATTCAGACTTAACTGAGTATCCTGTATTTTAATTTGCTAAACCTGGTAATCCTGTTTGAACTATGTAATAGATACCCTCCTGAAATCTTGCATTTGGATAGTTTTTTTTTTTAATAAAATCATACATTTAAATATTTTAGGGAGCTAAATGTCTATCTTTTGGATTTTTATGTATCTGGATTTTTATGTATCTGGCTTGCTTTCGGTGTGATATACCCATATGTGTTTTATAAATTGAGTTTTAAAAAATGTTTATTTTGTATATCAACCACCGCTCACCTTCCCTCCCCCAGGCACACGTTACACTCCCTCAAAATTTGCAGCCTCTAAGGCACAGTTTAGAAGTATATCTACATTTCATGAAGTGTCTACATTTCATGGTTTTTGAGATCTGTTTCAGGAAACAGATTAGCCTGTTGTGAATTTTGTGAGATTTTTTTTTTTGAGCTCTGAGCCATTAACCCAAAAGAGTTCCACCAAGGACTTTGGTATCCACAGTAACAACATTTATTAAATGTCTGCTGTATGCCAGGCCATATGTGTGCTTCTTGTATGCATTATTTCATCCAATTTGAATGACCCTATGAGCTAGGTACTATAAGTATCTCCATTTTACAAATGAGGAAACAAAAAAGTCCCAGTCGTTTGCCTCTGGTGTCACAACCAGTAAGCTAAAGTGTCAGGACTCAAACCCAGGTCTGATTCCAACATGCTTTCAACTCTTACCTAAAACAGAATGTTTCCCACTGGAAACGTTGTTGCGGGTCTTGTGAAATATGGAAAGTGCAGAGACTTGCTGAGAAAAGGGAGGATCTAGGAAGGTTTACTGCAGTCAACTGGCAAAATCCGGCTCGGTAGCAGCCGACAAAGAGTGGAGATGGTCGTCTCTGCTCTCTTAAGAGATTGGTTTGCAATCCAAAGCCCAGAATTTGAAGCCTTATCAGAAGGAAAATCACAAATTATTTACAGGTGCTTTGAAATTAGGGTGTCTATCGCATTCATGTGTATAAGAATCACCAGGAGAACTTGTATAAAGATTCCTGAGCCCACTCTTAGAGGTTCCGATTAAGTTCTAATATGGTGGCTCCGCATAGAACCTGAACCCTCAACTTGCTGCCTGGTGCTTTGCAGCAACCTTCCGGGAACCAGGTGTTCCAAGTGGGTGCCAATGGGTATGCACTTTGAGAAACGCTGCTTGAGCTTGTGAGTTCCTGGAGGGCAGGAATATGTCTCACCTACCCTTGTATCCTCAAACCTAGAACAGAGCCGGATGCAAATCCGATACACGTTAGGAAGGTATTACAGGGAATGCTGAAAGGGAAGGGTTTCCATTGACATTTTGGGCTGCTGAAAATAACCAGTTTTAATTCTAATCACGGTGAAAGAGTTTTATTCCAGCTTTTATAAGTGCAAAGTGTTAACTTTGACCTCCAGGGTCTATATTTCAAGGGGATTGGTGCGGGGGGGGGAATGGTGGTGATGAGCATATATTTATGTACAGCAAAATCCTTATTGTGCTTTATCAGTGAAGCCAGAGCGCACGCTTCTTTGTATGTGAATATGCGTCTCTGTCTTCCTCCCTTCCACAGCTGACACTGGAGATTAGACTCAGTCTTTAAGCTTGTAAAAAGCCTTTGAGGGAAACCCTTAATGAGGAACTGATCCTCTTAAACTCAAGTCTAATTACTTTTACAGCAACATTTCTATTTTGGACGCTTCCCATGAATACAGTCTCTCTGATGCCGTTGATGGCAGGCTAGCCCCTCCATTGCATCAGAAAGAACGCCCAGCACATGGCCTGACAGACAGACCCCAGTGAGAAAGCCAGTGACTCTTTTCTGCTTGAGCAGCTCGCTGGATTTCAAAGGCCACCAGGAGAGAAAATCTTGGCTCCCATGTTTACAAGCCCTTGAAACTGTTTCTCTCTTTTCTCTGCTATTCAGCCATTTGCTTCCTCTACTCGTGGCGAGAGACAGGCCTCCCGAGGTCATGAGCCTTTTGGCATGGTCTCCTGTGGGGCCAAAGAAAACTGGAGGGGTTACTGTGGTCGTTGTAGTCACATGGACGCTTGCTTTTCAGTGTCCAGTATTTGATGGAAGCCATACGGGGACACCCTGGCGATTGTACTTTTACAAATTGGATTTGGGCTCACCACTCTCAGCACATCCTTGGCAGATGGTCCCCTCACCACAGTGTCAAAAGACTGGTATAGGAGAAATTAGGTCTGAATTGGTCTCTACTAAGACCCCCCAACCTGGCAACACAGTTTAATCTAATTTAATTTTTTCCTGCAGACGGCTCATTTTTGACTAGAGATATAGCAAGGTAAAACGCGAAGAGTACTAGGTTAGGAATTAGGGGGCTCTCACTAATTCACCAAGCTCCCCTGAGCTTCATACTGAAAACACCTCCATGACCTACAAAACCTTCTATGAATGTAAGGTGTTCAACTCATGGCGTCCACCCACCAAATAAGTGTGAATGAAAGAATGTAAGGCTGAGGTCATGGGTGGGTAGATGTGGCAGGAATGAATTCCTATATCCTGGGAAGAGTGTGCCCCCTGCACTCCCTCCAGGCCCCTGGGGTAGACGAGGAGTGTTGCCCTTGACCACCCTTTGTATTGGGCTCTGGAGAAAATGTGGCCAGAACCCTTTGGCTAATCAGCTGAGCATGGGGGAGGAGCACAGGCCTGAGCAAAGATGGGGCCCCAATAAAACAGACACCAGATCTGCCACGTGTGGGTGTGTGACTGTGGGCAAGTCAGTGAATCTCTCTGAAATCCCATTTCCTCATCTGCAGGGCACCTGGTGCTAGGAAGCACCTTTTACGTTGTAGGTGCCCGTCACATCAGAGTGGTTACAAATTACCAGCTGTGGTTCTTTGGGTTTGGGCTTTGGCTTTTGGGGTTCTAGCTGCCACAGTCTTTGTCCAGTAAGTCCATCAATTGTTTAGTTACATTAAGTCAAGCTCTTCTTAATGCCCTTCCCTTAGCTCTTCCACGCTGTGAACGTGGTCTATTTGGAAACTAAGATCTTTCCCCCATTATTAGCCTCGGGATGGTTCTCATCAGTGTTGGTGAACAGTTACTAAGGTGGTTGAAGAGAAGTGGGAGAAAGGCCAATAAGAGCATTAAAACCTTAAAAGTTAAGGAACTAGTAACTCTGGTGCCAGACTGCCCAAGTGTTGGTACCATCAGTTACTTGCTAGGTGACCCTTTAAGATGTACTCATTCACGGGACTTCCCTGGCGATCCAGTGGTTAAGACTTTGCCTTCCAATGCAGGGGGTGCGGGTTCGATCCCTGGTCGGGGAGCTAAGATGCCACATGCCTCGCGGCCAAAAGACCAAAACAGAAAACAGAAGCAATATTGTAACAAATTCAATGAAGAGTTTAAAAATGGTCCACATTAAAAAAAAAAAAACCTTTAAAAAAATGTACTCATTCATAAAATGGAGATAATAATGTTTGCAGAGTATAGGAGATACTCATAGAGTGATTATAAGAATTAAACGAAAACATCTGTACAAAGTGCGTGTTAGCATACTTCTTGGAATATGGCTGTCCTTTGATAAATGTGAACCTCTATGAGAAACGTGTAAAAAAAGCTGGAGATAAAAGCTTAAAAGTAGCTCAGACTATCTTCAAGTATGGGGCTGGCCAAAAAGTTCATTTGGGTTTTTCCGTAACATGTTATAAAAACCTGAACGAACTTTTTGGCCAACCTGACATACAGCATGTAGAGTGCGATAGAAAAGGAGACGAAATTGTAGCAAGAAATATTTAGATCATCATTAAGAATAACATGACTCTAAGGGTGATTAAACATTTGGATAGAATTTTATCCTCCTTCCGATTTCTTAAGACTTCTCCCCTTCTGGTTCTTACCTCTCCTGGAGCTTGCATATTAATAGAATAGCAACCAAAACAAAGGATTTAAGAGTATAGTTAAGAGACATTTGCTCCAAATACCACTCATAGCAAATAAAAGTATAGTCAATGGTACTGTGATCCCAGAATTTAAAAGTGCTCCTACAGCTCAGACTAGCTTCTAAAGACTTCACAGGGAATGGCTGCATTTAGGATCAGGATTTAGCATCCTTTAGCATCAGCGGTTGACATCAAAGACAAAGCACACCTGCTCTGTATGTACAGAGGTACAAGTCAAGAAGAACAGTCCAACTGGGGAGGGGATATCAAGTAGGCAGGGAAGACGGGAACACTGGTTATTTGTAATAACCAGTAATTTGCAGAGTGTACTGGGCTCATTATATTTGCTGTTCGTTTATTCTTCATAATAACTTTATTATCCACAGGAAACTGAACTTCAGAGACTAAGTTAAATAACTTACCCCACTTCCAGAGTTCAGTAGCGGTAGAGGCAGTGTTCACCTTCAGGTCCCTCTGATGCCACGGGTTTTTCCTGACGCCGTGTGGCCATGCACATACGGTGTATGTATATATTGCTACATGAGGTGCAAGATTATACATGGTACCCAAACGAGGGATGGAGGAACTCTGTGAGCCATCCGAGAGGGGCTTCATGGAGGAGCTGGGGGCTGAGTAGGGTTCTGATACTGGGACGCCCATCAGGCTCTTTGGGGGCAAGAGAAACCTACTTGGGCCTCCTTAATTCATTCATTGGAAAGATACTAGTGGCTCACGAAACTGAAGAAAAAGCTGAGGAGACAGAGGGCTAAGGCAGAGATTCTTAGTGGGAAATGAGGGAGTTAGGGAGTAGAAGGTGACCACCCTCCCTGTCAGCCATATTATCAGTTTCATAGTTTTAGTTCTCAAATGTCCTGATTAAAAAGTCCTGATAACAGAATCATTCCAGCGTTTCTCTCATGTTGTCTTAGGCCAGCCTTATAACTCTTTTTCCAGTCAAACCTGAGGTCTCCTGAGTTACCTACTGGCTAATTTTAAACATGGACTGCAAGTTTCTCCTGACTGGAGTATAAGGTGAAGCAGCAGGCAGTGGGGATGGGGGCAAAGGTGGGGATGGGGGGCGGTAAGTGAGAGGAAGGAGAGGCCCTTAGGGGTTCAGGTTTGAGGCAAGAAGAAATGTGGGGCTACGGACAGTTGAGTTCATTGGATTTGGGGTGAAGAGGTCATCCTCAGTCTTGATAAGGAGCATTTTCTGTGGAGGGATGCGGGTGCTGGGGATGTATCCTTCGAGCTCTGGCCTCTCTCCTGCTTCCTGCTGGTTTAGGAGAATTGTAGCACATCCATCTGGTCCACCAGGCTCATGGGGCTGTGAGGACACAGCTTCAGCTGGGAGAGTGGGTGACCAGTGTGGTTACTGACAGCACCTTTGATGTATCTGTTCCACTCAGTGCTGAATGAGAATAAGCCAGGTGCAAGTAGGAGGCGCTTCCCCAGTCTCAGGATGATTGGGGTGGTGCTGGGAGTGGGATGGGGGAGTAGATAACATACCTTGCGTTTGGGCAACAGCAAGAGCAGCTGGGTTAGGCTCTCAGGACCCCGTGTACGGTTGTGCTGCCGCCTTCTAGGCTAGAGCAGCAGGGAGAGGTGCTGGCGAGGCTGTGTTGGGGGGAAGGATGCTTCTAGGTGAGGAGACCTAGTGACCCCCTTTCATGATGGGTGGGCATGCATGTGAGGGCAGCTGGCAGTGTGCCTCTAGAGGTTACAGTCTTTGTTCTGCTGCCATATTGCTGGAACTGCCACCGTGGTTTATGTTTGGAGGAAATTCATGTGTTAACATCTCAACCAGTGGTTCTCAAACTTGAGCCTGCAGCAGGATCACCTGGAGGGCTTGTTAAAACACAGATTCCTGGGCCCCATCCCCAGGCTTTCTGATTTAGTGGGTCTAGGGTCGGGCCTGAGAATCTGTATTTCTAACTAGGTCCCAGATGATGTTGACGCTGCTGACCCATTGACCACATTTTGAGGATGACTGTTCTAGACCTGGATTTCTCAGGTGCCTAGGGAGCATTCTGGGGTGTTCTTGGGTCAAGGAGACATTGAACCTGATGAGAAAGCCAGAAGACAAATCCTATTAAAGGTCCCAAAGTAAATTCACTGAGGGATGCCGGGGAAATGGGGGACAGGGTAAGATTTTAGGCTTGCAACTTGCCTGGGGCAGAATATATAACATGTGTTAGTCTTATTAGAGCTGCCTGCCCTCTTGTACGGTGTGACAAGGTGATTTCTTTGCTGTCTGTCATGTAGCGAGATTGCCCCTGGTTTCTGGGAGAGACCTTGCACTAAGAAAAGAAGCTATGATGGCAAAGCAATCTGTGCCTTTCATACCCACCCCACCTACTACTTTGAGACAATACGAGTATTTTTAGAAAAGGAGGGGATATTTGTAGAGCATCTGCTAGGTGCTGGGCATTGTGGTAGGTACTTTACACACAGCACCTCCTGCGTTTGAAAAAAATCTGCAAGGTCTGTATTACTTTTCACTCTATAAACGAGGAGACTGAAGCTCAGTAGCCTTAAAACGTACCCAAATCACAAAGTTAGTAATGGGCAGAGCAGGACTTGAAAATATGTATCATTCTTATTCCAACTCTGTGTTCTTTTGATTTATCATTGGAAATGCAGAGATCTTTATAAAAAATGTGCAGTTTTTAAAATGAAATGTTACTTCTTAATTTAAAAACAAGATTGTATATTCAGGATGAAAAAGATACAGACATGAAGGAGTGGGGTTTATAGATAAAGGGATAAAGAACATAAAACATGTGAAATCAGGAGCCCTGGAGATATTGACATTGATCCAAGAGGTTATTTTAAAGTTTCTTCCCTCCTCTGCCCACTTCGTGGCTCTCCCTGGGTAAGTAAGAGTTCAGAAAAGCTGAAATAAGATGCAGACGGCAGATCTGGTGCATCTTGTATGCAGAGTGTTTAGAGCAGTGCCTGGCCCGCAGGCAACGCTCAGAAAATGTTAGCTGTTCTCCTCTTCTTCACCTGCACCATTATCACCTGCCTGCAGGTGTGCAGGTGTGCCCGCCTGCAGGGAGAGTGAGGGTGGGAGTTAGGTGGGCACCAGCAGCAGTGGGTGGAATCCAAGAAGAAGATACACTGCAAAGAACAGATTGCTTTCATTATGCCAGCCTCCTGAAAATTCTGGGTTCTGATTTAGAAGGCAAATATGATTTTGCTGAAGAAGGGAACTGGAGGAATTAGGGTCTGGGGAGAAGGTAAGGAGAGGATATCTGAGAGAAGAAAGTGAATCAGTCCGTGAGAATCACTGTCAGGAAGGTAATTTGAGATTTGGGTTCATCTTGCTGAGATATAAACTACCTGATTAGAAAACTCACCCTCTATTCATCAGAAATCCTGGTGGCGTGTGCGCGTTGGGTACTTAGGTCGTTCTTGGGAAGGCAGGCTTGGCAGGAAACCTAGATGAAGATGAAGCTGCTAGGTGAGTAAGAAGCTAGGTGATTGCACCTGGCCACAAACTGGGGAGATGAACACACCTGTGGGCTTTACAAAGAATGAGTTCAGAAGGTAAAGGAGACCGCAGGACCTTTGTGCAAAGAAAGGGAGCCAGGAGGGGCCCCTGGGAGATAAAGGCAGAGAAGAGGTGGCAGGCTGGGTAAATGGAAAGAGTTGGGACAGAAACAGATGTGTCTGCCCATGTGGGGACACCCAGGAGAGGAGCAGAGCGGGCGGCGGGAGGGGGCCCTTTCAGCAGCCCCGGCCAGGCTGTTTCCAATTGATTTCCACATGGCATAAGGGAGAAATGCCGGGTGGCAGGCTGGACTCCTCTCTCTAGGAGGCTGGAGGATGCCGAGGACAGAGAACTGCCAACTGGGAAGCAGCCGGGGAGGTAAACAACTGGCCAGATGTTTCAGGGACAACCCGTGTGGCCGCCGGAACATATGCCAGTTATCAAGGCCGATGAATAAGCAGGAGCTAGCGGGGCATCACGCTGCTGTTTATGAACTCGTGGGCCCTCTGTGCCACGCGTGCCAACGTGTGGGACATGAGATACGCCAGAGATGCACCCGAAAGTGATTCTCGTTTCCGTAGAGCTAATTAGGAGCCTGTAACAAAACAGGAGCCTGGCAGAGAGGTGAGAGAGGGAGTTTGCAGGAACCAGTCAGAGCCCGAAGCTCGCTGTTCCGTGCTGTGCTGGATGCATTGTGGCTCAGGGGGGTAGCCATTTGAGAACGGCCTGTTCCTGTCGGCTCTGAAAGCAGAAGGCATTAACAGCCTGGTGATGTGGCCTTGGCTTAACTCTTTTGTAAGACTGGCCTTTGCAGCCTGTTTAAGCATTCTGTGACCGTGGGGCGTGGAGTTCCTGGCACGGTCCACAGAGGTCCTCCTTGCTAACAGCCTCTCCTTGTCTACGACTCCAAGGGAGTTCTCCGTGGCAGCTTTACAGCCTTCAGATCTGCCTGTCTCCGAGGGTAATTGCTGGGAAAGAACCTAGCTGCAGCCAGGAGCCTGGTGCCCACGGCAGGCTGGGGATTAAGTGCCTTCTGTCCAGCAGTGGCAGGTTCGAGGCCCCCTTTGGCCATCCCTATGGCTCTATCCGACCTCCACTGAGTAAACTCTTTTAATGTGAATAAACACGGGAGGGAAGTGAAAAAGAGCTAGCAAGTTAACAAACAGAAATTTAGCTAACGAAACTCAAGACTAGCAGACGCTCGGGGGGGTGCGAGACGCCCCAGATCACTCGCCCTTACAGCTGTCACTGAGCGTGTTTCTAGAACAGGCGTTAGTAACGGGAGAAGAGGGGATGAAAGAGGGAGAAGGAAAAGCCAGCAGAGTGGAGGGCTGCCGAAGTGGAAAGGGAGAGTCAGGATGCAGGAGGCGAGGAGGAGAGGGCTCCTGACCCCAGCAAGCTCAGGGACCGCCCGGTGACAAAGCAGGCCAGCGCCCCAGGGCCGGGCTCGGCGGAGCAGTGAGACCTGGAGGCCGAGCAGAGGCCGGCCTCGGGTTAGGGCACAGGGATGCTGTGTGGATGTGGATTATTAGCAGGGACCCGGAGCATTTGCTGGGGAGTTGGGGGAGAGCTGCCCTTTCCTTGGGAATGGGGAAAGAGGCAGGGGACAGAGGACTTGGCAGAGCTGCTGGGACATTTAAGACGACTGCAGAGACCTTGCTGAAGTAAAACTCTGATGTCGCCGTCTAAACTTTCTTGCAGAATGATTAGAAAATGTAGCTTGGGAGGCCTTTGCCTTGAGAGAAACTGCCTTGGCAATTTCTCTCTCTCTCTCTCTTTTTCTTTTCCCCCCTCATTTTGTTTTCTCAGCTGAGAAATTGCTTTGCCAGCCAGTCTGGTACAGTCCGGATCCTTCAGTTCCATATAACGTTCCCTTATGAGTAACTGCGAACATCTAGTGAACACGCTGCATGACTGGGAATCAGAGGTGTCCTGCTGCCCTTCCTCCCTGAGGCGCTCCGCAACTACCCCTCTTGTCTGTATTGGGTGCATCTCCTGAATCTTTGAGTAGCATGGAGACTGGGGGCCATTTGCAATGGCTTTGGGTCAGTGTTTATCAGTTTTAGCCAAAGGTTCTGGGTCAGCCATCCTGGTGCGTTGGAGGAGAAGCAAAGGATGGGGGTCTTGTAGACTCATTCGATGAATTCATTTTATGCTCCTTTTATCTTCCTCCCAACTACATGCTTGTTCCACAGATACACCCTGAGCGTCAGTTCTGTGCTCTCGGAGCTACAGAGGTGAAAGCAGCCTTGGAAGCTTCGTTCTTCTTTCCCTCTGTAGTAGGGTTTCCAGGAAGCATTCAGGGAGCTTAACATGTAGTACTGGACAATAAGGCATTTTCCTGAATAATCATGGCGTAAAATAGAATGTGATGAGTACACTAAGAGGTGTCTAGATTTAAATACTTTAGGAGTTCAAAGGAGGAGAGATTTACTACGCATGTTGGAATTGTACGCGAGTACAGGTTGTACCGGGAGAAGGTAAACAACCTATTCACATCATAGTAATATAATAAATAAAATATTATTGACGTGGCTGGGAAGACACCTGATACCATTCGGGCATTGCGAAAAAGTCTGATGTATGAATAACCATGGGTTCATAGAACCACAGAGTCTAGAATGTGAGCGCACTGCAAGTGAGCTTGGAAGACATCCAGTTCAACCTCCTCATTCTGCAAATTTACAGATAGAGGTCCAGATAGGTTCAGTCAATTGCCCGAGATGGTTTGTGGCCGAGGCAAGGGCCACTTACTCACTGTTTGCACTGGAGTGGTGACATCAGCCACCCTCCTGCCTCTGCTGAGCAGCCGGGGGATTTACATTCCTATCCCAACTTTCTTACCAGAACACCAGCATAACATTTTTTGTCTCCTTAGAGCATGAAGTGTGGGTGACAGTTCTTTACAAAGAACTCACATGGCCTGGGAACAGCACAGAACAAGGAAAACAAAGGTGGTGGGCTGGAGTATGTATTGATTTTATAATTATATAAAACAAAATGTTGAGCAGTTTGAAGAGAAGAGCTGACTGCCTTGGCCCCCTCTCCCCAACGTCTGGTCTCTCCTCTGCAGTGTGCCCAGCTCGTACCCCACCTTCTCGGGGATCCGCTCCCCAACCCAGCAGCCGTGTGTCCACCACAGCACGTGACCCAAGAAGGGAAAGTCAGCCAATCGGATCTGTTCTGTCTCTGTCAGTCCCTCTGTCTCTGTTGGCCAGTCTGTCCATTACTCCCTCTCTAGCTGCTGGTCAGGCTCTCCTTCCAACTGTCTTCCTGCCTATCCTTCTCTCTCGCCCTTAAGGACCGCACAGGTTCTCTCCCATCACATTTTTCCTCCTCTCCTAGCTTAATTTCCAGTGTTAACTCTCCCCTAACAGAAGTCAGCCATGGCCCCAACGCTGCATCCTGACTTCCTTTCAGTCTGTCTCCAAGCTTCTGGCTCAGTCTTTCCGAAGACCCCTACTCGCATTACCCAGCCCCTACCCCGCCACTGCATCCAATCCTTCTCTTCTCCCCCCTGCTGGACAGTGGGTTGTTGCCTTGGTCAAGTGTCTCCTCTGGATCAATTGTCAGTGGCCATTCTCAGTTGTCCTTGAAATCTGAGTTAGGAGGGCTGAGCATGGGTTGGCGTCTCCGGCATCCACTCAGTCATTGAGTCGGAACCCTGTCTAGTAAATTGTTCCCTCTCCCCTGATACCAGCCGTGAGTGGTGGCCCCCTGAGCCCATCGGCTGTGGAGTTCCTGTGGCACTTCTGCAACTGTGCCTTGGGCCATGGAGGGGCCTCTGCCACCCCCTTTCCGGCACTGGAATGGAAGCTACAGCAGGAGAGGAGCCCTAGCGGGGGCATTTTCATCACAGTTAGCACACTGTCTTGCCCGGGGACACTACTCAGAATAGGAGAGAGGTTCTGAAGTGGCTTCCGCTGGACTCATCTGACACTTGCAAGGGCTCCTTAGGGAGGAAAAATCTGCTCGGGGGAAGAGGGCGTGGGTACATGAAAAAGACATCTTCCTGAAATTATATAGTAGCAAAGTAACACCACTAGCATCGCCATCATTTATAGAGCCTTTGCGCCAGGCACGTTCTAAAAGCACTTTGTGTACTTTCCCTCATTTATTCCTAACAGCAGCCAGGCGACTATAGGTACTATTATCTCCTTTTTACAGATAAGGAAACTGAGCCTCAGGGAGATTTAGAAACTCACCCAAGGTCACAGAGCTAGGAAGTGAAAGCTTTCCAGCCCAAACCTCTCTAATGCCAAATCTAGTGTAGATTGTGGCACACGTTGGGAGAATGATGGGCTAATCTTCCAAACGTCTTATTTAGTCAACATATGAGAGCTCAGGGTTTCTCTTGCAGCCATTTTGTTTCTAAATACATATGACCCCCATCCCTCCCCTTGGTCCGCTCGATGGTGTTACCACACAGCTGGTAGTACTCGTGTTTTTTTCCTTCTTCCAGATTTGCCTTCCAAAACAAATTTATTAATTGCCCTGCTTCTAGAGCTTATGTCATGCTCTTTGATTCCTGGCATCTAAATTGTCATTAAAACGTCTCTTGGAACTGTTCCCTGTGACATTACAGACCGGGTTCCTGCAGCATAATTCCACTGGCTGATTTTTTTTTTCCCTCGTGTTGCGTTCAGATGATGAATGGTCCCCCGATGCTCCTCCAATCTGCCTTCCTGCCCTCAGAGACCGATAGCATGGGTCCTCTTTTCCTTTCTAATGGCCCTGCTCGCCTTCTGGCATTGTTGGGGCTCAAAAATACTTGCACGCGATGTGCCTTTGGGCATTCCAGTTTGCCTCCACCTCATTGTTCTTGCTTCTTCTTCTTATTACTATTACTATTATTATTTTCGGCCATGCAGTATGCGGGCTCTTAGTTCCCCAACCAGGGACCGAACCCGTGCCCCCTGCAGTGGAAGCGCAGAGTCTTAACCATTGGACCGCCAGGGGAGGTCCCTCACCGCTCTTTCTTTGTTTCCTTTTTCTCCACTCCGGCGCCTCCAGTCTTCACGCTGGCTTTTTCGTGCTCCCTCCAAGCTCCACCCGTGCAGAACTGTCCCCATCCTTCAGCATATCCTTGGGACTGGCGACACAGCACCCAGTCTCTCTTCCTTTCTTTTGAGGCTTCCTCTAAAGTTTCCATTACTTGACCCCTCTCCTCGCCTCTTGTTATGGCGAGGTCCTTCCTCAAGTCTGTTCCTCAGTCCCATGAGAAAGCAGCTGTCCTGCCTGTCATGCTTTCCTTCAACATGCATTTGTGTAGCCTCTTCTATATGCCAAGCCGTGTGGTTACAGAGATGGGTAACATAGTCTTAGGAATTTTAAAAATTTAAATAAACTTTTTTTTAGAGCAATTTTAGGCTCACAGCAAAATTGAGTGCAACGTACAGAAATTTCCAATAAGCCCCCCGTCCCCACATGTGCACAGCCTCTCCACTGTCAGCATCCCGCATCAGAGTGGTACCTTTGTTACAGCCGCTGAGCCTGCAGTGGGCACATCGTGGTCACCCAAAGTCCATGGTTTCCATTCGGGTTCACTCTTGGTGGTGTACGTTCTACAGGTTTGGACAAACGTATAATGACATGTATCCACCATCGGACTGTCATACAGAATAATTTCACTGCCTTAAAAACCCTCTGTCTCTCAGGAATTTTTAAAGCCTAGTAAAAGAGGCTGGAACATAAATAATCACCATACAATTGAAACCATGTTGAAGTAGAGTTAAGAACAAAAGAACGCAAAAAAGAGATACTCCTTAGTGGGAAGGCATGGAAGTTTGGGGGTTCAGGTAAAATATTTGAATTCTGTATATTTGCAAAGGATAAGGGTGTCGGGACCAGCCTGAGCAGGGCCACACAGGCATGAGTACCCAGGCATGTTTGAGGGAACGCAGAATGTGTGTCAATGGTGATCAAGGGCGAGGCTTCTGCAATCTCATGGGTGGGAATTGGAATCTGACCTCTGCGTCATACTTGCTGTGTGATCTCAGCCCATGACTGAATCTCTGTAAGCCTCAGTCTCCTCATATGGAAAACGGGGATGATGACAACACTTGCTTGCAGAGACGCTCTGAGGGTTAAAGGGATGCACTCCTCTCTGCTTGGCCTCTGGTGAGGATTGTATCTTATTTCCTGTGCCCAGCCGGCCCTGTCCCAGTTCCCGTGGCTGCAAGAAACTGTCTCCACCTCTTCTATGAGGGCCTCCATGCCTTTTGATAGCCAGGGCTAGTTTTCTGATCTTCCCAGCTGGATTATCACCAGGTTTACAAAGAAAACCCTCTCCCTTCCTCAGCTCTTCATCTTTTTTTTTTTTTTAATTTTTTATTGAAGTATAGCTGTATTACAGCGTCATGTTAATTACTGCCATACAGCAAAGTGACTCAGTTATACATATATATGCATTCTTTTCCGTGATGGTTTATCCCAGGATATTGAATATAGTTCCTCTCCTTCTGTCTTCTGAAAGAGAATCCTGAGGGTTACTTGGGGTCCATAGGCCCTTGGTCACAGAGAGCTATTGGTAAATCCTGCGTTGGGAGTCCCTGCTCCGATTTCCAGTTTATTCTTAAATCCCCTGAACCAGCCAGGCCTTCCTCATTCTTAAATACAAAGCTTCGAGTGCTTGAGTAAGAAGGACCTCTCCTTTTGACCTTTTGGCTTTTTGTGGCTGAGATATTTGAGAGCAAATTTGTCCATTTGGCTGGTACCCCCTCTCCCCGCTCCCTGCAAGCGCCTTTCAGCGGGAGTGAAACCCCATGTTAAGTGGGCATCACGGAGCCCAGAAAGGACTAGCTGCATTGGCCCCAGGTCCCAAACAGAGCTTGTAAATGAAGTGCTGGAGCAACTGGGAAGGCCACGGCCTCAGAGAGCCCTTGACACTGAGCCTGGGGCTGACATAGGCCCTTGTTGGGGCTAGTCACCGTGGCCAGCCTTTAAGCTTTCTGGATGTTCAAGGCTTCGGAGCAATGACACATCGAGTTTCCCAATGCCACTGGGGCAACAAAGGCATAGGCCCAGCTGTTTGTGCTGCTTTCCAGAGGGATCTGGGACAGCAGGGGGCCTGGAGGGCTGTGGAATCATCTCCTCTCTGTTAACTTTGACAGCGTCTGGACCCTCCCAGGAGCTGTGGGACCCTCCCATACTTCACCCCCTGCCACCACTGCTTTCTAGCTCTTAGGCTGACATTAACGAAAAGCAACCTGGTGCTTTATGTACATTATCTCAAATCATGACCAGCTGGGGAGCTGGCCCCATCCCCATTTTACATACAAAGGCTAAATGATTGACGCAGGGCAACTGCACAGCTGGGGTTCACCCCCCGGATGGCACGAGTCCCACCCTGGTGATCCTTCACCCAGGGTCCCACGTTGTGTTGCCTGCCCTGGAATGAGTCAGATCATTATCCGGGGTGACAGGGAGGTTGCTTAGTAACCGAAACCAATCGAAAAGCATGAACTGTGGCTTGACAGATTACTCAGGATAAATTGGTCCCAGTGGTCACGTGTAGCTCTGGACATTCCCAGAACTCAGGGAATTACTTGGAAAGGAGGCGGTAAGAGGGAGTTAGAGCCAAAAGAGAGATAAAGTGCTGGAACTATATGTTGACGAGAGTTTGTCTGCTTAAATATGTAGGTTTTAAGTTACACTTGCCTCGTGATTTCCACTTCTTCTGTGGCTGCGGCCTGAGGTTTCAGCCCCGGCAGTCCAGCTTCCCCAGCTGTTCACATGCCAGGAGGGGCAGTGCTCGGGGTGGGAGGACGCTCCCCAGGGGCCAGGGCACCTGGGATTAGAACGAGTTTACTTTCCATGGTCTAGCAAGTGGGATTTATATTCACCATTATTATTATTATAGGTTAAGTGGTTTCGATTTGTATTTTTTGTTGTTGTTGTTTTGTTTTTGTTTTTACAATGTGACCTTTATTAAACACTTGGACAGTCTTAAATACATTCAAGGCATTTAAAGTATTAAATTTTCCATGCTTAGTACGGTTCCTAGAACACAGATTAAGTAAGGTTCAGATATTTCTTCAGAACAAAAATGTTGCAGATTTCTCCCACCAGATCTGGTTTTGTCCCACTAAATCTCTACGGCATGGAGGATGAATCTAGAAAGCCCAGTGTTGACTTCCAACGAAACATAAGCCAAATACTCGACCTCTTAACCCACAAAAGAATGTAATTTACTGCATAAATTTCCAGTACTCCTCTTGGGCCCTGGGTAGACCATTATTGGCTCACAGCTCTTTTAGCCACCAGGTAAAGCATCCCCTATACTTCGTAAGCCTTGGAAATCTAGCACCATGATTTGACTTGTATTTTGACGGGTGACTTAAGTTGCGATTCCAGGAGCTCACCAGTGGTGCATCTCCCTCAGGTCTTAAAGTACGCACTCCACGCCATCCACACTTGGCGTGTGATGAAACAGTGGACGCTGATGAGATCTGCCGTCTTCAAACCTTCTGAAGTGCAGCAATCACTGAGAGCACAAACCAACCCCAAACCAGCAATGAGCAGAGTCTAAAGTACTTACCAAGCCTGGAGATGGATCTGCTAGAGAAATTTTATTTTGAAAACCACCCAGGTAATAATTCTGGCCTACAGCCAGGTTTGCGAAATCTTGAATGAACTGTCTTGGGCAAACAAAGAAATTCTAGTTTTTGATTTGCCAACTTTTGAAAGTTCCCCAGTTTTGAAACAAAAAGGTTGTATTAACCAATTTCCTAGGGTCAAGGTGGTAGCAAAGCAGCATCGCGTTCTGGTTGGAACCTTGGGGAGAACAAGTGAGGTGTTTGCATAATCCCGGTATCGTGTGGACCGGAAGTAGGAGCTCTCAGTGATGATAATAAATAGCCGCTGGGAACATGGGTTAATTACCTCACTTTTTGGTACTCCACTCGCCCCGTCTACAAAATGAAGGACTTGTTCTGTGTGATTTCTGAGTTCCCTGATGGGTCTAAAATTCTGTGATGGGAATCTCAGCTCTCTGGAATATCCTTTCATAACGAGTGATTTAAATCATATTATCAAATATTTATTGAACCCTTGCTATGTGTCCAGGAAGTGATATTCTTTGAAAAATTGGTTCCGGGATTTTAAAAAAAGTCGTGGGGGGCGGGTGGTGAGCGGGAGGGGACAGATGCTAGTGAAGAGAGAAGGACGGAGCTCAGTGACTAAGAATTTCTGAGCCCTAATAGTGCCCCTACTTTCTTGTTTTGAGCCATTTTGTGTGTGGTTAAAGTGCAGGCTACAGTGAGACAATTGACCGAGAGCAGCAAACAAATATAACCTGCTAGATGGGAACTGAGCTACTCAGCCCTTTGGATGACAAATATTGCTAGGCGATAAAAAGCACTAATGCATCAGGGGCTAATCTGGTGCTAAAATGCTGCTTCAGGAAAAATGTATTCCCAGAAAGGAAACGCTGGTGATTTGACTGATGGGAACAGCTGGAGGCCCCCATATTCGTCCAGATAGGAAGCAGGAAAAAATAAAAAAGAAGTCGTATGGAAGAAACTGGTGAGCTATGTCTCTCGAATGTTCTTGTTGCCCAAGGTGTGGGAAGGTATTGATTATATGAGCTCTCGGTGGCCTGCAGGGCTCCCAGTCTGGGTGCTAATGCTGCTGAAGGCCTTAGTCCACCCAGGGGCCCCCAGTGTCATGCTTTCTGTCTAGGAGGTAGTGGTCCAGGGTCAGGGCTTTCAAATAGCTGTTAGAGTTTCGCAGAAGTGCTGAAGGTAGAGGGGCTGGGAGGGTGAAAGGAGGAGTGTGGTATCACTGGCAGCATCTCCTTAAATCAGAACAGTTCTGCTCCTACCTGCAGTATATATTGGAGCCCTACCTGGGACGTTGGGACAAGTAGCCTGTTGGCAGCCTCACAAGCTACTTTGGTGGCATTAGTCACCCATCTGGCAAAGCCAAGCTGGGCAGAGACTGAGTGCTCAGTCCGCCTCGTTTGGCTGGGGCAAGTGACTAACAGTGTTTGGGTTGAGTCTGTGGGGTAATGTGACCAGATTTCCTGGAACAGAGAACTGGGCAGATGGTACATTTGTTACTGCACACCTTCTCCCGCGTCCCGCCACTGTCCTGACCTCTGGGGGTGGTGTGGTGTGAGGAGTGAGGGTGGGGTCCACGTAGGGCAAATATTTAATCTTCACAACAGCCCTCTGGGCTAGCTCCTATTATTTCAACTTTTAGAGGAGGGAATTGAGAGTCCCCAAGTTCTAGGATCTTGCCTGAGGCCATGGAGCAAAGGAAAGTGCTGGGGAGACATCAAGGGGTATGGTCATCAGTCGTCTCTTGGATCCGACTCCAAACACACCCCAAAGTAGCCTAGTGCTGGAAGCAACCAGAACCTTCTCTGGGTACCATGAAAACCAGGAGTCCAGAAGGCCGAGCTGGCTCAGGAAGACTGTGACGTAATCCATAATTCTTTACTCGCTTCAGCTCACAAGCCCTAAGGCTCGTCAGCCCTGAGACTGATCTGGGGATCGGTCTAAGAAGGGAGGTCGAGAAAGGACTCTTCTGAATCTCAGGTCGGCCACAACTTCCCGCAAGAGCTGAGAAAAACCCCTCTAACAAATGAACCAGGGTCAGAAATACTGAGCCGTACCATAGGCAATACGAAGTAATAAATAGTTGGATTTTCCCCAAATTTATAAAAGTTGATGCAAAGAACTCATTATTTTTCCTAAATACATGTTGATTCAAGATCCTTCAAAATTTAGGGACCACCATTTTACTTTCCAAGGTGAAGAAAATATATGATGTAGAATAGGCACTTCATAAACATTCCTGAAATGAATAGCTAGAAAAGGAAAAAGACAGACTTATGTAAAGCATTCCTTCTGTCCCGTGATAAATGCAGGAGACTCTACCCCTTGGAAGGGAGCTTTACTGTGAACCCAAAACATGTTCTTTACTTCTGTAAAGGTGCTGAAAACTTGAGTGATTTTTTTTTTATGTTTAATACTATTTATGTGTTACATGTCGAAGGTCTTATAAAGTTGACCGACTACAAAGAAAGGGGCTGGGGTGATATTAGTGGAAGGAGAGTAAGATCTTCCTTCTTCCTTGTTTTCATGGCAGACCTCTCAGATGGGGTTTCCCTCTGGTCTCTCTCGGGATGCAGACCCCAATAAGAGTGTGGCCTGACACACCCGTGGCCTCACCACAGACACATGTTTAGAATTCCTCGGTCCCCTGGGAGGCGGGCAAAGAAAGCCCCAAGCAAGAAAGGCAGACACTGGGCACTTTTGAACTCATTCTGGGTATTAAAGGAGCATTAAACGGGAAAGGATATGTGAAAACAGCAGCCAACGGCTTTAGCTGACTCAGGAGAGAGCTGTCCAGGAGACAGTGGCTGCACAGCCAGATCTGCAGTCCGTACATTTACGATGTTTTCTAGACCAACTGTCTAGACCCACTTGTGTGCCTGGTGTCACCGTATGTAGAGTAAAGCCATCTACAAAAGGAGGTGGATCAGAGCCACATCGGTGCCTTCTTCCAGGTAGAGAGATTCACGGCAGTTTGGAGTTTTCTGCCCAGGGCTGGCGTGTAGCCTGCACACCTAGCGGTGGGTAGCCTCATTGCCTACGGCCGGTGCCCATGTTCTACCCACTGTTAAATACTTTGACTATCACCTCTTGTCGTATCCTCTGTAATACTGGTTAGTGGAAGGTCTCTAGATTCCACAGATTCACAGACCTCCATCCTCGTTCCTGTCCTCAGGAACGGCTGTAAAGAAATGGCAGAAAGTACCATTTCGAGGTGAAACAAGCTTGATAAATGGGTCTCAATCTCGCCCTCCACGTGGATAATAATTGGGTCTTGGCTTAAATGTGACTTCTCTAGAGAGGCACTCCATGACCCCTAATCTAGACTACGCCCCCTCCTATATGTGCCCAGAGCTCGCGGTAGGTACTCCCTGTGTTACAACATTCCGTGTACTCCATTGTTCTCACTTGTTTTTAGGGAACTTCTATCCTCTGTAAAGTGTGTAAAGGCAAGACCTTGTGGATCACTCCCTGGGCCAGAGCCTAGCATCAAATAGGTTCAGTCAATATTCGTTGAACAAATGAAATGAATTGGTGTTGAATATTTTTTAGATGGCAGATATAATAACGCCCTCAACGGAGTCATTCTATAGGGGAGATAGTAAAACCATCACCTGGGCACAAATGCCACATATACGGGGTGTTACAGGAAATGCAATGAAAGGAGAAATTTGCTCACTGTCCTGGGCTGGTGGGAGTGGGGGTGAGGGGTGGTATCATTGGTAGGATTTGGGGAAGACTTCATCATGAAGGCAAGTCTGAAAGTGGGAACTAAGAATTTGCCAAGTGGGGAAAAGTGTTCCAAAAAGAGGGAGCTGCAGGTAGAAGCTCAGGGGGTATTGGCCAGATGTGGCATATCTGGAAAGGACACTCATTCAAATTGAAAAGAGTTAGAGCATCAGGAAGAAATAATGAAACAACAGGCCAGAGAGGTAAAGCAGGGTTTCCTAAGGCATGCTACAGAGGCTGGGCCTCTATACAGTGGGGAACGTTTATAGGATGTTAACAAGGGCAGTTACATGTTTCAAAAACATAATGTTAGTGCTAAGTATGGAGAATGGGTTGAAAATTGGAAGATCCTGGAAGTAGAGCTATTTTCTAGAGGGCAGGTCCTCTCTTCTTGTAGCATTCAAGGTGAAAGGGAGAGGAAATAGTTAAAGATGCCACGATGTTTCCCCAGAGGGGGAGGGTGTCTATATCTTGACGGGCTGACGTGCAGTGATTTGCTATTTAAGACTATCCTGTGACCTCTTTGTAACTCAGTAACTGCATCTGTAAAATGTAGGGAGTGGACTCAAAGATCTGCATGTCTCTGAGCATGAACATTCTATAACTCTATGGAATCATAAGCTAATAAGATGAAATAATGTAGGAACTAGTAGTATATTACTATTAGTAATAGTGTTGTGGGAACACAAATTATAAAGAAATCAACACAAATACTGGCTTAGCAGCAATTCTTGTGAAAAGACCCAGGACTTTTATTCGACTGCAAGTCGGCATGACCAGCAACGTGGGAGTGGGGCTGGCCGAGAGGAAGAGGATGGAGAAACAGAGGTCCCAGTCTCTGTGTGCCTGCCAGGGCATCCCTTAACTTGGAGATTGTCCTGGGCCTCCTTTTAGAGGGACATGAACATCCAAGAAAGACGAAGTGGCCACGGTGGTGAGAAGTCTGGTGTCTGGATTGTAGGAAAACTGAATGAAAGAGCTGGGAATATTTAGCCTGGAAAATAGAAAACTTAAGGAAAATGTATTAGCTGCACTTGAAAGACTTCTGTATAGAAAAGGGATTTGATTTTATTGGACTTCAGTGGCCAGATTTAGGACTAATGATGGGACATTTCTGAAGGCATGGTTTGGTGAAAAATATGTAAAAAAAAAATCTATCCACCAAGTAGGTTTTTCAAAAACGAAAGAGACTTTTGTAAGTTTGGTTCATTTGCCGTACGATTTTTATGAGGGAGGGAGGGAGGAGTTCTGTTTTGTTCAGTGTTATTATATCCATGGTACCTGTATAGAGCCTGGCACACAGCACTTGATCAGCAAATTATTTATGAAGAAGGTGGCATTGAACTTATCATCCCTGATATTGAAATTAATTGAAATTAATATCCCTGATATTGAAATTAATGTCTCCATCCCCAGCTCTTTTGTTTACACAGCCCTCACCACGTTAGATTCTAATTTGTTCTTTCAGTATCTCCTTTTCGGCTAGACTATGAGCTTGACAAAGCCAGGGACTGTGTTTAATTGTGTCCTCAGTGTTCAGTCCAATTCCTGGCATACAGCACGTGCTCAGTGAGGAGGGAGTCATATAATCTCTTTTGCAAACCAGGACTCTTTACGAGGAAGGGGGGTGCTGACCAGATGGGAGCTGTATTGGGCAAACCAGGATGTATGGTTCCCCTCATCAGTCAGTGCTTGTTGAATGGATACAAAGTGAATGAGCTTCTGGAGCCAGAAGAGGCAGGCTGCATGAATGCCTTCCTTCTACTGAGATTAAAAACTGCTCCCTAGGAATTCCACCCGCTGGGCTCAGTTCTGTTTGACTAGACACACAGAATGCATCTAGACTTTCATGTGGCATTTAAATATTTGAATTCATCTCCTGCTTCCCCCTTGGGCTGAGTTTTCTCCTTTCTAGCCTAAACATTCTCAGTTTCTTTAACCATTTCCTGTTTTGCCTAGAGGATAGCCCTTCTGCACTTGGGGTTCTCTGTTCTGGATGGGCTTCCATTTGACGAGGTCATTTTCGGCATCATAGGCCTTGACCCTCAGTAAGCACACGTCTCCATCCTCCTGTGTCCGTCCCCTCACACCTGTCTTGTCATCTGTTTTCCCTTCACACCTCAGGTCCCTGGACTCCTACCCGTTCTCTGACCATGCAGCCTTGGCAGGGTCTCTAGAATGAGTTTTGACCATGGACAGAAGGGGTTTAGAAAGTTCTGAGCCAACGTTCTGCAGGTTGTCCTCATACAAGCCTTGCCGCTGGTCCAGCCCTGAACTGGTGACCTGAAGCCCTGAACTGGTGACCTGATTCTCATCCATGTGCGCTGTCCTCCCTCCAGGATGCAAGTCCCTGGGACCCTAGTTCTGGTGGCCAGGCTTCTGTCCTGATTCCTTGGACTGAGTGCTTGTTGGTCACCCACAGAGGGCTCATCATGTTCTTACTCTTCTGTCTCCCTCTTGGCCCAGGGGTGAGGTCTTAGCCCATGAGACCCAGCGCAGAAGGTGTCCAGTCCCTGGAGCATTTGTTGTGTCAGATTCTGGCTCCCACTGCCTACCTGCAAGCCTGGAGCTTGCCTCCTTGCCATTGGGTCTGTACTGGGAATTCTGCCTGCTGACTTGGAGGACCTCCCTGTCTGCATCTGTAAATAACCCTGCTCTGCTAGAACATTCCCTGGATGCAGCACTGTTGCCTTTTCCCCCACCTCACTGATCGTCTTCTTTCTTTTTTCACTCTCATTGTTTTCCGATTTGCCCCCTTTTCACTTCTCTTTTTTCTCTAGATTTAATTAATTATCTCAAAGAATGCAGATAGCTCTTAGTTTTTCTGTGGCTGCTTGCTTTTATGGACAAAAAAGGGGAAGAAAAATCTCAAAGATTCTAAACCCCTTGCGGCGAGGGGCTGGGCTGTATCTTCTACTTCCTTTGTCTGCATCTTACTTCCCTCATATTCCCCTGTGCTGGGAACTCGGGGATCTATCCGTCAACTGACCCATCGTTTCAAAAAATAACTGAGAGATACTAAATTTTGATGCTCCCATCCCCTTAGTGGAAAATGTTCCATATAAATGTACAGCATTATTATAAAATTGCTAGAAGGCCCTGAAGAGGGAACTGACCTTTTTCGAGTTAAGTCACATTATACCCTTGAGCTACATGTTCCATAAATTCTGGAATAAAAGTCAAGCCTTGGAAAGGTTAATCATCTCAACTGGAGAGGGACTTCTTTTCAGGAAAGGATGATGATCTTTCTTATCTGTTCCTAATCTGTTCCAGGTTACAGGTCCAACTGCATTTTTAAGGGAGAAAAAAAAAGGAATGGAGTAAATAAAACAGCATACCACTTCCAACTCCAAAACATGACTCCTTGCTCTGACTTCTAGCCGTGGGATCCTGGGAAAGCCATTTCACCTCTCCAGGTCCTACGTCCTCATTTCTGAAACAAAGGTTGGGGCCAAGCATCCTCAGAAGCCCCCTGCAGCTCTAGCATTTTATGATTTAACACAAACATTAAGGAACTAGCAGTTGGGGGCTTCCCTGGAGGCCCAGTGGTTAAGACTTTGCCTTCCAATGCAGGGGGTGTGGGTTCAATCCCTGGTTGGGGAGCTGAGATCCCACATGCCTCAGGACCAAAAAACCGAAACATAGAACAGAAGCAATATTGTAACAAATTCAATAAAGACTTTAAAAATGGTTCACTCAAAAAAACAAATTAAAAAAAAAGAAAGAGTAGCAGTTGTGTTGGGCTTGGAATGGAGGTAGATGCAATGTTCTGTAGGATTGTATGTGGTTTGCCCTGTATGGGAATGGAAAGCTCCAGCCCAAAGGGGGTCCCACTGGGATTCTGGAGTTCTGGAAGTTCACGGAGGCTCCTTGGCTGGAGAAGCAGCCAATATACTGCAGGGGTTCAGAGCTCAAGGGACCAAGTCGGAGATCCGGGTGCCACTACTTCCTCAGTCTGTGACATTGGACACATTACTTAGCCACTCTTAAAATCTCATGTGTTAGATGTGGATCATAAAGCTTCAACTCTGATGGGCCATTGGGGGATTAAAGGAGGCACTAATGTGGTTCTTGGGAGATGGCCTAAGGTCGATAAATTATGTTGTTATCACTGTTCCTCATCTGTGATAGACGATCACGTAGAGGGTGGCGTGGACCATCTCAAAGGTCCCATTCAGCTCCCCATGGCTATAACTTTTATGGCTTTGTGGAAAATGTATTGGCAGATGACCTCCAGGATGTTTAGTTAACTGGAGTTTGGGGAATGAGGCCAAAGTGCACGTGAGAGCTCCAAGCCTATGATAACCACAAATGCTAATTTTAGGTTACTGTGCTGACATAACGGAACCTTTTTTATTCACTGTGTCTCTTGCAGGCATTCTTGTTCTGCAGTCGCACTTATATCTTTCTGGAAGGTGAGGAAAGGCAGGGGAGTATTTTGTGACACCCCCTGCTAGAGGCTAAAGAGACAGAGCTACTGATTTCTCAGAAACGCACTCCCCGAGAAAAATGGTTCCTTTAATGAATCTGAGGTGATCACAAAGGAAATAAGGTCGGATCTGGGCACAGATGGGAAGGAAGTGCTGGCTCAGGGCTGTGTCTGGCCTCGATCACAACCCGATCCAAAGTCCACAAGCCTGAGGCTCTTTGCTGGATCACTTGCAGAAGACTGTCTTGGCCTTGTGCTCATGGCTGTTCTTCTGGGCACCCTGGCTCGGACTCTGACAGTCCTGAAGTGTCCCTGGAGACATCTGTGGCTTTCACTCCAGTCTGTGATGTGCGTCTGACTGTGACTTGGCCTCACATGGCAGGGCTGGGGCAGGACAGTGAAAGGTAGCTTGAGCATGTGGATGGCGTGGCTGAGCTTGGGAGGCCTCCTGGCAGAAGAAGCAAATGACTTCGATGACACGTTCTGAAACTCAACACACAGTAACTGTCTGTTAAGGGGCTTTTTGCATTTCCATGAGATCATTGGCCTTCAATCTGTTGTGTCAAAAGTCTGTAGGGTAAAATTAAAACTGAAAATTAAAATAATTGTATGGGACGTCCCTGGTGGCGCAGTGGTTAAGACTCCACCTGCCAATGCAGGGGACACGGGTTCGACCCCTGGTCCGGGAAGATCCCACATGCCGCAGAGCAACTAAGCCCGTGCGCCACAGCTACTGAGCCTCCTCTCTAGAGCCCGCGAGCCACAACTACTGAGCCCACGTGCCACAACTACTGAAGCCCGCGCGCCTAGAGCCCGTGCTCCGCAACAAGAGAAGCCACCACAATGAGAAGCCCACGCACCGCAACGAAGAGTAGCCCCTGCTCGCCGCAACTAGAGAAAAGCCCGTGCACAGCAACCAAGACCCAGCGCAGCCAAAAATAAATAAATAAAATAAATTAATTAATTTTTTTTAAAAGTTAAAATAATTTAAAAAAATCCATGTAAGGCATAGTAAATTGTTGAGAGAAGAAGTCCATTCAAAGGTCGCCTGTATTTAATGATAAATAACAGGATCTGTAAACCAGATTGAGTGACCTGTTAACTGCACATAAAGGGAAATTGAAGTCAACGCAAATGTAAAATAAGCACTGCACCTGCTATGTTTAATTTGGGACATTGCATTTTCAAAATCCCCTCCACCATGTCCCACCCGTCCCTTGCATTTCTGTCTTGACCGGCAATGCAGAAGAACGGCAAAGAGCAATTTCTTTCGCATACGTAGGGCCTTCTGTTGGCTCTGGACTTATCACAGTATCTGTAAGGCAACATCGGCAGGCACGGTGTTGAGACGGCTGATTAGTCAGATCAAGGATATGATTAAAGGCGTGTAGATGAGTAATATTAAAAAAATTCAGTTATTGTTTTTGAGACCATTGAATCAAGGTACAATTAAAACAGAAGCTGAGATCTGAAATTAAAGGACCCAAAATGAATCACATTTGACCCAGAACTCCTACCAGTGACTTTTTATGTCTCAGTCTCCAAGAGCAACCGAATGTCACTGCCCTAGAGTGGCCTGCTTAGATCAATCCCACACCCTCCAGTTCCTGCCCCATCTGGGCCCCCGGGACGTGTTCAGTGGTTAAGCAGAGCATTTTCCTTCTTATCTCTGCCACCTCCAGTGTACCAGGGCTTGTGCCTGGCTCTGATTTTGTTCTGGTCGTGGTGATCTGCTCATCTCTCCAGTATGGCTTCAAGGCTCCTCTGTCTGGCACAGCTACCCATCACAGGCAGCTCTGAGTCTTATCTGCTGCGTGGATTCCCTACCTGGGAGTTGAACCCCAACTTGTACTGGCCTCTGGCACACGTGATCCTCTCTAGCTTTGACTGTTCACCTGCCTGGCAAGGTCCCAACATGTTAGCGTCTGAGTACTCCTTGGGTTCAGCGAGTTCTGGTCCTGGTTTGTCCAGACATTCCCATCCCTGCCTTCTCACCTCCTCTCCTTTACGTGTTGCTGTCTCTGTGTGCCCGATGATGCATGCCCAATCCCTCTCGCCCCCGACTCTTCTCATAGGATGCTGCCCTAGAATCTCTGCTGGCTCTCTGAATTACTGGATGTGTCATGGAAAGACACTGGGCGCTGGAGCCAGAGCTCTAGTCCAGACTTTCTACTTCCTGATTGTGTCATCTTAAGTCATGTGATCTCTCTGAGTTTCAGTTTCCTCATCTGCAAAACTGAGATGATGGCGATGATGATGACGACACTTACTTGGCCTACCTTAAAAGTGATAACTTAGGACAATGGTGTTGGGCATAGTTTGGGGTTTTTATTTGCTATCCATATCTCTTCTCTGGTGAAGTGACTGTTCAGATCTTTCACCCACTTAAAAAAAATGGACTGTTTGTTTTCTTTTATTGAGTTTTGAAAATTCTTGATATACTCTAGACACAGGTCTTTTACCAGGTATATGCTTTACAAAAATCTCTGCCAGACTGTGCTTGCCTTTTCATTCTCTTAATAGTATCTTTAGAAGAGCAAATGAATTTAATTTTGAAAAAGTTCAGTATCTTATTGTATAAATATTGTTTTTCCTCTTGTGCCCTATCTAAGAAATCTTTGCCTACCTAAGATTGCAAATATGTTTTGCAACTGTGTTTTTTTCTAGAAGTTTCATAATTTTTTTGTGTGTATTTAAGTTCATAATTTATTGTGGAGATATATATGTGTCTGCCTATCTAGCTGTGTATCTCATGTGAGGTCAGGGTTGAAGTTCATCATTAGTCATTAAGGAAGTAACCATAATGAGATAATGCTACATACCTGTAAGAATAGATAAAATTTAAAAGACTGGCCATACCAATTGTTGAGGAGTTGGAGGAATTGGAAATTCGTACCCTCCTGGTGGGAATGTAAAATGGTACGACCACTTTAGTAAACAGTTTGATAGTTTCTTAAAAAGTTTAACATTCACTTACCATATGATGATACTGCTATTCCACTGCTAGGTATTTACTCCAAAGAACTGAAAGCACATATCCCTACAAGGACTTGCATGTGAATGTTTACAGCTGCTCTATTTGTATAGCCCCAAACTGGACACAACTATAGGGAAATGAATATTTAAATTGTGCTATATCCATAAAATGAAATACTAGTAAGCAACAACATGGACAAATCTCAAAATAATTACGGTGAATGAAGAGAGACAGACAAGTACTGTATACGTCCATATAAAATTCTAGAAAATGCGCACTAATCAGTAGTAACAGAAAGCAGATCCACGGTTGCCTGGAGATGGGGGTGAGGTCGCAATGAGTGATTCTGGAGGGGCATGAGGAAGTTTCCTGAGGGCGATGTTTATGTTCGTCACCCGATAGTGGTGACGGTTTCACAGAGTATACATATTCCAAAATGTACCAAGTAGTGTACTTAAACATGTTCAGTTTATTGTATATCAATAAACTATTAAGTGGGAAAATGTTGGAATAAATAGCCATCAGTTTTAAAAAAAGCGATTAGAAGTCTCCAGTGAAGAAATGCCCAGGGAGCTGCATTGATAGCTATGATCTGCTCTAGGAGTATGTGAGTCGTCATTATCTGTACCACAGAGGCTAGGAAATTTTCCTGTAAAAGAACTAGACCAGTTTCTGGGGCGGGGGGTGGCCTCATACTCTAGTTTTCCCAACTCCATCCAATGGAAAATGTCAAATTGAGGTTGTAACACATTATTGGACAAAGGCCTGATTGCATACTAGGACATTCGGACACTCAAAGGATCTCTTTTTGGGCTTGACCATATCCCAGTCCCCTCATCCCTGTCCCTTTCTCCCAATAAACAATAAAACAGTGGCTTCAAGTGCCCAGGCTTTCCTGTATGTAAAAGAGAAGTTCTCAGTCCTGCCGTACATTGGAATTTACTGAGAAGCTTGTGGGAAATGCTGACGCCTGGCCCTGTACTTGGAAAATTCTGATTCACTTGATCTCTATTTTTAAACTCTCTAGGTGATTCTAAAGTACAACTCAGGTTGAGAAGCACTGAGGTGGAGCCTGGATCCTCTTTCATCACCTGCCCCACCCCTGTGGCTGTGTCACTTCCGGTTCATTCTGTGCGCCTCTAACATCCTGTTCAAATAGTGGCAGAAAGTAGTCAGGCAGGACTGATTATGATCATCATAATAATGGACGTTTAAATAGTGTGGCCTATTCTCAAAGTATTTCCATGTGTCTCGTAGATAACCTGAGAAATAGGTAGGAGAAGGTGATATTATTTATAACTTTCATTATATTTTTCCTAATTAAAGTGCAACAAATGATCATTTAAGAATATTTTAAATAACAAGGATGGAAAACTACAAAGAGGGAAAAATAATCATCTGTTATCCAGTCTCTCAGAGAAAACCAGGCTTAACTTCTGGGTTCTTTTCATGCAAATGCAGTATATACATTTAATTTTTTTTTTAACCACATCAGGCACAAGCTGTATCCATGTTTCGTAACCTGCTCTTTTCACTCAGTACATTATAATTACCCATTGGGCAGACTGGGCTGTCTGCTCAGATACATTTCCCAGCCTTCCTTGCAGTCAGGTGTGGGTGTAATTGCTTGACACCAGTTCCAGACCTTGCCTATACAAACCTGCTGCAGTCACTCTTCCACCGATCTCTTCCTCTGTCTGCAAACTGCATGTAAGTATCAGGACAACTCGGTGATGCAGATCAGGTATCAAAGACGGCAGAGCCTTCATCGGTCTTGTCCCTGAGAGACTGAGTGGTGCAGAGCCTCTCCTCCATGATTTTGAACTTTTCATGTTAGAAAAAATTATTATTGAGTCAAGCCACTCACATTTTGGGATTTGTCTCTTAGAGTAGCTAGTGTTACCTTAACAAATATATCTGACCTTCAAGCCGAGCTCAGATCCCCTCTTTTCTATCTTCCTTTATTGCTCCAGGCAAAAGTCATGCCTCCTTCCTTTTAGTTATTATAGCGTAGAGTTCTTAATTTTATTTTGATTTCATAGTGCCTGTTCCAAGCTACCTTAGCTTCCTGCCCACCTGCCTCCTAGTATCGTACCTGTACTCACGCTTAGTGTCTTTCAGGCTCTTCCACTGAGACTTAAGGAAAGGAAGTGCCTCTCC
This sequence comes from Phocoena phocoena, assembly GCF_963924675.1. Lineage (NCBI taxonomy): Eukaryota > Metazoa > Chordata > Mammalia > Artiodactyla > Phocoenidae > Phocoena > Phocoena phocoena. Next base: position 14,995,095 of record NC_089236.1, on the reverse strand, counting down.
TCACGTCTTAGGCCAGTCCCCTCCCTCTGGAATACATCTCCCTCTTGCTGCCTCAGGGATCTTCTTCCCCTGTCTGTCCACCCCCTTGCCTGTGGTTTCAGATTTTCCCTGAACTGGCTCTGCAGCATTTGACAATGTGCATTGCTAGTTACTTCATGGAACTCTCTTCCCTTTGGCTTCTGTGGCTGCCTCAGTTACGATGGGCCAGGTCATGCGGCAGTAATCCAATTATCAGTGATCCCCAAATTCAGTGGTTCACCATGGCAGAGGCTTATTTCTCACTCGTGCTCTCTGACCGTTGTAGGTTGGCTGCACATCCACTCTGCCTCCTCGTTATTCTGGGACCTGGGCTGATGAAGGGAACTCTGAACAGTGGTCATTCTTGTGGCAGAGGGAAAAGAGGGATCACGGAGAAGCATGTACAGGCTCTTAGAGCTTCCACCTGGAATTGACACAGGTCACTTCTGCTCACATTCCCTTGTCCAAAGCGTGTGGCATGGCTCAGCACCTCCTCCTCTCAGAAGCCTTCCTTGACTGCTCTTTCCCTCAACCTTACTGGTGTAGGTGTCCTGTTTGATGCTTCAGAATCACCCAGTATCTCCTCTACCATAGTCCTTAATACACGTAATTGGAATCACTTTTAAACTTCTCTACTTCTCCAATTAGACGGTGTTATGGGCTGAACTGTGTCTTGCTCCCCAAATTCATATGTTGAAGTCCCAAACCCCAGTACCTCAGAAGTAACGTATAAGGTCTTCAAAGTGGTGATTAAGTTAAAACAAAGTTGTTAGGGTGGAGTCCTAATCCAGTCTGACTGGCGTCCTTATAAGAAGAGGAAGAGACACCAGGGTGGGTCTTGGTGTGGGTGCACAGAGCAAAGACCACGTGAGGACAGGGTAAGGAGATGGCCATCTGCCAGTCGAGCAGCAAGGCCTCTGAAGAAATCAAACCCGCCAACACCTTGATCTTGGACATCCAGCCTCCGGAACTGTGAAAAAATAAATGTCTGTTATTTAGGCCCCGCCAGTGTGTGGTATTTTATTATGGCAGCCCTAGCAAACGAGCACAGAGTGTAAGCAATTTGAGGACAAGTTCAAGTTTTGTTCCTCTTGGCGTCCTTGTCATATACTCCAAAGCCTGTCACACAGTAGAGGCAAAACAAACGTTTATGGAATCGATTGATAACTTGATTAATAAATGGATAAATAAGTTTGGTATTGAGAAATAAATTGGTTTTGAGAGTTATTTTGACATGGTAAATTTGAATTCAACTAACTTGTAGCAAGGAGCCCTATTATGAATGAATTTGCAAATCACAGATGTGCAGGAAAAATGGGTTGGTTGGTGAATTATAGGGTCATGTCATAACAGTGTTTTGTATTTATAGAGACTTTCCTCTCAAGAAACAGAAAAGGCTTCAGCTTCCATTAATACATCCCCCTGGGATCGGCAGAGAGAAGTACTAGGAACGGGGATCTTGCAGGGGAGGAACCCAGGGGTGATGGTCAGGCGACCTGTCCAGGACGGACAGAGCCATGGGCCCGGCCAGCACGGAGGAGAGGACAGCGTTTCCGCTGAGTGGCCGAGCGCCGAGTCTCGCAGCCAGTCCCCGGGCTGATCTGTGCAAAGCTCCAAGGAGGTGACTCAGCCATACTTGCTCCGAAATGACAGTCACACCTGGGATTCACCTTCTGGATGTCAGTGGAGAGAAAGAAATGGCAGATTTGAGGGGAAAAGAGAGACGACCCCGTCAGAGTTTTATATGACAGACAGCAAGTCCACTGAGCAAAAAGTGGACTCCGGGTCAAGCAGATACCCAGATGTCTTCTAACCACAAACATGACAATATCCGGAAACATCTGGATGATAAGTGGAAAGGCTTGTGTTTTCCACCCGTGCGGCCCATTTGGGCAAACCCCGGCCAGGAACGGGCTGAGTCAGAAGGGAGCAGGTGAAGTCTGCCACCTCCCCACACACAGCTGCACTGGGTCGGAGGAAGCTGGATCTGGCTGGGCTTGTGGTTGAACAGGCATGTGCGTGCACACACGCACACGCGGTAGGAGACTGCCTGCATGGATCCGGAGCTACAGCACACCGGGGCTTCCAGGGAGAAGGCTCCCCTGGGGACTGAGAATGCCAGGCGGCAACCTGCCGGACCCGCGGCGCTCAGGGCATGGAGCCAGCCCCCACCTGTGCATGATTGGTGGCCAGTATTGGTCACTAGAGGCAGCAGCAGCCAGAGGATGCAGTAGGATAACGTGCTCAGAGAAAGAACGAGAATGGGATCAGGCCAGCGGCAGAAGTCTTGGCGGTCGAGGTGGTTGGCGTAGATGGGACTCCGAAGACAGGGTTAAGTGTCAGTTCTTACGAGCAGATGTTGTCTGCAGTGAACGAAGAGGACTCCCTAGGAAACGGGGCTTGTGGGTCACAGCCGGCACGGCTCGCTGCAAATCCCTGGAGCTGCGGGCTCCCCAGACTTGAACCGGTCCTGAGATCAGGTGAAGTGGTGCCATCATTCCCGTTCATCGGTCCATTCATCCTCCATTCACCTGACCTATATTTATTGAATGCCTCTAATGCACAGATCAACAACTACCCTGTTAGTAGAGATGAAGTAGTAAATGTCTAGGGGAGGATACAGAGAAAAGAAACAGGCCACTGCAATACAAGGGAATCGTGGACAGCGGGAACTCCTCCGGGCCTGATGCCTCCGCGCTTCCAGGGGGGTGGTTTCCACATTAAGATCTGAAAGGGTGAGTGGAACTGAGCCAGGAGCGGGGCGCTAAGGAGTTTACCGGAAGAGGGGACAATGGCTGTGCTGCGGCTCAGAAGACGAAGATCCAATAGTTCAGAGAGGCTGGGATATTTGGCGGGAGAAACGAGGCAGGGAAAGTCAGCGTAGCCGGATCCTAGAGAGGCTTTGTTCCTCCGGGGGTGGGGGGGTGAGGCGGGACCACTAGGGCTGGATATACGGGCTAAAGTGCAGAACGCAGGGCAGGGTGAGAGGTAAAGATCTGGGCATCTCTGGCATTCTGATGGCAGACTAAGGCCTGAGAGAGTGAAACCCTGCCCAGAGAGTGTCCAGGGTGAGAGGGAGAGTCTGGGACAGAATCCCGAGAAACCTCAACATTTAAGGGGTGGGCAGAGTTGTAGGGGCACCTAAGGCCAGCTAGGATGGGCAGCCAGAGAGCTGGGAGGCAAACCCGGAGAGGTGGCAGTGATGTTCCCAAAGGAAGAGCAGGTTAGAAGAACAAGGTCATGGTTAACAGTGCAAAAGGGGCTGACAAATCAAGTGAAACGGTAACCAGAAAAACCGCCTACTTAGCAACAAGGGGAAGGTTAGTGATCTTGGTGAGATCAGAAGCTTCCTGATAATTCAGGTGTGGGCAGTGAGTAGGAGGTGAGAAAATAATGTCGCACACGTTTTGTAGAACTCTGGCCATGATGGCAAGAGAGAGTTTGGTCTGAACTTGGAGGGCTTTGGTTGGAAGTACTTTTAAAGATGGAAGAGTCAAGAGCACATTTGAACATTACCGAGTGCCTAGGAGAGCTGGAACACTGCGGCAGGGATGGGGTGGATTCCAGCGTGTAAGGGGTGGAAGGCGTGCCCGGTGTCAGGACAAGCCCAGAACTGGTTTGGATATGAGACGGTAAGGAACTGGAGCTCTGGGGCCAGACCACAGGGATTTAGTCCTACCTCTTCTGTATCCTGTCTGTGTGACCTTCAGGAAGTCACGTAAGCTGTCTATGTCTCCGTTTCTTCATCTACAACAATACGACCTACCTCCTAAGGCTATTTGAAAACCAAACTGAGTGTTGTCCATAAAGGGCTTAGCACAGTGCCTGCTAAGTCCGCATCACTCCCTGGCTGTCAGCGTGCCTGCCCCGGAAGGATGGCCGCTTGTCAGAAACCTGTCCATCCAGGTGATGGGAGCCTCCTCCAGTGCCCACCTCTGCCCTGGACGGGGTGAGGGCTCATTCTCTTTGCTCTGCTGGACTCTCTTTTCCCGGCACCAGAAGCCGAGCACACAGTCCTTGCCGATCTCCGTGATCTCCAGGTTGTGCTTACTGGCTGCAAGCCTCCGGCAGGGAACAGCGGCTGGGGACACACCTACCAGAAGCAGCATTGCTGGACGGGTGACACCTCAGGGGGAAACCACAGCTTCGTGCCTCTTTGCTGGAAAGCTCAGCTGCCTCTTTTTCTGCAGGCAGAAATGTTGTTAAAGGGAATGCGGATTGAGGTCCTGGAACACTGTAAGGTACTTCTGAAATGGTTTCTTTGTTTTTGAACATCACGGCAAAGTGATGAAACAAGATGGGAGTGCCCGAGGGAGGCCAGGCTTCACCTTCTAAACCAGATTCTGTGCTTGCTTTCTCTTTTGCTACCTGTCCCCTATTTCCTCCTAGTAGAGACTATCTGCTCTTTTTTGTCCCCTCCCATTTGGAGCCTGATAGGTTTATTCCCATTGGAATCAGATGGAGACCCAGGGATGGAGCTGGAGGCAGGTTAGATAATCTAGTGCCTGGAGAGGAAAATGAGGCTTGAGGTCACACAGTGAGTAACTGAGGGGCCAGGACGGGACTCCAAGCTCAGAACTCCTGGTTTCTGGTCCAGCGCTCTGTTCACAGCTTCTCCTCATGGATGATGAGGATTTTAGTAATCCGTGCATCTCCCTTCAGCCTCCCTGACTGTTGCTGATTTTTTCATCCAACGTGCATCACACACTTCCTTTCCAGGACTCCAGAGGACTCCCGTCCAGTCCTTTCTAGGCACTGGGGACTTATCAGCAAAACAGAAATAATCCCTGCTCTTGTAGGGCTTATAGTCCAGTGAGAGGAGACAGATAAATAAATAAAATATAGGCGTACCTTGGAGATATTGTGGGTTCGGTTCCAGACCGCCGCAGTAAAGCGAATATCACGTTAAAGCGAGTCACATGGATGTTTTGGTTTCCCAGTGCATATAAAAGTTGTGTTTACGTTATACGGTAGTCTACTAAGTGTGCAATAGCATTATGTCTAAAAAACCAATGTGCACACCTTAATTTAAAAAATAATGCTGTTGGAAAAGTGGAGCCAGAAAACTTGCTCAACACAGGGTTTCCACAAACCTTCAATGTGTAAAAAATGCAGTATCTGAAGCGTAATAAAATGAGGTATGCCTGTAAGGAAACAAATGATAGTACATCCTCCACAATGTCTTTCCAGGGAATATTTTCTCAATAGAATGCCTTTTGAATGATTAAAACCCAACTTCATAGCATGTATGTAGCTCTCAGTACAGTGGTTTTCGGTCAATGATTACATAGAAAAGCGTGTGTCTTTAGGACCCCCCAAATGCCATACAACATTTAAACAAAACAATTTGTAGGAGTGGTCTTGCATTACCTTCTAAATACAATTCATAGACAGAATTGTTTTAAAGGCGTATTGAATGGCGACTGGGGGTGAGCGCCTTGGTAGCGAAGCTGAGAGAGAAGACACAGGACATCAATCAAGCAACTCTGTTACAAACGTATTAAATTTTTGTGATCATGAAGCAATGTTCGAAGCATTTTACATCCTGACATGATGTTTTATTGCTTAGGTGTGCATACATAGGTGTTTTCTACTGTATTAGTTACATTTTAGGAAATTGGTTGGAGCTTCGGGGTCTAAGGGCATGGGCAGGAGGTTCCCGGTTAGCGTGGTTGGGTAGAAGGCTGATTTCAGGAGCCTCTCGCTGATGTATAGCATGTGGTGCTACGCAGTGTTATACCAGGCCCGCGTGTGTGCTTCTTACAGCAGTGTCTGTCTGGCACCCCGGTCACAGCCTCAGCATCCCCAGAGGTGACAGATCCCTTTCATGGGGGAGCTAGCACAGAGACTGCTGGTCCTTGAATCAGAGACATTTAGCTGGGTACCCTGGCTGTGAACATGACCTCCACTAGGACGCTTGGCTCAGTGAGGACGACCATGGCTACTTGCGAAATAACTTTGACAGGAAGCGCAGAACGATCCCCTTGTCAAGTTCCGTGCTGGTCTCTTGCCGGGAGAGGTGGCCCAATTTCATGACCTTTTTTTTCATTTTTTTGAATGGTAGCTCTGGAATGGTAGGAAGTCTCCCACAAAGGATTTCCTTTGTCATTGTTGTTTTTCCCTTAGGAAAAAAAATGTGGTAGTGGGGAGGGCAAAGCATCCCTCTCCCTTTGTGACTTCTGTGATTCAGAGTTTAAAAGGCCAGTGACAGGATCTGGGTCACAGACTTGTGTGAGGCCTGTTGCTTCACAGGCCTGTCCCTTTAAACACTGGGACTAGGGCCTCAGATTCTGTCCTGTTGTTATATTTGGTCACGTGGGTGAAGAGTGTTTTCCTTGAAGTTGGAATCTGTAGTAAGGGAAGTACCATGTATTGGAATAACCAAACCTTAAATTTTAGCTCTGTAAAGAGTTGAAAGGTCATGTAGTCCCCCTTCCTCAAAGCAGAACCCCCCTCACTCCCAGTGACAGCTGGTGGAGACTGCATGCGCTCTGAGCACATCCGATTTGGGTCATGTGATTACGGAGGCTGACAGGTCCAAAATCTGCAGGGTGGGCCAGTGCTCTGGTCCAGTGTGCTTGTCTGAATGTTTTGTCCCCCCGCAAAATGCATATGTTGAAATCCTATTGCCCAATGGGATGGTATTAGAAGGCAGGGCCTTTGGGAGGTGATGAGACCGTGAGGGCAGAGCCCTCATGGATGAGATGAATGCCCTATGAAGGAGGCTCTAAGTCCCTCCTTTGCCCCTTCTGCCTGTGAGGATACAGTGAGAAGACTGCAACCCAGAAGAGGGCCCTCACCTGACCATGCCGGCACTCTGATCTTGGACTGCCAGCCTCCAGAACTGTGAGATATAAATTTCTGTTGTTTATAAGCCACCCACCCAGCCTGTGATATTTTGTTATGGCAGTGTGAATGGACTGAGACACCCAGGAAAAGCTGATGCTGTGGTTCACGTCTGAAGGCCATCTGCTGGCAGAATTACCTCTTGCCCAGGGGAGGTCAGTCCTGTGTTCTATTCAGACCTTCAGCTGATTGGATGAAGCCCACCCAAATTATGGAGGACCATCTGCTTTACCCAAAGATCACCAATTTAAATTTACATCTCATCCCAAAACACCCTCACAGAAACACCCAGATTAATGTTTGATTAAATATCTGGGCACTGTGGCCCAGCCAAGTCGACACTTAAAATTAACCACTGCAGTGGGGTGCAGCATCTGGAATATTCTAGGTGCTTGTGAATGTCCAGCAATTAAACACACGCACGCACGCACACACACACGCACACACACACACACACACGCACACAAATGAATTGACCTCCGCCTGTGTAGGAGGAGAGGAAGAAGCAGCCCTGGATGGAGACTGTCTCTGTGTTCCTCTCTGCCTAGGAAAAGGGGTGCACAGAGGATATGACACCTGGGCTTGGATGACTGATTAAGAGCGACCTTGGCTTCAGAGCTTTTAAAAGCTGATGTCAGCCAGCTGCAGAACTTCCTGCATCCCTGGATTTGTGTAGGAACTGAAAAAGGCAATTGACTGATTGTACACACGTACACACATGTGAGGCAGTGTAACAGAAAGGTTAGGAGGTGCATGGTCTGTGGGCCCTACTGCGGAGTTAGCATCCCAGCTCTGCCATTGACTTGCCGTGTAACTGCGGGCAAGGTACTTAACATGTCTGTGCTTGGTTCTCTCATCTGTAAAATAGGGAAATAACAGAACCCATACTGCATAGGTAGTGAGAATTAAATGAGGTGGTAGCTGTGAAGTGCCTACAAGATTGCCTGGCACATAAGTCCTAGAAGAATCTATCCGTCTATCATCTGTCATCATCGTATTCAATGCATGTCACTTGTTCACACACACATATCACATATGGTTATTTGTAAGCAAAGGCAACCTACACTACTGGCAAATAAACGGGAACCTTATTCCAAAACTCTACTTATGTACTATTGCAGAGCCCGTGCTGGATTCAGCTTCCTAAGAATATGTATGCTTTTGGTACTTCATTACTGAAACCCTGTTGGATAGGATCCAGATCATATCTGCTTTAAATTAAATTTATTTAATTTAAATTTAAACACTGTAAACAGTGTTGCAACAAGATGCTGCATGACAGCGGAGTAAATTCGGCATTTCAGGTTTTCAAGGACCACCTGCGGTGACGTGGCCTCTCTGCAGTGGAACGGGGGTTGGGGGGTGCGGGGCGGGGACGGGCAGTCTCTCTGCCGCCTGCGCGCTCAGCAAACACGCGGGCCACCTGAGGCTCAGGTGTGCCCGAGGCTTCAGGAACGAGCGCTCAGATAATGACAGCTGGTGGGCTGCGGTGTGCTCCGGTTCCTTCTCACTGATAAATGGCTTCACAGATGATGCCGGCTTCATGCTCAATTAATCTCAGTTGAATTGATCATCCAGTTATAAAGAAAACCATTAGCAATAAAGCAAAAACTTCCCAGAGAGCTTTTGTGGGGAGGAGGAAAGGAAGTGAATTGGTTTTTTAAAGAAATTAAGATGATGAACTGTGTTTGAAAGGAACATATCACCAGCCTTCTCTCTACGCAGCTGACTCAGCCCTAAGGGGGAGGGATAATGACGTGATTTTTTTACCTGTTCATCTCAGGCATCGTTAAAAGGAAATATTTTTAAATAAGCAAGTGCGTGTAAAGTTTATCGCCTGCCAGACTTTGTTGGAAGCTGAGAAACTCTACATGCTGTATTAACTCATTTAGCTCTTAAACAACACAGTGGGGTAGGGAGGATTATTTTTCGCCCATTTTATAGATGAGGAAACTCAAAAAAGAGATTAAGTAGCTTGAGCAGCATCGCAAGTGGTTGAGCTGGGATCCAGAGCCTCGCTCTTGGCCATTTGCCACATGTGTTCTATTCCTCTATTCCTATTAGAACTCAGAGTCCGACTGGGCTGGTCCCCTACCGCACCTTTCATTCTGATGCTCATCGCCTTTTTTCTGAAATCTTACATTCATATTTGTAATACCACATGCACATCTTCAAAAAGATAACTCTTATTACACACGTAGTACATATTCATTTTAGAAACAAAGCAACAATGAAAAAATGCTGAGGGGCAAACAAGAAGAAAATAAAAGTTATTCATACTCCTCCACTTATTATAACCCTTGTTAACATTTTGGTGTATATTCCTCCAGATTTTTTCTCTATGCACATCCTTTTGTTTTTAAGCACTAGTGAGCTCCTACGTTGTGTGCTCTTTTGTAATTTGATTTTTTTCACCCAACAACAGAAAAAGTCTTTCCATTTAAATAAATACATTTCTATGACATTCTTTTTAATTCTTAAAAAGTATTTCATCATATGGATACATGATGACTTACTCAACTAATTCTTTTTGGACAATTAAATTGTTTCCAAATTTTGAGATTAGTAATAAGACGACTATGAACATCCTTATAGCTTAACCTACATGCAAAACAATTTAAATTAAATGCATACTATTAATTAGTATTCATATTATTAATAATTATTATAAATTCCTATTCATTCAAAAGGTTTATTTACAAACTACCACCATTTTTCATTTCAAGATACTTACCTATTAAGGGAGGAATTAGTAGTAAGTTGGAATTAGTAGTAAGTTCTATACTTTTCATTAACATGGATCTTGATTTCATTAAAATTGTATGAATTCCACATTAAAACCGTTGTGAATCGTGTTTTAGTTTTTTAAAGGATGACTGATGACATATGAATAAATCGTGTAGAAAGTGGCATATTCTGTGACAAGCTCTCAGGAGGCCTCCCTCTAACTGCTGGTTCCCAAGAGCCTAGGGGGGTAGGTGCCAGCGCTGATGGGCCTCGGTCTTTGCGTCCATGCGCACTGGCGATGTCTCTGCGGCTCCTTTGGTTCAGGTCCTCACTAGCCTCTTCCTGAGACCTTTCCTCAGCCTCCTACGTGTTTTCCCACCTCCTGGAAACGTCCCTTCTCCAAATCCATTTGCACAGTGTAGCAAATTCAGCTAACACGCCAGTCTGACATTGCTCAGATATCCAAAAATCTTCAGAATGGTTTCTCATTGAAGATTAATAGGAAGAGATTAAAGCACAACAAAAGGTTTAGCCCGAGTGTCAAGGTGTTTCTTTCCCACTGCTCCAGACCGCCCGCTCTGTCTAGGGGCAAGCTAGCAGCCTGCCCCTCCGCTTTGATTATCAGTGGATTCTAAATGCTCCTGGATGCTACCAGGGGGGCTCCCTGCTTCCCCATCCCCTTTCCAGAAGGCCTGGTCTGGGTCCCCAGGCAACCCAGTGGCCCCTGAGTGGTGCAGCTGTTTTCCCACCTGGCCGTGAGGCGCCCACCCCTCCCGCTGTGTTCACCTCCCCGCTTAGGCACCTGCTTGTGTGGACCTAAGGCTGAGAGTCTCCTCATTAAGAGTATTTTTCATCCATCCTTCTGCCTCTCCCCAGTCAGCGTTGAGGAGTCTGAGCCCAGATGTATATTTTCTGTGGCTCTGTAAGAATTGTGTTCTTCCTCTAAAAGTGTCTTTAATTGGGGAAGCAGAAGCGGCAGGAATTTACAGCCAGATCGAGGGACAGTGTGACACTTGTTTTCTCACAGAAAAGGTGCTTGTGAGGAATTTTCCCTTTATTAATGTGATGTCAGTAGGAACTGAGCTTGAAAACAGATTAATTGAGCTCACAGGGTATCTCTTAAGGATGTTGGGCTCTTAGGAGAGTGGGCGGCTTATCATAATTTTGCATATTTTAAATGGCTTTCATCCAAAAAAGGAATCTTCCTTTTCCCTTCCCTCCTAAGGTCACATGTACCCAGAAGTTACAGACAGCCTCGACGTGCTCCTGTGGTCTGGGCCCAGACACTGCACCTACTATGCGGGAGCAATTAAAGGGAAAGATGGAGACACTTTATGTATTTATTTATTTGGCCGCACCGGGTCTTAGTTGTGGCATGTGGGATCTAGTTCCCTGACCCGGGATTGAACCTGGGCCCCCTGCATTGGAAGCGTGGAGTCTTAACCACTGCGCCACCAGGGAAGTCCCTGGAGACACTTACTAAGCATCCAGTGTCTCATACAGTGTGACCGAAATGAGTAACGGCACTTGTGGAGAGAGAGGCCTAATGACCTCGTCCTTTAACTGGCGTCTCTTTATATGTCTCTTTTTGCCTAGTGCTTAAGTGTTGTTTCTGTAACCTCACTTTTACTCAGGGAAGTGGATTCATAGAAGTTAAGTGGCTGCCTCAAAGTCACATTTCTTAAAGTGATCAGGGTCAGACCCCATGACTTTGAATTGAGGTCCTGCCACTCAAATGGAAGTGTCTTTTGGTAAGCCATATTTCTGTGCTGTTTTTTCATTGCCTTTACGTGCGGTGTGGTTGCATTTTACGGAATGGCTTGCGGAAAGCATGAGCTTAAGTCTCCAATGTGAGCGCCCGAACCCCACCTTGTCCAATGCAAGTATCTGCGAGGAGGAATGCCTCATGGTCTTGGGCTTCACCGGGGGCATTGGTGGGGGGGGGAGGGGTGGGCTTCACAGGCCTGGGGGCACAAAGTACAAATGTTGGGGCTCGGTTTCCTCAACATCCCCCCAGACTGCACTTGTACGGCTGCTGGATGCTCTCTGAGTGATTCTACACCCCAAAGAGCTTGGGCTCAGTCTCAGTTCAGGAGGATTTGGGAGGGTCCAGAGGGGAGTAGATGACCTTTCCCACAATGCTCTACATTTCCCTCAATGCCCTTAACTGCTGTCACTGACTTTGGGAAGAGGCTGCATATGTGGAGTGGAGCTCAGCCATATATTCCCGACTCACCGGGTCCCCTGATGGTTCTTCCTTTTCACTCTTCTTCACTGGCTTTCATAAAACCTCATGTATCAAGGCAAATTCCCAGGGGAGAAAAGGGGCTGGCAAAACCCAACCGAGTCCAGTCTAGTGGACAGGAAGCCTCAAGATGTTTAGACCAACTTGTCCTTTTAAATAGAGGTCTCTAACTCCGCGCCGTATCACACCTTCTTACTGTCTTTTCTTCCCTTTGCATGAGGCAAGGAGCTTAGATTTGATCTTAATGATAATGGAGCAAAATAATTCCCTTCCCCCTCTCACCAGTTGACTTAGACCCTTTGGAGAAGAAATAAACTTGATGTACCTTGCTAAAAATTTGTCCCATGTTTGATGGATATGAACTTGACTGCCTCAGTACCAGCTGACATCGGTCTTTTCCCTTTCTACTTTACGAGACTGTAAAAAGCTTCTGAAGTGTCACCTTTTAACCTATGATAATGCAGAGCAATGGGTGCTGCTAATAAAACCAACTCTGAAAGCTTGGGCTGTGGGCTTGGTGACTGCTGCAGAGCTACCAGATCAGCCAAACGCTGAGCCAGTCATCTCTGAGCATCTCTTACTTGCTCTTTACTCTTTGATGATGAAGAGGGAGGTGAGACCCTGAGTGAGAGCAAACATAGGTGATTGGGGCTGGGAGGATATCTTTAAACTGATACTGCTTTTGAAAATGCAAAAGCCCCTAAATTTAAAAATAGAGTGGCCTTTGAAGTGTTGATTATATTTACTTCTTTTTGATAAATAGATAACTGTGTATCATTATGCATTTATCAAGTACTTGACAAGGGCCAGATGCTGTATAGGGCACTAAAATCAACCCCTAGATTTTCTCTGATACTGGGGAGTAAGGAGGAACACCATCTGTTAATTTTGCACCTCTGTTAAATTGCTAGCAGAGTGGGTTGCTGCCAACTAACAAAATGGACACATTTGACATCTGCATTTTTTTTTCCTTCCCTGTCTTCTGGTGGCAATGGGTATGACCAGTGACCACATACTGGCCAGGTGCCAGAAGGTTCTGGAGTACGGAAGTCTTGGGGCAGTGACCATGTATCATTAGAGCCTGGCTCTTCAGTACCTTGAACAGTTAGGAGATTCTGACACTCTGAAAATTCAAATTAATTACACCTTGATTCTTTATTTTAAAAATTAAGAAAGCTTGCAGAAAAGAACATTACAATAAGGTTGAATGAGATAGAAATGATAATTAGAACCAAAGAAAATGAATCTAGGGATATGCTAATTGTAAGTAATTTGCCTTGATTGAGACTTTAATTTGGCTCCGGGCTGCATGGAAGCCCAGACAAAGGGGAACAGGACAAGTTGCATGTTCTTCGCAGCTCCTTGGAGGAGGTAGATCTGATCAAGCCCCAAATCCCAGAAAGGATTTTTGAGGGGCTGTGATGAGAAGATTTTTGTGTTTGAGGCTCATGTGGATTTCTCCCTGAAAGAATGACCTATGGCAGTTTGAGGTAGGGTCCAGTTTCCTCCTCATTCTTAAATGGGGTTTATAGTAACTACTCTTCGCGCTTGTTGTGAGGATTAAATGACAGGCTTGGTAGAGTGTATTTTCATGACTATTAGTTGGAAGCAACCTAATTTTTATCAGTGGGAGAATGGTTAAAGTAGGATACATTCTTACCATAGCATACTACATCCTCAGGTAATGAACCCTCCCTGTAAACACACCCCTTGTCAATGACTGCAGTTTCTCAAGGAAGAGGCAGAGAATATTTCCCCACGCCACCAGTATTGAACTTGGCCATGTGAGCTTTGGCCAATGAAATGTGGACAGAAGTGACAAGGAATGGAGCCTAGACCTTCAGAGGCATTGTGTGTTTCCACTCACCCCTCTTGAGCTTCTGCCATCTATGTTAGAAGAATATGATCCTCTAGTGGTTTGGTCCAAGGTGGATAATAATAGACATGTAGAGCAGACTGGACCCAACCTGAAGTTCAGAGTCCAGATGAGCCTAGGTGCCTGAGACACTCATTGTGAATGGAAAAAAAAAAAAGATAGCTGTGGAAATTTATTAAATTTGGGGGTGATTTGTTATGCGTCATTACTGTTACAATAGCTGACTGATACAGTGACCTTCTGTGAGCAAGCCTGGACTGCTATGTGTGATATATTAAGAGAGAATAAATGGTTGAAAAGGAGAATAATATAAATTCTGATTTGTGGAATAATGTAAACATCTGATCTCATTTTGTTAAAAATAAGAATATGCTTATACATCTAAATAATAAAAAGTGTTGAAGGATGGCATTCACATCTTTAAAAGCATGAATTTGAAAGAACTGCTGGCTTTTTTTTGTTTTCTGTTTTTGCCTTTCTGTGTGTACAATTTGTGAATTAAAAAGAGCTTCAAGATCCCACACAGCAGCTTCAAAGCAGGCTGCCACTGCAGCACTGTGGTGGTCACCTTGTCTAGGGGTATCTGGGCAAACTTATGGTCTGTAGGAACGTTGTGTTCAGACCTGCCCTTCATCATTGCCTGAGTGACAGAGACTGTTGAAAACAAGCTTTCATCCTCTCAGCTGCTGTTGGAGTGAAGAAGTATTGCCCGGAGCCGCACAACTAGGGAGGAGTGTAGTTAGAACTGCAAGCCAAGGTGGTTTGCCAGTTTCCCTCCAGAAGTATTTGTATTATAGGCATTACACTAGGTGCTTGGGAAAGTGTAGTGGACAAGGTATTCCCACAGAGCGACAGCAGCATCAAATCGTAGACTAGCACTTTATCCATTTTTCATATACATACGTACATAATTTAACTTAAGTGCAAAAACACCATCTTATAATTTGCTTCTTTTTTTCAGTGCTATCGTGGCGTGTTCAGGCAGCTATAACAAAATACCACAGACTGGGTGGCTTATAAACAACAGCCACCCAGTGGCTTATTTCTCACATTTCTGCAGGCTGGAAGTCTCAGCTCAGGGTGCCAGCATGATTGGTTGAGGGGCAGTTCTTCCTGGTTCATAGAGGGCAGTCTTCTTGCTGTGTCCTCAAAGGGTGGAAGGGGGCTAGTCAACTCTCTGGGGTCTCTTTTATAAGGGCACTAATTCCGTTCATGAGGGCTCTGCCCTCATGACCTAATCACCTCCCCAAAGCCCCACCTCCTAATACCATCACTATTGGGGGTTAGGCTTCAACATATGAATTTTGGGGCAACACAGGCATTCAGACCATAGCAAGCTCAGTCTTTAAAATTGTTTTTTCCCTTTGCTCTTCGACTCTCCCCCTCCTTTTTCTGTCTCATTTTGCCATCCCCCTCCCCAACCCCACACATACCACAACACACTAGTTTGTATTTTTCCGTACTTTTCTTATGACCCTGTAACCATGCACAGACATATTTATGGTGTGACGTAGGGAGACTAGTGTTCTTGTCTCTATAGAACCCTGTGGCTGCTTTTTATTTTATGATCAGAGTAGAGGCACATACAGTTTAATGTACTCAACGAGAAATCGAGGCCAGGTATCCAGATAATGCCATCAGGGTTCTTTTGCTCCAAAGTTCTTTGCCAACCATTCTGCTAATCCTCGTGTGGCAGCGTGGCCCTTCGTCCACAGACCGTGTGGCTCTCCCCCCTCCTCATTTAATACAAATGCAAGATTGTCCCAAGTCACAGCGTCACATTCCCCTTGGCCTGTGGAGGTGGGGGAGGATGAGTTGGGGGGACAGGACGGGTGCAGAAGAGCCATGGACACTCAGCGTGTCATTCACACTGAGTCTTTGTGGTTGGGATGACCAGTTAATGTGTCCTCCAAACCGAAGACTTTTGAGGGTGAAAGGAGGCTCTACTAATAATTCCACCAGGAAGACAGACCTAAATTGACACTCTCCCAGGCAAACGGAGCCATGTGGCCACAGTCCTTTTGGTGTTACTGGGTAGAGTGGACCT
Source organism: Phocoena phocoena (assembly GCF_963924675.1). Lineage (NCBI taxonomy): Eukaryota > Metazoa > Chordata > Mammalia > Artiodactyla > Phocoenidae > Phocoena > Phocoena phocoena. The sequence continues at coordinate 14,979,336 of NC_089236.1, read as the reverse complement.
GACAGTACTTGTAGCTTCGTGTAGCTTGCCTTTACTTTTTTAAAAAATATATCAGGAATGCCCATCACTCCCCCGCAACCAGATATAAGCAGTCCAGGCCTCTCAACCTCTAGGAATCCCTGGTATGTTTGTTTCTCTTCAATGAGTCTATACCTTAATTTTTTCCAGGAAGATATGTTTAAACGCTATGGAATATCAATCAGTCAGACTTTATCAGGCACCTGGCAGGTGCCAGACATTCACTGAACAAATGGTAATCATTGTTCAGATGGTGGTTGAAAGGCTTAACTGAGACAATGCATGTTGAGCACTTAGTATGGAGTCTGGCACGTGGTAAGCCTTCATTATTATTATTGCTTTTCTGTTGTTGTTTTCATTATCAGTGTAATCGTTACACAACCATAAATATGAATAAGACAGGGTTCTTGTTTTCAAAGTCCTGGCAGTGGTGTTGGGGGCACATAGAAACAAACATTTAAAGCACAGCGGTGATGTAAGTATCTACAAAGCTATAAAACAGAGAGCTCTAGAACATGATGGGTGTGACTCATCGTGCCTGTAGGTGGAAGCACAGGGTGGGTGTAGGAGGTGATCTCTGACGGCCTTCCACTGCTGCAAGAGGCATGGAAGCTTCCTAGGAGGAAACTCCTTTTGTTTGTATAGTCGGTCTCATTTTATGCAGAGAGAAATCTTTCGTGTGAAAGGAAATCCGTTACATAGATATTTGTATTTTATAACAGTAGAAACGAGTAGTGATGATGATTACTTTAAAATTAATGTACAATAGCGGTTAAGAGCTTGCGTTCTGAGCTGGGAGCCTGGGTTTGAATTCTAGTTCCATCGTTACGGGGCATATGATCTTAGGCAAGTGACTGAGCCTATCTGGATCACGGTTTCCACACCTGGGAAACAGAGATATTAGTAAGGTTTACCTGAAGGAGTGCACGTGAGGATTAAATGATTTAATCACTGGAAAGTACCCAGAATAGAACATGGCATATGGTGAGAGCCCCACAAATGCCACCCCTAACTTGACACTTCAGTGTCCCCGGAGTTTGTTAAAGTGCTCTTGCATGAGTTAAACTCCTTTAAGAAATAGCTAAGTGAATATGAATTTAAAAGTTGGTTTTTACATGGAAGAAATGTGAACCCATTGACCAAATATAAGGGCTCAAAACCCATTCTTCTGGTTCCATGGAGGTAGTTAGACTGCAGTGCCAAAGATTCCAGAACTTTCCACTATTTTTATCTGAACTTAGTATTTGTATGTAATGTTGGATTGAAAAGTACAGTTGACCCTTGAACAACACAGGTTTGAACTAATGGGTCCACTACGGGTGTGTTTTTTCAATAGTAAGCACGACAGTTCTACACAATCCTCGGTTGGTTGAATCCACAGATACGGACCCACAGATACCAGGGGACCGGGGATATATGAAGGAACCACATATAGGAAGGTCCAACTATGAGTTATCCTCAAATTTTCGACTGTGTGGAGGGTTGGTGCCCTAACCCCTACGTGGTTCAAGGGTCAACTGTATTCTGTTTTCTTCTGAAATAGCAGTTTGTTCCATAAGGAGGTGACTTTTCAGTGTTTGCTAGAATGGGAGTGGAATATGGATCTCCTAAAGAAGGAACTAACACGCAAAGCCAGAGCTCCCCTCACCGCCCCACCCAACCCCCGGCATAGAGCTGAAGAACTGCCGACCTGGGCTGGATGCATGAGGATAAAAGGACCCACCAGCATAGTCCAGCAGGCCTCTTGGGTAACGGGGAAAAAAACAGGCAGCAGATAAAATAGGTTAGCAAAGGTATTTAAATATTCTTTCATTCCATCCAACAAATGTAAGGCACTGTGCCAGGCACCATGTCGGGTGCTTTTACACATGTGATGCAACCGTCTGTAACCATTATCTTAAACCAGGATGTCACCCTGGGTGGAGAACTGGACAGGGAATTCTAGCCTGGCCCTGACCTGAGGGATCCCCAGCCAGGGTTTGGTCATCTCTAAAATGCAGCAGTCGCCGAAGTCCTTCCCTCGTCGGTGCTCTCTGGTTGTAACTGCTTCCCTTTAAACATCCGAGAAGATTCGCAAGTGAGCATTCCCTTTGACAGCTCTTGAATATTTCATAATTAGCATCGGGCAATGAGCACAAAAAACTGTGACCCCAAGTTCCTTGCTTGCCTGATTTGCCGAACTGGCTCTTCTATTCGTTTTTTCCCTCCTGGAACTGTAAATGTTGTAACTTCGTAAAATGAGAATAGTAATAGTACATATTGCATAAAATTATTGGGAGGATTAAGTTTTAATAGATAAAAGCCCTTACAACAGAGCTTGACCCCCCAAAATTGTCAATATGTATTTATCATTGTTATGACTGTTTAGCATCACCTATGTGCCAAGCACTAGGCTAAGTGCTCTCCATGTGTTAGCTCAGTTTATCACCAGAAAAAATTTATTCCCTTACATTTATGTCTCAGTGATAGAATTCGGTGATCATCGATGTTTTTCTTTGCAACTGTTTTTTTTTCATCTTGTGTTCTTGTATTCCTTTAACTGATATCAACGGCACACCAACCACGTGACTGCAGTCTTTGATTCTTCTCTCTCCTCAGTCCACCTGCTCCCCATCAGATTGGACAGATTTAAAATCTCTCCTGCATCCTTCCTCAGTTTTCTTTTCTCCCTGCTCTTTCCTGGCCCACTGGACACTGTCATAGCTTCCTAACGGGTCCCTGTGCAGTCAATTTTATATACCGCTCCCCAAAATATCCACCTATAACGTGGTTCTCCGTAATGTGCCAATTCCGCCGCCTGGAATTGAAGACCCTTTACTTTCTGGTCTTAATCTACCCTTTGGAACCATCTGGAACTAGTCCCTTTATGCCCTCTATTCTACTGCCAAACTGAGCCCTCTACTTTTCCACTTAAAATTCATGCTGCCCCACCTCCCTGGGAAGTTCTTGTAAATCATAGGAATACACTTCCCTTGTCAAATATTAAAGCATTATATAGAAGTCCTCTTTGACCAGACCACTACCCACTCCTAAGCCCTTCTGCCTCTCCCCAGAGATCACCATGGCTCTAGATCAAAGGGCCCCCTTTTGGCTTTATTTCTATGCATTGACGTTCATATATATGCACTTACAGAGCATATAGGGTGACGTTTGTTGTTTTGTGTGTGGGTGTGTCTGTGACATAAATAGTATCCAAATGTGCTTATCATTCTGGGACTCGCTTTTCTCCTCCAACAATATGTGCTGGCAATCTGTCATCAGGATGCATCTTAAATGCCACCAAGAATTCCCCAAAACTTCACAAGATTCCATCGTACTGAAAGCACTCTCTCTACTGATACTCCTTGGAATCTCTTGAGAAAATTTCTACTTTAGATATGTGTGTACTAGGATTATGAGTGACTTTTTATATTTATACTTTTCTATAATTTCAAAAATCTCAACTATTCCCTCAATATCGTATTTAATCAAATAGGTGTTAGGTTAGACACACACACACACTCACACACACACAGACACCATCACACACATTTTCTTTCTTTTTTTGCTATAATTTTATGTTCCCCAGACACCTAACTATTCAAGTGACCTTGATACTGGGACTGCAGGTGCCTTGGAGAGGTAGGTGAACCTACAGGTCATCAGGAAGATGTGCCACTGTTACAGATTCTCCAATCATGCCCACCTCTTAGGCAACAACCTCACTGCCAGGATATGAGGAGAGCAAGTGTCAGATGAAATTCCGCCAAATTGTGCTGTGCCCAGCCACGCTGGAGAAGCAGGTGCTTCTGTATACCTTTATCAGAAGTTCCTGCTTATACGATTAATATTACATTATGCAATCATATATTACTACACTATACATCAGATAACTATACAGCCTACTAATTATGTTATAAATTATATGACTAATTATAAAATATATAAGCACATTTTATATCAGTATATTATAGATGTTACTATCAAAAGTTCATAAAAACTCTACAAGTGGAAAAATTGACTATACGTTGCGCCCACCCGCGTTGCCCAATCTGTTTGGGAACTGTGTCCACCCGCATCAACCCGCCAGCTAGGGGAGGTCCTAGGTGTGGTCCCTGGATGTGGGCTGATTGGAAACACCTGTTGCCGAGGCATAGTAATGCCGAGTTGTAAAACAAACATCAACAGTTTAGCCTGTTTTTCTTTATTTGATATATTGTCTATCACAGAGTTTTGAAAAATCATTGCACGAGAATATTTGTTTCGGTGCTCCTTTAAATTTTGCACCCGAGGCCAGTGATGCCCTCCTGTCACTGTAGTCCAAACCCCATTGTCACACATACAACATTCATTCCCTAAGCATTTATCACAAACAAACACAGAAGCGGCTCGTGCAAGCCGTCCCGCGAGCCTGCTGAAGTTGCAGCTCACGGTCTACACGGTGGGCGAAAGCTCTGCTCTCCAGAGGCTGGTCTCGCAGATCCCAGAGGCGGGATTCCGGGGCTCTCATAGTGGCATCACACAAGGAGAATCCTCCAAGTTCATGGCTGTTCACACAGGACTATTTAGGGACTGGCTTTGGGTGCCTGCCGCAGGGGCAAGGCTGCAGGCCTTACTAGACTTTTATACCCGGTTCCCCCAAGAGCAGAAAGTGCTTTTAAATATTTTAATCAGTATCAGTCTCAGACATCCATCATGCTAGTTAAGAAGTCTTTAATTTAACCAATTAAGAAATCCATTTATAACATTTACTCTGCTAATTAGCAAAGCCTCCAGTGTTGACCAAGACGTAGATCACGGTTGCTCTTGTGGTGGTCCCTCTGGAGGATGGTCTTTCCCGTGTAGTGAGCATACGGCCTCTGGGGTGTGGCTTGTTTTTTAGGGCAACTCTTGAGTGAAGCTGGGACTCACTGGCACCTTCAAACACCACACCATCTTTGCTTTAAGTATATTAAATTACAGACTCTGTAACAATCATCCATGGTGAATGGACAGATCTGTGATCTGGTTTTCTTCTCTCAGTGCCTGGGGGGTGTGGTTACCTCTGGGTTATTAGGCAAATCCACACTTGTACTTGACAAGCTCAGTTCCAGGGTACGGGCCCCAGGAGGCGTCCCCCCGCCCCCCGACCCTCGTTGCCCTGGCGGCCCCTCTGACTTGCTGCCCAGCCTGCATATTGTCTGCGGTCAGCAGCTACAGTAGGGGTGGCTGCCGGAACGTAGCGGTGGTGGGGAAGTCAGATCAGGAACCGGAATGAGTGAGTGGAGAGAGGGTAACCACCTGCTTTCAACAGCAGCAGCAGAGAGTATGAAGAATCAAGTGGTCACAGGAGGCCCCATTGCAAGGGAGGTGTGGGAAGCTCAGGGTCCCAGAAACTGAGCTGGGTGAGGGCTCCAACCTCAGGAACCGTGGCTTCAACGTAAAGCCCAAGATACGGGACAGGACTCACCTCTACCAGATTCAAGATAGTCCTTGGAACTTACTGATCAGTATCTACCTCTGAGATTATGGGTTTATTTTCTAGGAATCCAAAACTTTATCCTAAAAGAAAATGGCAGGAATAACATGTGACTAATCAAAGACCCCAGCTTCCTTGTAGGCTAGGCACCAGCCAATGTGTTAATGATAGCTGTTAACATTAACTGAATACTTGCGGTGTGCTGTGAGCAGCCGTATGTTTTATATGCATTAGTTGATCCCTATGTTCTAGCTGAGATGACCGAACAGTTAAGCCGCTTGCCCAAGTTTAGTGGCAGAGCTGGGATCTGAACTCTTTCCCCCTCGGAACCTATACATCTATGCCGTCAGCCACTGCAGGACTGTATGTGGCAACAGCACTGAAGAATTTCTCAGGAGAGTGCGTTTGTTTCCTTGCTTTTCATATAAAAGATGCTGCTGCCAGGCTGACATATGAATTTCTCTGCTTTAGCTGAGAAAGAATGGGTGATCCTGCTGAAGTATCTGACTTCAGAAGGACTAGCGACTACTTTAGAAGTGAAAGCAGCTGTGAGCTACATTGGAAAAGCCGTCTTTCCCACCAAAACAATCTGAGACTGAACAAAGCGCAGAATTCTCAACCCACTGCATAGCCATCTGTTAATTAAAAAAGAAAAGCTTAAATGAATGAAATGTGTTGTTATGAACTATCTCAAAATGCATTCACATCTTTGATATTATTTTATATCCAAATAAATACTGGGTTAATTTCTGGCTCACCTTGCTTGTTGGATGAACTTTAGATCACTTAGTTTCTTTGATTCTCTGTATTCTTAATTACAGTCGGCCCTCTGTATCCATGGGTTCAGCATCTGTGGATTCAACCAACTGTGGATGGAAAATAGCCAGAAAAATTCCAGAAAGTTCCAATAAGCAAAACTTGAATTTGCTGTGTGCCGGCAACTATTTACGTAGCATTTACATTGTATTAGGTATTACAAGTAATCTAGAGATGATTTAAAGTTTATGGGAGGATGTGCGTGGGTTATATGCAAATACTACAACATTTTATATAAGGGACTGGAGCATCCATGGATTTTGGTATTCGCAGGGGGTCCTGGAACCAATCCCCCAAGGAAACTGAGGGACGACTGTATTAATAAAACAGAGTTTTGATAAGATTATTATCCCATAAAGAATTCTTTTTTGTTATCCATTCTGTAAATTTGGCTTCTCTCACTTTATCAAGGAGGAAATTGAGGTCCATTAAATTTCAGTGATTAAAGCCACATTAACTGTTGGGGTTCATCGTGAGTAAATCGCAGAATTCCAAGTTCCCACACACCACTGTTTCTGGACTCAGTTATGTATTCAGAATTTATTTTGAAATTAGGAAAATTGTGAGCACTGTTTAAAAAAAAAACTAGTAAATCATTCACTGTAAAATGTGCATCCAGGGTCTTCCCTGGTGGCGCGGTGGTTGAGAGTCCGCCTGCCGATGCAGGGGACACGGGTTCGTGCCCCGGTCCGGGAAGATCCCACATGCCGCGGAGCGGCTGGGCCCGTGAGCCGTGGCCGCTGAGCCTGCGCGTCTGGAGCCTGTGCTCCGCAACGGGAGAGGCCACAACAGTGAGAGGCCCGCGTACCGAAAAAAAAAAAAAAAAAAAGTGCATCCATAAGAGATCAAGTAATATTGATACTTTAAAAGTTAAGAAGGAAATATGCAAAGATGTTTAATTACCATACCTGACCATCTCATCAACGTGTAGATTTCAGTCTTGTCCCTTTGTGTTCCAACCCGAGGACCTTTACAGGTGCTGCCGTGGACCTATCCTTCCCTCCCCTTGCTGTCCTCCCATGACTAAGGAGCTAGAAGATGTGAATTCTATTTCCAGATCTATCTGTGTGACCATAGACAGACCACAAAGTCTCAGAGCAATACTTTCCTACCTGTCTTACAAAATCGTCAGGCTCAAACAAAACGTATGTAGAAGAACTTACTTAGTTACTTACAAAAGTTTATTCTCTACAAAAATGTGAGATGCTGCAATTAAACCCAGCAGTTCTTAGAAGTTCTAATAGCTATAGAATAAAAATTAATGAAAAAATTATTGAATAGGAAAAATATTTGAGGTAGCATTTCACTTTCCCAAACTTATCGCGTCTGCTATGTATTTTATCCACACGATAACAAGATTGGCTGTGTAGGAAGGTGGTACAGGCATACACTTACTTTTTTTTCTTTTTAACAGCTTTTAAGAGGTAAGAAAACATTTACTAGAACATATGTATCTGGCGACAATTTTCCCCACACATTTTATTATGAAAACTTTCATACAGAAATATTGAAAGAATTTCCTAAGAATATCCACAAACCTACCACCTAGATTCTACCATTAACAGTCTACTGTACTTGCTTTACTGTGAACGTCCCTGTCTAGTCAGCCTCCCATCCATTCATTAATCCATCTTATTTTGGGGATACATTTCACGGTAACTTGCAAACGTTGGTAAACGTTCCCGTAACTGGCACACATATCACTAGCGCTGAGCATCTGCTTTTAGAACTTTTTTTCTCTTGCTATCATAGGGGTCTAATTTAATGTCATAAAACACATGCCATAGTATGAGTTTTTTTGTTTTTTGCTTGCTTCTTTGTCATGAGACAGTGAAACCCTCTTTTCAAGCTAAATCTCACGTCGAAACTTACATGTGAAACAGATGCTTGCAGAGATGCTTTGGATGAAGCAGGAATGGGGACCTGGACTGCCAGTCCCTGAGCCCCCCCCACTCTCCCTAGGGTGCTCCTTGAAGCCTTTCAGAATGCCCCGGGTGCCGTGGGTTATGAAAAATGGGTGAGTTCCTGAACTCCATGAACCTCCGCTGGATCATCTGTCAATACAAAACAGGGCTTTGGAAATAGCTTTTTTCTCAGGTTCTTTTCAGACTTCTCTCCCCTGTCATTCAGTGATGCTTAAGCACTGAAAACTTTGCAGACATTCCCCTTCCCAAACCTTCAGCAGAAAACCTTCTTGTTTTAATTAGCTCAGTGCAAGAAGCCTCATTTAAGACTGTGGATCTGCATGTCTGAAGCAAAAACCACAGCTGGAAGGGCTGCCCGTGAAATGGAAGAAAACTGGAAAAACAAGAACCCGATCTAGGTGAATGGCCAGATACGGTAGCCCGCACATGTGGGGCGAGCGTGTCAACCAGGTGTGCACGGCCACACTGTCCATCTCCCGGGGCCTCCACTGAGTCACAGCGGAGAGCACCTCTCAGGAATTCCAGCATCCTGCCGTGAGCGAAGGCGGCCTGGCAGACCTGCCTTCTCCCGGTCCCCGGAGACACAGCACTCCTGTGCTCAGGGAGGTGTGTGGGCGGGAGCCCAGGCGATGGCAGGTTGGGCAGGATTCATGTGAGCCGGAGAGTAAGTGTGTCCAAGGGCGAGAGCAAGGGTCAGAGCCATGAAAAGACCAGACGGATTCTCCAGATGTTGGGGGAAGAGAGTGGGTTTGAAAAATGGAGAGAAGCCAGGACGGGGCTGGTGATTGAGCTGTGAAGCAAGAGCTAGAGAGTGGGGCCAGGTCTGTGCCGTGCGAGGTCTTGGCCGCCCAGAGGGCATTCGTTGTTTTTTTTTTTAATACATTTTATTTATTTATTTTTGGCTGTGTTAGGTCCTTGCTGCGCCCGGGCTTTTCTCTAGTTGCGGCGAGCAGGGGCTACTCTTCGTTGTGGTGCACGGGCTTCTCATTGCGGTGGCTTCTCTTGTTGCAGAGCACGGGCTCTAGGTGCATGGGCTTCAGTAGTTGTAGCACACGGGCTCAGTAGTTGTGGCTTGTGGGCTCAGTAGTTGTGGCACGCAGGCTCAGTAGTTGTGGCTCACGGCCTCAGTAGTTGTGGCACGTGGACTCAGTAGCTGTGGCTCGCGGGCTCCAGAGCGCAGGTTCAGTAGCTGTGGTACACAGGCTTAGTTGCTCTGTGGCATGTGGGATCTTCCTGGACCAGGGCTCGAACCCGTGTCCCGTGCATTGGCAGGTGGATTCTAAACCACTGCACCACCAGGGAAGTCCCCAGAGGTCATTGTTACTCTTTATTAAGCTCTGGGCTGTAAGCTCTGTGAGTACAGGAGTCTGTCCAAATGGACATTGTGCCCGGGCCCTAGAAAAGAGAATGGTTAAGTAGTAGAGGGGTACTTGGTAAATGTTTATTGAAGGAAGGAAGCAAAAGGAAGAGAGGGAGGGAAGGATGGAGGAAGGAAAGAAAGAAGATGGGGTGGCGGGTTTCCCTGAGTTGTGGTAGGGTCGGGGCAGGCATCCACACCATGGCCACCAGCATCGCTAAGTTGTCAGAGAGAACTTAAATCTAACCTCTCCACCAATGGCCACTGTTTTCAATACGTTTTGACTATGAATCGTAGTAAAAAAAATATATGCTTTAATTGGCGACCCAGTACACACAAATACACACACACACACACACACACACACACACACACAGTCTCGTAAAATGTGATGCATTCTAATAATTTCCGTCTTATCCCATCCCATTCCATTTCCAGGACACTGGCTTGTAACCCACAGACTGAACAAACCCTAGATCCAATCCCTTTGATCTCTTCAGGGACATAATTCTTGCAATGATAACTTTCCTTTCCAGAATTCTTTTTGTTTTTGTTTTCTTGGGTTTTTTTTTGCAGTACGTGGGCCTCTCACTGTCGTGGCCTCTCCCGTTGCGGAGCACAGGCTCCGGACGCGCAGGCTCAGCGGCCATGGCTCGCGGGCCCAGCTGCTCCGCGGCATGTGGGATCTTCCCGGACCGGGGCACGAACCCGTGTCCCCTGCATCGGCAGGTGGACTCTCAACCACTGTGCCACCAGGGAAGCCCTCCTTTCTAGAATTCTTAATCTCTCTTTCCTAGATGGGAGTTAATCCTCTCTTCCTGCAAACATATCAGATTTGTTCTGTTTTATAAAAAGCAAAGGCAGTTCTTCACTTGACTTTGCTCCCTTGCTAGTGACAGCTCTTCTCTAAAGGCGTTCCTTTAAATAAATGATCTATACCTCCTGCTGCTTTCCTTGCCAGGCTTGCCATCCTTAACCCCCTCAGTGAGTTATCGTCGTCCACCACTTCCTCTCAAAGGATCGTAAGGACCTTCGGCTCTGCAGAGTCAAAGCTGTTTTCCTCTTCCCCCTCCTTATTTTTCTCCTTCTCTTTTTCTTTTCAGTTCCCTCTCTTCTTGGCTGTGGATACTTTTGAACCCTGTTCTCTTCTCCTTTCTTGATTTATTCATGCATTCATTCATTTATTTGACTAGCCATTCAGAACTGGCTAAGGAACATTTCAATGAGTAAAACATGGGCTTATGTGCTAACGGGAGAACAAAGATGAATAAGGTGCACGACTGCTACTCTCGAACACCTTAAAGTATAGAGAAGGACTTGGATTTACACAGCTAACTGCTCGAGCTAGAGATTGGAGGGCTATTTGAATGGTGGAATATGGTTAAAAACTCAGGCTTTGGAGCTGGGTGGATCTGGATTCAATTTTGGCCCTCTGATTTGGAGCAAATTACCGATCTTCCCTAGGTGTCAGGTTCCTCTTATGTCAAATGGTGATTGATATTGATGGTGCCTCCCCCTAGAAGTGTTATGAGGGTTACATTATCTCACTGAATTCTTACATGATTCCTCTGAGGTAGATACTGTCATTTGTCCCATTCTACAGATGAGGAAACTGAGGCTTAGTGAAGCCATACTGTTCTTAAGTTGTAGACCTGAGATACAAACTCAGGCATTCTGACTTGAGAATCCGTGATCCCACCACAAAGATACCTTACTTCTCTGGGTCTACCAGAATTCAGGGTCTGGTTTTCAGTGATACAAGACTAGAACCTAGCTTTATCTGTATTTGGAGAGGTTATCAGACTCTCACAAGACTGATGGATAAGCCGGGAAACAACTGTATTAATTTACTGCTCAAGAGATGAAACTGTGCCTCTGCACGGGATACCTTCTCCTGTGCAGATAACAAGGACGTCAAAATATAATAATGATAATACCATCAACGGGGCGTCCGCTGTGTGCTAGGCAATTTGCACATAGAGCTTATTCTAACTCACAGCACTCTGGAGTGATGTTATTGGCCCAGTTGTACCGATGGGAAGACTAACGCTTACTATTGAGTGATAAAAACTCAGTACAGGGAACTCCCTGGCGGTCCAGTGGTTAAGATTTCACCTTCCAATGTAGGTGGTGCGGGTTCAGTCCCCGGTTGGGGAGCTAAGATCGCACATGCCTCGCGGCCAGAAAACCAAGTCAGAAAACAGAAGCGATATCGTAACAAATTCAATAAAGACTTTAAAAATGGTCCACATCAAAAAAAAAATATTTAAAAAAACTCAATACATTTTAGCAGCTACTGTTGTTATTATTATTACTAATAGGAGTAGCAGCCGTAGATGACGTTAAGGCACTTACCCCATAGTTCCTGCTGGTAAATATTAGAGACTGGAAATAAACTCAGGTCTATCTGATTCCAGAGATAATGGTTTTCATCACTAAACCTTACAAGTGAACAGCTTTAGACAAAGGGGACCAAGTGTCCCTAGAGAATATTTCAACCTGTGTGAATTGCTTCTTATCCAGAGAACTATGTCTAGCAAAGAACAAGGCTTGGTCACCTGGGATGTAACAGTCTGATTCTTTGGATGGTTACGGGTAAAGATGGATGGCGTGGTCTTGTTTGATTCCTTTTTCAACCAACTACCCAAATCTCCACTCCCTGATGCCGGTCAGGTCACACTCTGATTGAGTGGGTTATAACTTTATTTACGATGGATGATTCTAGGTATTTCCTTTGGTGAAATATGTAGACCTGGCCCCCTTGCCTGGGAAACATAATATCCTTTGTCTGGATCTCTGGTACCATCTCCCAGGACAAGAGGCTTTCCAGAGGATTCAGGTTACATGGTACCTATGGGGTCTTCAAGGAGTTCCTTTGTCAAGAGAATCATTTTCTGAGCCATGTCCCCCTCTTTGGGGCAATGGGATATTTGAGGAGCATTTCCATGTGATGAGAGGCTTTATGGTGGAAAAGTGGAAAGAGCTTCCCAACTGATTTTGAGCTTTTGTGGTGAGTGGGAGAATGGAAAGGAGAGATATAAGACAACTTTGAAGTTGGAGTTTAGGTTACTGAGAAAATGGTGGCAACATGGCAGAAACTGAAAGTAAGGAAGAGAAAGAAACGGTTTCAAGATTTTTTTTTTTTTCCCGGGGTTGGGTGGACAGGGTGGACCTGAGGTCGAATGGAGAAGATTAATTCAACTTCAGACAGGATGGATTTGTAGTGTGGCTGGAGGCAGTAAACTTCTTTCACCTGTTGTGTTTTCATGCCTTTCCACTTCTGTTTGAGTAGGCAAATTTGATTTGCACAGTTAAAAATATTTGGTGAAGTAAAGTCATATGTTATATGTATGTTCATATCCATATGATTTTATACTAAGGAACAGGCTTTTATACATTCATGCGCAAATCTATAAATATTTAACCAAAAGCCTTTAAAAGATTAAACAAGATTTACAGATATGAGAAGAGAAAATTGAGAAGCATATGAAAATGGACTTAAAAAATTTCAGCTAACCACAGATATTAAATTTTAAAATGCACTGAAAATACAGTGAATGAATAATTTGAAAATTATTTCTGGAATAGCAAAACAAAACATTCCATATTATTTCGTGTAGTAATGTGACTGCATTTTGGTATAGGTACATTTGGTAGATGGGAGTTTAAACGCGTTTAGAATGATTTACTCTACAAGAAGTCAGTAATTCAAGAGGACTCATGGCTGTAACAAACAACTTTGATAGGTTTAAGAGAAGTCATGAGCTAGTTGGACATAAAATCAAGCCCATGAGTGAAAACAAAATGGAAAGCTCTGTAGTCATCAGAGTCTGTGTGTCAACCACAATAACACACCACTGTCAACACAACCAACAACAGACACAAAAACAAACCCAACCAACCATTTGTGGAGCAGCATTTAAATCACAAGGTTCTCAAAACTCCCGGGTGTGTGGAAATGTGGGGAGTGAGGTGGAGACTGATGCTTTCATTCTGAGTGATGTGTGTGTACAGAGGGTAATCCAGGGATGGATGTGAGGATAGGGAGAGAAAGAAGGGGGCCGAGGGCATAACCGCCAGACACACTCTCATCTCAGAGAAGAAAGAGGGAAAAGGACGAACTGGGGCACTTAGAGAGGTGGAAGAAATGAGAAGGTGCTGTCCTGAGTAAGCCAGGAATTCTCCAGGTTCATCAGGAGGGGCGTTTGGTAGTGTTGAAAAGTGGGGAGAATCACAGAGGGTGAGGTCTGAAAACACATGGTTGGGTATGGCTGTTGCGGGGTGCTATTGGGTCAACAGCTACAGAGATCAGTGAGGATGAAGGAAGTCAGGTTGCCAAGGGTCAGATGAGTAGAAGAAGGTGAAGGGGAGGGCTCTGAATGAGAAGGTGATGGTGGGGAAGGAAGGGGGAGAGAGAGAGGGAGAGAGAGAGAGAGAGAGGCTAGAGCCCATTTTGGATCTTGTAATAAAATTTTTCCTGGAAGATTTGGGAAGGCTAATATTCAGTGAGTCAGAAAGAGATGTGCCAGAGAGTGGCAAATTCTTGGTATCTGAGAGCCTGAGGCCAGCAATAGGAAGCAAGGGAAAAAGACAACACGTTCCAAAGTGTGTTTTGCAAAACACTTGTCTGCGGGATGTTCACAGATGCTTGGCGAGCAGGGAACTGAGTTTCCCTCTCTCACAAATTGATTTTATTCCTCTCCGACCCGGAAGAAAGTTATCAGCATCCCCTGCCTCCTTTCTGAACCAGCAGGCCTGTGGGGTCAGCCTGCTTGCTGCTTTGGGTTTCCACTCCACTTCTGGTTCACTGAGATGCTGCTTTTGTCTTTGTGCCGGGCTGTGCCTTTTTTATTTCCTCAACTTGTACTTGGTCTCTCACTGCTGTGTGTGTGTATGTGGTGCAGAGGGATGTGTCGGAGATCGAACCAGCCGTGCCATGTGGATCGTAAGTCCTGGGCAGAACTGTCTACTGCAGGGCATCTCAGAGCTTCATGTGCCATGAATCTCCAAGAGGTGAATAACTCATGTAGTGCTTCCCGAATTTATATGACCACGGTGCTACTTCTGCCTGCTGTTCTGTGAGACACACTTAGGGAAGCTTGTAAATGAGATGGTGGGAACGACGGGAAAGTCCTTTAGAAAAGCTGGGTAAAGTATTTGAATTGAGGGTGAGAAGGGCACTCTCCAGGGAGCTCCTCGTGGCTGAGTGTGCGAGGAAGGATGGCACTTCCGGAAACAGGGAGAAGTTCCAGCTCAGGGATGCCTGGGGGGATGCCCAGGGTGGGGGCCGATGGTGGTGTGCTGAGATTGCCTGGGGAAGGACATCAGCCTAAAGAGGACCCAAGTGTGAAGCTGGGCGAAGCCAGCTCTAACAGCGCCACGCATCTGACACCTGTGCGCCTGCCGAGGGGATGCTGGGTTCTCTTGTTGTAGTAAAGGGGCTCCAGCACTCTTAAGTGCTGGGTGAGGGATTCCCAAGGTGTTTTTAGAGGACGGGGTGCTCCTGTGACTACAGCATATGGTGCTCAACCGCGGCACGGCCTAAAGAAGAGAATGCTGCTTCCTGCCCAGCTAGCGGGGAAGGAGGAGGTATTTGTGTGGCTATTCATCAGCTCACCTGCGTAACAGATATACGTTGGGATTCTGTTGTATGGTTTGAGCACTCCGTCACCGGGCAGGAGATAGACAAGTAAATACGGTTGAAATGCAGCGTGATGAGAGCCCCGACCCAGGAAGTTCGGGGAGCAGCAGGACGCATAGCACGGGCACTCGATTCAGGGGCCAGTTCAGGGTGGGCTTAGGCGGGAGGTGCTGATCAGGCTGAGGGCCAGAAGATGAGCTCGCCAGGTAAGGGGGAGATGGTGTAAATTCCAGGCACAGAAAATAGGGTTTTTGAAGGTCTTCCGACTAATCTGTTGGAGGAAGTGAACGACATCCAACATGGCTGGAGTAGAGGGGTCTGGGTGAGGGGTCTGCAGTGTGGGTAGGGGAGAGAGAAATGAAGCGTAGGGCAGGCACTGTCTGGGTCCTGTGAGCCACACGTCCTGGTGCACCTGCACGGCAAAATCGCCAAAGCCTGGGCCTCGCTCCCAGAGACTGGGACTTTTCCAGTTCTCTTCCTAAAACTGATCATATATTTCCTTTGTACTTTAGTGCTCCTTCATTTTCCCACCCTTCAAATCTCTCCTTCGGAGAATTCAGCCCACTCTGTTGGGACAGGGAGTTTGGAGGTCATGCTGGGAGTGACCAGAACCTGGAAGTATGACCTGCCCACTGGAGCGGGTCAGGGCTGGGGAGCACAGCTGGCCAGGCAGGCAGACACTGCACTCAGAAATGATGGTGACGGTGATGGCGACAGAAGTCAGTGGAGGCAGGTGGCCCATCAGGAGAACAGCTAAGAACCTGGCAGCAGGGAAGCTTAGAGCAGGCAACAGCGGGGCAGCCCAGCAGCCCTGGGCAGGAGCCCTGGGCAGCCCCGGGACCGTGGTTCGGTAGGGGACCTTCTACCACATCTGGAGTCTGGGTGCAGGCGTCGCAGGGACGTGACTCTCACTGGGTGGACGGGCGCAGCAGCAAGTGTGACTGGGTGTTGAGTCACCTGAACCGGGGACCTGGGCTGTTCCAGACTTCCCCGGGCAGCCCAGCCAGGGCGCGTAGCGAGATCCAAGCCTGGAGGAGGCGATGGGGGGCCCACTCTGGGGAGAGGAGGCGTCTGGGTCAGGGAGCCAGGAGGACATTGCTCTCTCTGCCCTCAGCTCTCACCTCTTTCTGGCTGCTGCCCACCTTAACCTCTTACCTGTACTTTCGTCTTTTCCATGGCTGGTTAACTCCTCCTTTGGCTTCAGCATAAATGTTCCTTCCTCACGGAAGTCATTCCTTGCCCCCTAACTGGGCCAGGAGCCTTTGTTACAGGTTCTCATGCTTTTGAGGGATTCCTCCCTAGCCCTCAGCACGTCTGGAGGATGATTTGGGCGATCACTCACTGCCTGCCCTCTCTACCAGGCAGGGAGCTCAGTGAGGGCAGGGCTCTGTCTATTTTATTCACCATCATATTTCTCCTGCGTGGTACAGAGCCAGCGCCCGGCAGGAGCACAGCAGCATCTGCTGGGAGAATGAATACATGGATACTTCCAGATGCCTGCAGGACTTGTGTTAGGTTATGGTACCCGCCGTTCCCATAGGTTCAAAACCAGTGGCCTTCTTTCTCATTCTGGGTGTGCATTTTCTATCTAGATTCTTGAGCTCCACTGAAACAAGAAGGATTGGGGATATAAAGCAGACTTTATATGAACACTTCAAAAACAGGTCCGCATTCCCCTTTCTACCTGTGTAAGCTCGTATCACGAACCTTAAATGCGCTTGTGCTTTGGAAATGGTCAGCTGAGAAGAAAGGGGGTATCTGCCCTGCTCCCTGCAAGCCACCATTCAGCACATGCACGCCGCCTCTTGCCTGCAATTCTGACGGTCATGTGGTGCCCAGGTGGAGGTGATGCTTGTGATCCAAGCACGCCGTGCGATTCCACTGGCGAAAAGCCGTCTCCTTCACGAGGTAGCAAAGTGTGTCAAGATGAATGCGGCATTCAGGCCAGTGCACGGAGCTGTTGATAGCGCTCTGTGAAAGCTCTTTGTTTCTCCCTGGCATGTGGATGCGCAGGCTTTGATGTTAGAATTTTGGCTCATTAATAACTAATTTACATTTCCCAGACAGCAAATTGTGATTTGACACAAATTTATAAAAGAACTCCAAATGGTGAAACTCTCTTATACAATGAGTCCTTTGTGGGTTTTTTTTTTTTTTTCTTCTCTTCCTAACTTAAGGAGTTTGTGATTAAAATTTTAATGCAATCGTTGAAATCTCATGGGCTACTTAAAAATAAAACACCATCTTATTCCCTTCCTCTCAGAGATCATGACGGCAGGCTGCTCCTCTGGGGGTGTTTTAAGTGCTACAATTGCTTTTTCATCTGCTCTGAGCCTCAGCTAGAGTAGGATGTCCTCGGTGAACTGGAGGAAAGGCACAGGGCAGGGACTGGAAGTGGTGGCAGGAGGCAGTGGTGCTGTGCTTCTCTGCTTCCTGAGCTCCCCGGGCAGGTTACAGGGAGGCGGATTTTCATAGGATTGTCTCACTGGTCTCCAAGGAGCTCACAGGGGTGGTTCTCACAGCTCCAGATGCCTCAAAGCTTGAATAGGTCATTTTGGAAACACAGATGGGCTGATCAGAGCTTTCAAGATAAGACATTTATATTTGAAACAAATATAAATTTGTTTTCTCCTGCCTACATCTTGGAGGACCAGATGCCTCATGGGAAACATGGTGGTTTGGGGGTGTTTTACCCCATGCTTCTTTGGGAGAATATGGAGGTCAAGGGAAGTTGCAAAAGAGCTCTCGGGAGGCAAATCTGGGTGCATCGTGGCTCCTCCCTCCCCCACCCCCCATTCATCTTTGCCAAAACCTTTGTCATCCTGTGTGTTGATGACTCATGGCTTAGTGGGGGAAGCAGGCAGGGCTTCTCTCCCGTGTCGGAAGGAGAAAGTGCCATGTGGATCCAGTCTCCCGGAAACGCCTTCCCCGGATCACAGAGGGAGACCTGTGCCCTGGGGAGGTGAGGAGATGGACCTGAGGGGTGGACTGGAGAGCCGGCCCTGGGTAGGGCAGCCAGGTGGGACCAGGGGAACAAGACACCCGGGGAGCCTGGCCGATTGCATCTCTCCCGGCGAGAGGCTGGGTCTACTGAGTTACGCTTTGCCTGGAGAAAGAGTTTAGGGAACTGCCGCGGGCCTGTTGTGTGGAATGGAAACATACCCAGCAAGAAAAGATTTTGAAACTGGCACCACTGGAGGTCAGATTTTAAATGGTCGCCCAGCATGAGCCAAATTGACCTCACGCAGAGAAGCAATGGCCACCCCAGTTCCCTATATTATTTTAATAACAGAAAGAATGAATTAGGAATTCCAGGCAAGACCTCCCCACCTGGACCCAGTCCCAGATTTTAAGTCATCTGTTCATGCCTTTTCACATGAGCCTTTGACAAAGAGGCTCTTTTTCTCTCCAGCCTCTTCCCGACCAATGAAGGAATCTGAGACTCTCCCTCCCGGCTTTGGTTGGAGGAAGCAGGAAACCCGAGAGCCCTGTGCTGTGCAGGGTGGCTCCGTGGAAAGCTGCTAAGAAAATGGCAGTGCCGACTGGGGGGGCCTTTTGTTCAAATAACAGGGTCTCCCTTAGGAGGTGGCACGAGGGCCACCTGCCTTTCCCTGGCTGGGGCATCAGGGTGTGTGGAACAGAGAGGGGGCTGAATGTGGTGGTTGTTTCTGTGAGACTCTCTGAGAAACAGCTCTCTGGGAACATCACCACGTTTGGAGGTCCACCTGCTCCTCTGAAGTGCCAGGAGGATTCCTGTCGACCATTCTGAGCCGCACAGGGGAAGAAGGAAAGCCTGTGTGTGACCTGACGATAATCAGGGTCTTTCTCAGCACCTGGACCATTGCTGACATTTGAAGAAGAATGCTGCTGTCACGCTTGCTAATTTTACCCTCTTGGATCCCCAGCAGTCAATAGTAACACTTGGCTATTTTTCTAAGTCACAGAGACCAGACTGGATTTTCTCAGAAAGAAATCAATTCTGTTCCCAGCCATAGAGGGACCAAAAAAAAAAAAAGACCTCCTCATTGCTGTAAACAGGATAGCTTCTCCTGGCTGTGTGGTACTCAGCTTCTCCAAACTGTGGGTGGTCCTTAGAATCAGGTTAGGCTTGAACCCTGGTTCTGTCTTTTGCTGCTGGTGAGCTTGGATTTGTTACTTAATCTTCCAGAACTATGGTTTCCTCATCTGTACAAAGCAGATGATAATAGCGGTTAAGCGGCTGAAAGCAAAGTTCTTAGCTCCTGGCCTGGCGCATAGTGAGCGCTCCAACGGAGCTGTTGATCTGATCATGAGCCTTACCGTGGAGTTAGGTCTAAGAAGCCTCTGAAAGTGGCCTGCCATGAAGTGAGGAAACAGGAGCACCCGGGGCTGCTCCCCGATGGCCACTTCTGGGGAGATATCACCATTCTTACGGCATCCAGACTTCTGAGCAATTAGGGATCCCTACTGGGCTCAGACACCAAGAGGAAGAGGCTCTTTCTACCCAAGGGGTTTATAGCAAACCCCGTGGCCCTCAATGTCATGGGGAGAACCCATTCTTCTGAGCAAATCTGGGTATGGAGGATAAACTCCTCAAAAGGAAGGACATTGTGTGTTTTTGGTGCACTGTTTTCTCCCAAGCAGTGCTTGGCATATTGTGGCACTCAGTGAATATTGATGGAAGGAAGAAATGATAGAAAGGCTGGGTGGCTATTCCCGGGTCAAACTGCAGCTCACCTTCTGCTGAGCACATCGGAGGAAAGCAGAGCTCGTGATCAGCTTGGTTCTTAAGGACTTCACTTTGGACCATTGCACAGATACAAACTAAGATCACTCTGTAGTTATTCAAAGAAGCAGGTGCCTTAGAGCAGAGACTTCTCAGGATGTAGAGAAATAAGAAATGGGTCGAGGAGAGAACTATATCTTGGCTATGCTGTGTAAGGGTTTTCACCAGTTCTTTCGGGAGAGGAAATTTAGGATCAAGTTCCATTGCCTAAGAATATCTAATAAAAGCAGTGCGTGCACAGGCATGCATCCATGGAAAGAGCTCCTCGTCCACCAGGAGTGCCCTGCTCCAGGAGAACAGTTCAGCTGTGGGAAGTAAACCATCTTTCAGTGGAATAAATACTCTAACCAATCAGCCATGTGGCTGACAGGGTCTTGGTGCTCTGGCCGGCTGTCAGGCCTGAGCCTCTGAGGTGGGAGAGTCGAGTTCAGGACACTGGTCCACCAGAGACCTCCTGGCCCCACGTAATATCAATCGGCAAGAGCTCTCCCAGAGGTCTCTGTCTCAACGCTAAGACCCAGCTCCACTCAATGACCAGCAAGCTCCAGTGCTGGACACCCCATGCCAAACAACTAGCAAGACAGGAACACAACCCAGCCCATTAGCAGAAAGGCTGCCTAAAATCATAATAAGTTCACAGACACCCCAAAACACACCACTAGACGTGGTCCTGCCCACCAAAAAGACAAGATCCAGCCTCATCCACCAGAACACAGACACCATTCCCTTCCACCAGGGAGCCTACACAACCCACTGAACCAACCTTACCCACTGGGGGCAGACACCAAAAACAATGGGAACTATGAACCTGCAGCCTGAGAAAAGGAGAACCCAAACACGGTAAGTTAAGCAAAATGAGAAGACAGAGAAATACTCAGCAGGTGAAGGAGCAAAGTAAAAACCCACCAGACCAAACAAATGAAGAGGAAATAGGCAGTCTACCTGAAAAACCTTTCAGAGTAATGATAATAAAGATGATCCAAAATCTTGGAAATAGAATGGAGAAAATACAAGAAATGTTTAACAAGGACCTAGAAGAACTAAAGAGCAAACAAACAATGACGAATAAATAACACAGTAAATGAAATTAAAAATTCTCTAGAAGGAATCAATAGCAGAACAATTGAGGCAGAAGAACGGATAAGTGACCTGGAAGATAAAATAGTGGAAATAACTACTGCAGAGCAGAATAAAGAAAAAAGAATGAAAAGAATTGAAGACAGTCTCAGAGACCTCTGGGACAACATTAAACACACCAACATTCGAATTATTGGGGTCCCAGAAGAAGAGAAAAAGATAGGGACTGAGAAAATATTTGAAGAGATTATAGGGAAGTGAAAACTTCCCTAACATAGGAAAGGAAATAGTCAATCAAGTCCAGGAAGTGCAGAGAGTCCCATACAGGATAAATCCAAGGAGAAACACACCAAGGCACATATTAATCAAATTATCAAAAATTAAATACAAAGAACAAATATTAAAAGCAACAAGGGAAAAACAAGCAACATACAGGGGAATCCCCCCATAAGGTTAAAAGTTGATCTTTCAGCAGAAACTCTGCAAGCCAGAAGGGAGTGGCAAGACATATTTAAAGTGATGAAAGGGAGAAACCTACAACCAAGATTACTCTACCCAGCAAAGATCTCATTCATATTTGACAGAGAAATTAAAACCTTTACAGACAAGCAAAAGCTAAGAGAATTCAGCACCACCAAACCAGCTTTACAACAAATGCTAAAGCAACTTCTCCAGGCAGGAAACACAGAGAAGGAAAAGACCTACAATAACAAACCCAAAACAATTAAGAAAATGGTAATAGGAACATACATACCAATAATTACCTTAAATGTAAATGGATTAAATGCTCCAACCAAAGGACACAGATTGGCTGAATGGTTACAAAAACAAGACCCATATATATGCTGTCTACAAGAGAGCCACTTCAGACCTAGGGACACATACAGACTGAAAGTGAGGGGATGGAAAAAGATATTCCACGCAAATGGAAATCAAAAGAAAGCTGGAGTAGCAATTCTCATATCAGACAAAATAGACTTGAAAATAAAGACTATATTACAAGAGACAAAGAAGGACACTACATAATGATCAAGGGATCGATCCAAAAAGAAGATATAACAATTGTAAATATTTATGCACCCAACGTAGGAGCACCTCAATACATAAGACATGTGCTAACAGCCATAAAAGGGGAAATCGACAGTAACACAATAATAGTAGGAGACTTTAACATCCCACTTTCACCAATGGACAGATCATCCAAAATGAAAATAAATAGGAAACACAAGCTTTAAATGACACATTAAACAAGATGGACTTAATTGATATTTATAGCACATACCATCCCAAAACAACAGAATACACTTTCTTCTCAAGTGCTCATGGAACATTCTCCAGGATGGACCATATCTTGGGTCACAAATCAAGCCTTGGTAAATTTAAGAAAATTGAAATTGTATCAAGTATCTTTTCCGACCACAACGCTATGAGACTAGATATCAATTACAGGGAAAAAAAAACTGTAAAAAATACAAACACATGGAGGCTAAACAACATGCTACTAAATAACCAAGAGATCACTGAAGAAATCAAAGAAGAAATCAGAAAACACCTAGAAACAAATGACAATGAAAACACAATGACACAAAACCTATGGGATGCAGCAAAGGCAGTTCTAAGAGGGAGTTTATAGCAATGCAATCCTACCTCAAGAAACAAGAAACATCTCAAATAAATAGCCTAACCTTACACCTAAAGCAATTAGAGAAAGAAGAAGAAGAAGAACAACAAAAAAACCCAAAGTTAGCAGAAGGAAAGAAATCATAAAGATCAGATCAGAAATAAATGAAAAAGAAATGAAGGAAACGATAGCAAAGATCAATAAAACTAAAAGCTGGTTCTCTGAGAAGATAAACAAAATTGATAAACCATTAGCCAGACTCATCAAGAAAAAAAGGGAGAAGACTCAAATCAACAGAATTAGAAATGAAAAAGGAGAAGTAACAACTGACACTGCAGAAATACATAGGATCATGAGAGATTACTATAAGCAACTATATGCCAATAAAACGGACAACCTGGAAGAAATGGACAAATTCTTAGAAAAGCACAACCTTCTAAGACTGAGCCAGGAAGAAATAGAAAATATAAACAGACCAATCACAAGCACTGAAATTGAAACTGTGATTACAAATCTTCCAACAAACAAAATCCCAGGACCAGATGGCTTCACAGGTGAATTCTATCAAACATTTAGAGAAGAGCTAACACCCATCCTTCTCAAACTCTTCCAAAATACAGCAAAGGGAGGAACACTCCCAAACTCATTCTACGAGGCCACCATCACCCTGATACCAAAACCAGACAGAGATGTCACAAAGAAAGAAAACTACAGACCAGTATCACTGATGAACGTAGATGCAAAAATCCTCAACAAAATACTAGCAAACAGAATCCAACAGCACATTAAACAGATTATACACCATGATCAAGTGGGGTTTATCCCAGGAATGCAAGGATTCTTCAGTGTATGCAAATCAATCAATGTGATACACCATATTAAGAAATTGAAGGAGAAAAACCATATGATCATCTGAATAGATGCAGAAAAAGCTTTTGACAAAATTCAACACCCATTTATGATAAAAACTCTCCAGAAAGTAGGCATAGAGGGAACTTCCCTCAACATAATAAAGGCCATATATGACACACCCACAGTCAACATCATTCTCAGTGGTGAAAAGCTGAACCCATTTCCTCTAAGATCAGGAACAAGACAAGGCTGCCCACTCTAACCACTATTATTCAACATAGTTTTGGAAGTTTTAGCCACAGCAATCAGAGAAGAAAAAGAAATAAAAGGAATCCAAATCAGAAAAGAAGTAGAACTGTCACTGTTTGCACATGACATGATACTATACATAGACAATCCTAAAGATGCTACCAGAAAACTAGTAGAGCTAATCAATGAATTTGGTAAAGTAGCAGGATACAAAATTAATGCATAGCAGTCTCTTGCATTCCTATACACTAATGATGAAAAATCTGAAAGAGAAATTAAGGAAACATTCCCATTTACCACTGCAACAAAAAGAATAAAACACCTAGTAATAAACCTAAGGAGACAAAAGGCAGAAAACTATAAGACACTGATGAAAGAAATTAAAGACGATACAAATAGATGGAGAGGTATACCATGTTCTTGGATTGGAAGAATCAACATTGTGAAAATGAGTATACTACCCGAAGCAATCCACAGATTCAATGCAATCCCTATCAAACTACCAGTGGCATTTTTCACAGAACTAGAACAAAAAATTTCACAATTTGCATGGAAACAGAAAAGACCCTGAAGAGCCAAAGCAATCTTGAGAAAGAAAAACGGAGCTGGAGGAGTCAGGCTCCCTGACTTCAGACTATACTACAAAGCTACAGTAATCAAGAGTATGGTACTGGCACAAAAACAGAAATATACATCAATGGAACAGGATAGAAAGCCCAGAGATAAACCCACGCACATATGGTCACCTTATCTTTGATGAAGGAGGCAAGAATATACAATGGAGAAAAGACAGCCTCTTCAATGAGTGGTGCTGGGAAAACTGGACAGCTACATGTAAAAGAATGAAATTAGAACACGCCCTAACACCATACACAAAAATAAACTCAGATTGATTAAAGACCTAAATGTAAGGCCAGACACTATAAAACTCTTAGAGGAAAACATAGGCAGAACAGTCTTATGACATAAATCACAGCAAGATCCTTTTTGACCCACCTTCTAGAGAAAGGGAAATAAAATCAAAAATAAGCATGGGACCTAATGAAACTTAAAAGCTTTTGCACAGCAAAGAAAACCATAAACAAAATGAAAAGACAACCTACAGAATAGGAGAAAATATTTGCAAATGAAGCAACTGACAAAGGATTAATCTCCAAAATATACAAGCAGCTCATGCAGTTCAATACCAAAAAAACAAACAACCTAATCCAAAAATGGGCAGAAGACCTAAATAGACATTTCTCCAAAGAAGATATACAGATTGCCAACAAACACATGAAAGGATGCTCAACATCACTAATCATTAGAGAAATGCAAATCAAAACTACAATGAGGTATCACCTCACACCAGTCAGAATGGCCATCATCAAAAAGTCTACAAACAATAAATGCTGGAGAGGGTGTGGAGAAAAGGGAACCCTCTTGCACTGTTGATGGGAATGTAAATTGATACAGCCACTAGAGAACAGTATGGAGGTTCCTTAGAAAACTAAAAATAGAGCCACCATATGACCCAGCAATCCCCCTACTGGGCATATACCCTGAGAAAAGCATAATTCAAAAAGAGTCATGTACCACAATGTTTATTGCAGCACTATTTACAATAGCCAGGACATGGAAGCAACCTACGTGTCCACTGACAGATGAATGGATAAAGAAGATGTGGCACATATATACAATGGAATATTACTCAGCCATAAAAGAAACGAAATTGAGTTATTTGTAGTGAGGTGGATGCACCTGAAGTCTGTCATACAGAGTGATGTAAGTCAGAAAGAGAAAAACAAATACCGTATGCTAATATATATGGAATCTTAAAAAAAAAAATGGTTCTGAAGAACCTAGGGACAGAACAGGAATAAAGATGCAGACATAGAGAATGCACTTGAGCACACAGGGAGGGGGAAGGGTAAGCTGGGACAAAGTGAGAGAGTGGCATGGACATATATACACTACCAGATGTAAAACATAGCTAGTGGGAAGCAGCCGCATAGCACAGGGAGATCAGCTCGGTGCTTTGTGACCACCTAGAGGGGTGGGATAGGGAGGGTGGGAGGGAGACGCAAGAGCTGGGGGATGTGGTGGTATATGTATACGTATAGCTGATTCACTTTGTTACATAGGAGAAACTAACACAACGTTGTAAAGCAAGTATACTCCAATAAAGATGTTAAACAAACAAACCAAAAAAGAATATCTAATGAAATACTAATACCCAATTCTCATTATAGAATATGAGCCAGTCACTCCTTATTATGTCTTACTGTTAATTTCATAAAATCTTCAGACTCCCTTCAGGTACTGTTGACTGGAACCAAAATTCTGATGCTCAGAGTGGTCAGAACTAGGTGTGGGGCTTCCCTGGTGGCGCAGTTGTTGAGAGTCCGCCTGCTGATGCAGAGGACACGGGTTCGTGCCCTGGTGTGGGAAGATCCCACGTGCCGCGGAGCGGCTGGGCCCGTGAGCCATGGCCGCTGAGCCTGCGCATCCGGAGCCTGTGCTCCGCAGCGGGAGAGGCCACAACAGTGAGAGGCCCGCGTACCACAAAAAAAAAAACAAAAAAAAACAACTAGGTGTGTTACAAAATGTAATCCTGTCTGGGTGTTGTACATGGTCCGGAGGCATTGATCAGCACTCAGTAATAATAACCCTGTGTTATATTTTGGTAACCCATATTGACGTCCCTGCTTTCGTTTCCTCCTTACATCACTCACAAGAGGTTAGCAGGACAGGTGGGGTGACAAGTAAGGTCCTGATTTCATAGTTGAGGAACTGAAGTTTCCCGTCCCTGTGAAGGCATGGATTCAGGGCTCAGCTGGAACAAGCACACAGATTCCCCAAGCGCAGGGCTCTTTGTCAGCATCCAACCAAACATGGTTTCACACTGCGAACCTTGCCCCTTGGTCCTGTCTCGGGCCACGCGTCTGTCTTCTAGGTGGGAGGGTGGCCTGGTGGGAATGGGTCAGTGCTGCTGTAAGGAAGTATCCGCGGGGATGGTGGTAACAACTGGTACACACCAGACGAGGAGGGAAGGAAGAATTTTAAAATTATTATTATTTTTATTTTGGCTGCTCTTCACGACATGTGGGATCTTAGTTCCCTGACCAGGGATCAAACCCGCGCCCTGTGCAGTGGAAGTGCAGAGTCTTAACCACTGGACCCCCAGGGAAGTCCCGAAGGAAGAATTTTTAAGCCATCCATGCATACTTGACTTTTGCTTCACCAGCTGTCTCACCTCCTAGAAGAACTTGGACTACAGGGGCAGGCTTTGGAATGGTGTCTGTGAATAGCAGAACAGCAGCTGGGCCTTGTCCAGTCTGTTTGCACAGCTGGGAACATGATGACGGCAGCGGCACTGGGTGATGACTCCAGCCGTCACATTCTTTGACTTTCATCAAATGACTGGCCCGTCCAGAGAGATGCCTCGCTGTCTCGGCCAGTCCAGTGGGTCCTGGAAGGGCTTGGCCATCTGAGAGTCAGCACAGAGCTGCTGGTGATGGCTCTGGCAGGTGCCGTGAGTCAGCCGAGAGTTCAGGATGCAGGTCTTGTGGCTTCCAGAATGTTCGTGGTTGGTTTAAGCCTGGATTGGATGGAGCTGGGCGGGGAGTTCTTACATGAGCTCTTTGGGAAGAGCGAGCACGGGTGGATTGGGCTGAGGTGGGTAGGCCAGGATTTTAGCTCTCAGTGCAGACTGCTGTCTCATGGTGACAGGAAGATGTTTTAAATCACATGTAAACGCCTTCACTTTGGCACACGATAGGCATTCGGATCTCCTGTTGCCATCAATCTTATACCGCCTTGGGGTGAGGGCTGCACAAAGAGCCAGCCTGATGCTCTGCCCAGCACCTGGGGGGAGCAGAGGCCTGTGGGCTGCTCGTTTCCATGCTGTCATCAAGCCCATCTGTGACTTCAAGCAGGTTCCCTTACAATTGCCCACCTACTTTCCTCCTCCTTTTTCTCCCTGATGTGACATTCAGAAGATGAATGGTTGTTTCACCCTTTCCTTTAGTATCTTTGAAACAAATCTACTTAGAGATCAAATAAATGTAGCAGTTTATTACCTGAAGTGGATTTGACCCATTAGACGAGGGTTTTGTTTTTGTTTTTGATAATGAGGGTACTGAATCCTGGAGGCCTTCAATGAGGTCTCTGGGATCCTCTTTGTCACTTTCTGTCTAGAGCTGTGGCTTAGGAATGTGAACTCAGAGGACACAGTAATGGAGGCTTCTCGGGGGCTCGGGAGGGCTGCTCTCCTGGTGTCTTTTGACTGTACATGTCAAGGTATCACCTTGTTTCTGAAACCAGTTTCTTGGGAAATTTGGAATTTGCTTATAGTGATTTCTGGAAAGACGTACTTCTCCGTGCAATCATTCTGATTTTATTGAACGTCTTATGTACTGAGAAGAACAGGTTGGAGCAGTAGAAAAATGCCTAGCTGGGAGCCTCCTTGGTTGGAGGATAACATGGTATAGAAGAGAGAACATGGGCTTTGGAGTTGGACACACCAAGGAACAAATCTTAGCTCTCCAACTATGTGACTGGGCAAACTTTGGTTTTCTTGTCCATCACATGAGCCTATTAGCCGCTGCCTCCTAAGGTGGTTGTGGGGATAAAATGAGGTAATTTATGTGCTGATGGCTCCCTGATTGGTATCTCAGTATCTCCAGTCCAGACCTGTCTACTGAATATCAGACCCCTAGTCCCACCCGAATGCTCATATGGGAGGAACTCAGTAAAAGAATCTTCTTCTCTGATTTGGACACTAAATTGCTGGTTGACTCGGGTGAGCCCTATTACCTCTCTGAACCTTAAGCTTTCCATGAGAAAAAATTCATAGATAATTTTATATATACATAATATCTGTACTGACATTCCTCAGAGACATTGCGGGTTCAGTTCCAGACCACTGCAGTAAAGTGAATATAAAAGTTTTGTTTATACTATTGTAGTCTATTAAGTGTGCAATTATAGCATTATGTCTGAAATCATGTACAGACCGTCATTAAAAAATACCTTATTGCTAAAAAACGCTAATCGTCATCTGAGCCTTCAGTGAGTTGTAATCTTTTTACAAGTAATATCAGAGATCACTGATCACAGATCATCATCATACAAATACAATCTTAATGAAAACGTTTTAAATATTGTGAGAAGTGCCAAAATGTGACCCAGAGACGTGAAGTGGGCAGATGACATTGGAAAAATGGTGCCAATAGACTTGCTCGATGCAGGGTCGCCACAAACCTTCAATTTGTAAAATACGCACTATCTATGAAGTGCAATGAAATGAGGTTTGCCTGTAATAGTAAAAAATAAATGGAAAGTAATTATAATACAATTTCATGTGTTCTGTACAATTACACTAGGGAACATAATGAAGGGGTCAGATGCTTGCACTTGCTTATAAAGAAGAAATCTGGTTTTCAGAGCGGTAAGACTGAATTGTGCTTACATTTTTTCTTTAAATTTCATTTTGGAATAAGGGCTAAATAAAAAATATAAGTTAAAGTGGAATACCTTTGAGCGGGCTAGTTGAAAATGCAGACTGATCAAGCTATTTCTGTACTGGTGAGCAACAGAATACCTAGTAGCACAGGTGGCAGTGCTCTTGGTGACATAATCTTCTAAATGGGCGTCAAAAATGGTAGATGGCTCTTGGTAAAGTTCTAAGCAAAAGATCACAATTGTCTTTTGATTTTCAGTATACTTACATTCTTGGAAAATTCAGTGTGTACCGTCACAGTGCAAAAAAAAAAAGTGTTTACATGTAAAATGGAGTTAGGCACTAGGCTCCGTTACTTATAAACAGGTGTTTCACCTACAGGAATGTCCAGTGGACAGTTAGAAAGTCACACAGGAGGTAGCACAGTCCTCCGTGGTGTAGGGCCATCTCCACACTGTAGGATGTTCAGAATTTCTGGCCCTCACACGTTATAGGGTGGGAGTGCCCACTGCATCAATGAGACAAAAAAATACCTACGCACACAAATTTCTAAAATACCTTCTAAGTGTCTTATAGGGAAGTAAATAAGCCACAACACACTGGACAGCAGTGAAACCCTCCCTGTCTGCATACCCCTTCTCAATGGAAAAGCAATGCACTCCATTTGTCTAAAGCTAATTATTATAAAGTAATTTATTTCCTATAACTAAAGCTTTGTAGTGTTGGGGGAAAATTACTAACTTTCAGTTACAAAGGAACCGGAAAGGATTTTCTCGAGGCCTCAGCATATCTTGACTTCTCCTATCCTGGTTTCCCAGCTGTAGTCTCTATTATGTCATTGGACATTTTACAATTTGTTACAATTACTTGCTGGCTTGGCTTGCTTTGTGTACTCCTCTTCTTGTAAAACCGTGAGCCTCTTCTCAGGGACTGGTTTCCTATTGTCTGTAAACGATACCAAACTTACCACGATGCCGGGGCTGTAAAACGTGCTCCACAAAGAAGTTGAATTACATAGGTGAATATGGTTGTAGTTCGGTTGCTTAGAGCAGGGCTCAGTCAACTTTTTCCATAAAGGGCCAGAGAGTAAATATTTTTGCCTTGCGGGCCTGATGACAATGAGTCAACTCCACTGTTGTAGTGGGAAAGCAGCCATAGGCGCTGTGTAGACAAATGAGGGCAACTGTGTACCAATAAAACTTTATTTACAAAAATTGATTTGGCCAGCAGGATGTTTCCGAACCTCTGGCTTATAGTATGGTGCTAATGGAGCCATTATCGAGACCCCCTTTGGATCTCTATTTGTAAGCTTAGTGGCAATGCTAAAATTTCTAACCCTGACCAGGAGCCTTAAAAGTGCATTGTCACCATGGGAGAACTGATCAAAGCAGGAGGACAAAACATGTGGCCATGCAGATTGTGGATCATAGGATTCAGAACTGCCACTAACACTGCCCGCTTGAAAAGCACAGTCTTTCTAGCGCAGATGAGTCCTGTTGTCTTCCCATCAGCAGGAAAGAGCACGACCATGTATTTGAGTATCTGCTGTGTGCCAGGTATTTTATATGTTGTCCCTCATTTCATTAAGGACAATTATCCTCTGAGGTGTGAGTGTCATCATTTCTGCTTTTCAGTTGAAGAGAGTGAGTCACAGGAAGTTAAATAATTTACCCAGAGTCACAGATGGGACGTGGTGAGTCCTGCATTGGTCTTTCTGACACCAAAGTTTGTATTCTTCCCACTCCACTATCGCAGAGTTATTATCATAATAACTCTAGAGCTGGTGCGTGAAAAACCAAGCAGAATGTAATGTTCCTGGCGAGGCAGACTGATGCAGCAAGTTAGTATTTATGGTCTCAGCTGAGTTCCTGCTCTTGACTGTATTAATTACTGCGGTTCTTCTTTTACAGTCATTAGAGCCTGCCAGTGAATAGCTTGCATGGTCAAGTATACCTAAATCTCAGGGATCTTACTTTGGAAAGAGTCACTCCTAGATGTATGAATACTTTTACATAGTAGTAACTGTTATACAGTTGGGATCTCTTTTAAGCTAATGGGAGATTTAAATGGGGGCAAAAATAATAATTTTTCTCATTTTCCCTATGCAGTGTTCATCTCTGTTGTGGTAAAGCAATGTGAACCTCACTGGATTTTTAAGAACTGGTCACTTATTTTCTTACTTGTAGCCATCCTCAGGGTAAAGACAATGATTTTGAGAAGATGTTAAAGCAGACTATATAATTCAAAATCCCCTTATACCCAGATTGTATTACTAAGGCTGGAAGGGAGTGAAAATAAGGGAGAATAAAACATATTCATTTTAGGATTTTTTTTTTTTTTTTTTTTTTTTTTTTTGCAGTACGCGGGCCTCTCACTGTTGTGGCCTCTCCCGTTGCGGAGCACAGGCTCCGGACGCTCGGGCTCAGTGGCCATGCCTCACGGGCCCAGCCGCTCTGCGGCATGTGGGATCTTCCCGGACCGGGGCACGAACCCGTGTCCCCCGCATCAGCAGGCGGACTCTCAACCACTGCGCCACCAGGGAAGCCCCACCTTAGGATTTTTAAGCTTGAGTTTCCTAAGGTTGAATAACTGTACCTGCCATTTGTTCTGTCTTCTTGCCAAACCATGGTATAAGTCCAGATTCTTCCATTCCATCTTGCTGTTTTGCTTCTTTCCTTTTTTTTCTCTTTCCTCCCTCCTCCACTCCCTCCCTCCTTCCCCCTCTTTATCTGTCTGTTTATGTATCTCTATGTCTGTTTATCCATCTATCTATTCATCGATCTATCTATCTATCTATGTATCTGACTATCAAGCCTCCAGGTTTTATTTGTAATCTATGGGCTGGGTTCTCCTGTGGTGCCACCAAGTCTGTCTTGCCTGTGTTGTGTTTTGCTCACTAATCTTCAACCTATACTTTCTTCCCTAAATAGTCATGGTAATTGTCCTAAATAGAAGAACAAAAGTATACAGAAGACTTATCTTTCATAGTTATATCCACTGTTTGCTTATTCCAGCATTCCTGTTACAAAGGTTACATGTTGTGAGATTGAAGAGCCCAGGAGGTGTAGAACAGTGGGAAATGAATTCCACTGCACTTGGTACCTTTTGTAGTGATTTTCCAAAATACTGGGTTAAACAACAACAACAAACACACCACAACCACCAGCCAGAGAAGTCTTCAAACCCCAAAGGTCACTGTCTTCTCCTAGGGCTGGATACATACCAACGTATCATACCTTGAACACGTGAAAACCAGGGACTTGCTAGGAGATGCTTCACTTTGGGACCAAAAGGCTTCAAAGGCTTCCCGCCCTCTAAATGAGGCTTTGAAGTAGAGTTGTGGTGTGGGGATGGGAGCAAGCTCACCCCTCTGTGTGGCTACTCTATTATTTCAGGCTTTTCATTTCCAGCTGCAAAGCAAACAAGCCCCCCTGGTGCTCTGACTTACCCCAGGTTATCTTTATGGACAGAAAGGGCTAAATTTCCAACTAAGCCAAAGATAGAGCTTATCAGTCCAGTGTATTTATGTACCCAGGCATCTGCAAACTTCTCCTTATTTTGATTTTGTTATCATCACAGTGACCTTTGACATTGCATTTTGGTGTTGTGAAAATTAAAGCCTAATGAAGTGTGATGGTTTGATTATATACTGTGGTGGAAACCACTGACGGGCAAACTTCACAGCCAAGCTCAACCTTCTTTCTCCTTTCTGCCCTCACAATAGAGAGGGAGCCATACATTCACTTTCCCAGCTGCATTTGCAGCTAGGGTGGCCATGTTACCCAGTTCTAGCCAATGAGATGTTCGTCCTACTGGCTTTCGGGAAACCTTTCTGCTTTCCCTGATAAAGGGGCCATTTGGGCTGGTGCCACCTTTTCTCTCTCTTTTCCTATCTTATATGCAGATAAGATGCCTGGAGCTTCTGCAGCCATTTTGTGACCAGTGATAATTATGAAGATGAAAAGTCAACATGCTAAGGATGCTTGAGATGGCTGGAGGAAAAGATAGAATGAGCTTAGGTCCTTGATGGTTTAATTGAGCAGATGAACCAACATTAGTTGTAACCAGTCTTTGGATTCCTTTGCTCTGTGAGAAAAATGAATCCCTGTTTGTTTCTACCACCATTAGTTGGCTATTCTGTTATTTGAAGCTGAAGGCATTCTTAACGGATACAGATGTAATAGCCAAAAAATGGTAACACCAGGAGGGTGATTTCTGACTTCCACTTTCAGCTGTGAGACCACCATTCTTCTGTTTACTTAATCAACAAGCATATCTATGAAACAGTGAATCTGGCTTCACAGATCTGACTTTGAGATCCTAGTGTGGTGGTTAGTGTATTATCCAGTAATTATGGATGCCACCAAGATATACAGAAATATAGCATTTTCATTGAACACTTTCTCACTCATTTCCTCAGGGTAGTTTGTTTAATAACACATGTTCTTTTTTTCTCAGGGCTCCCAAGAATACCTTTACTATAGGAAAAGCACTAAGTTTAAAAACACTAGGTTATAGGAACTTTTAATGGGAAATACTTTATAACACATATATCAGTCATTGAGTATTAGTAAAACATACAAACGACAAGAAATTCTGGGTGATTAAAGTCCATAAACCTGCACACTTGACCCTCAACCAATAATACGTTGTTTTTTCTGAATCAGACATGTGACTTCAGAGGTACAGTACTCTTTTGTGTTTAGCTTTCATGGTTTCCGGAGAATCTAGAGGAAATGCCAAGTTTAGAGGAAGCAAGAAACACTCTTCTCCTCCATGTTTTCTTGGTCTGGGCAACAGTCACTCTTTGTCTCTCTCCCTCTAAGGAAAGTAAGGCACCAAATCCATTTTTTATTTTGCCAGAGGGAGGAGAACGTTATTGCTTTTGTTTGGTGTTCCCAGAAGAGTAATTAAATGTGATCAACAAGGCAAGCTTAGGAATTAGTTTAGTGCCTAACACAATCTTCTCTCTTTATATACTTATATTCTGAAGAACCACAGACCTAATTTAGAGATAAAGTAATTCCTCTTAATAAGAATGAAGTATAGTAAGAATGAAATACTAATCTGGACAACCATGCACTGCTTAGATGTCATCCTAAAATGAGAATGTCTGAGTGGTTGGAATTCAGGAAGGGTTTCAACGGTATCATCATCTAGTTTCCAGAATGTGCCTCCCTCCATGATTCCATAGTCTATTAAAACATCCGTTCTAGAACTTTTCACTGCACCAGGGATGCTTCTGCATGCGCCTGCCTCCTCTTCTAGATTGTGAATTTCTAGAGGGCAGCGGCAGGGTTTGTTTTATCTCTGTATTCTGCCACATTTCCTAGTGTAAAACTTTATACTCATACGACAACTCATAAGTGTTTGTTGAATTGGATTTTATCTCTGCGGTTGCAGCCTTGCAATATCTTGATCTTTAGGGTGGGTCACCTCTGAGTCACACACTCAGCTGATTCTTAACTAGGCTTCTCAGACTGTCTTAAAGATCAATCTGTTAGTATCACCAAGCTCTGATTACTTGGTGTTATATAATTATGCTGCAATTAAACTAAAAATAAGCAGCATATTTAAATATCTCTAACAGAATTAAGGCGAGTGGGTGATGCACACAAATTTCCCCTTTCCTCTTTTCTTGGTGGAGAAAATTAAGGGCATCACTGTTGAATCTTTCCAGTGTTAACTGGCTTCACTCAAGGCAAGCACACTTTACTGGAAATTTGGATTGATATGAAAATAAAATTAAGGCATTATTTATTTCCCTTTAAAATTTGTCTGGAAATAACATTTTTTGAATAGTAAATTTAAAGTCTGACTCAATTTTTTAAAAATCAGTTACAATCTCTGAAAAAGAAAAAAAAAAAAGAAATGTCTAAAAGTGGCCTTTCCTGGGGAGGAGAGATGGCAGCCTAGGAGCTAGAGATAGGAGGAAGACATTTCTCACCAAAACCCCTTCATGATCGTGCATGATCTCTTGAAAGGTAATAAAGACAACAAATTTCAATTTAAAAAAATCGAAGGACTTGTACAGCCTGATTCTAAGATTTACTAAAAAATTGAACTATTCAAGGTAATGTGGTATTGGTGTAAGGATAGTTATGGATGGAACAGATATGGACTCCAGAAACGGAGACACACACGTAGATGGCCAGTTTGACAAAGATAATAAGCCAACTCATTTCAACAATTCGATGTCCATGAGGAAGAAAATGAACTTTAACACTTAAGTGATACATAAAAATTTAACCCAACATGAATCATAGATCTAAATGTAACATCTAAAATGACAAAACTTCTAAGAAAAAAAAGGTGGGATAAGATCATTGTGACCTTGGGTGTGCAAAGATTTTTAGGACACAAAAAGCACAAACCGTAACATAAAAATTTGATGAAATGGACTTTATCAAAATGAAAACTTCTGCTTTTTAAAATAACACCATTAAGATTATGGGAAGCAAGCATCATAGAGAGAGAAAATATATGCAAAACATGTATCTGATAAAGAAATTGCCCCCAAGAATATGGGCAAAATTTTTTTTTTTTGACGGTACGCGGGCCTCTCACTGTTGTGGCCTTTCCCGTTGCGGAGCACAGGCTCCGGACGCGCAGGCTCAGCGGCCATGGGTCATGGGCCCAGCCGCTCCGGGGCATGTGGGATCTTCCCGGACCGGGGCACGAACCCGCGTCCCCTGCATCGGCAGGCAGACTCCCAACCACTGCGCCACCAGGGATGCCCTGGGCAAAATATTTAAAGACATTTCATGAAGAAGGTATACAAATAGCCAATAAGTACATGAAAAGATGCTCTACATCAATATCATCAGAGAAATGCAAATTAAAATCGTAATGGAAAATTAAGATGACTGATAATACCAAGTGTTGGTGAGGATATGGACACTGGGACTCTTGTAAATGTAAAATTTACTGATACTTTGGAAAATAGGTTGGCCATTTCTTGTAAAAGTAAACATACCATACAGCCCAGCGATCCCATTTCTGGATATTTATAAGAGAAATGAAAACCTGTGTTCACATGAAGACTTGTATTTGAATGCATTAGTTTCCTAGGTTTGCTGTAACAAATTATCATAAACTAGGTTAACTTTAAACAATAGAAATTTATTCTCTCACATTTTTAGAGCCTAGAAGTCCAAAATCAAGGTGTTGGCAGGGCCATGATCTCCCTGAAGGCTCTAGAGGTGAATCTGTTCTGTGACTTTTTCTTAACTTCTGGTGTTACCAGCAATTCTTGGCTTGTAAACGCATCACTCTAGTCTCTGCCTCTGTTATCACATGGGCTTGTACCTCTGTTTCTCTGGGTCTGTGTCTCTTATATTCTTATAAGGATACAACTCATACTGGATTAGGGTCCATCCTAATGACCTCATTTTAACTTGATTATATCTGCAAAGACCCTGTTTCCAAATAAGATCACATTCGCAGGTACCAGGGGTTTGGATTTTGACGTATCATTTTGGGGGACACAATTCAACCCACAACAAATGTTCATAGCAGCTTTACTAGAAACAACTGTTTATGGAAACAAACCCAGATACCCATCAGCTGGTGAATAGATAACAAATTGTGGTATATCTGTATAACAGACTACTTATTCAGCAATAAAAAGGATTAAATTACTAATATACATAACACAGATGAATTTCCAAAATGTTTTGCTGAGTGAAAGAAGCAGACGGGAAAGAGTACCTCCTGTATGATTTCGTATCCATCAAATTCTAGAAATGACCAATCTAATCTATAACAACAACAACAAATCAGTGTTTGCCTGGGGCTGGGGCGGGGATGTGGGATTGTTGGATTGACAATCCACAATTGTTGGATTGTGCCAGTAGGCACTAGAGTACTTTTTGTAGAGATGGAAAAGTTCTGTATCTCAGCTTTGGTGGTGGTCACAAAGGTGTACACATTTGTCAAAATTCACTAAACAGTACCAAACTGAACACATTTTATTTTATGTAAATTATGTCTCAATAAAGTTTATTTAGACATTCAACTGCAAACAGCAATGAAGTAATCTATGGCATAAAGCAAGGTTCATCTTTGTGAATATGTTCCCATTCTTGTATTTATTTAGAATAAAGTGTGACTGTAGCATCTGTGGAAGGTGTTAGGATTTACCCATTCACCGCGGGGAGGTGTGGAGGACATGTATGTTTTTGTCTGCCCAGCATCCGTTTACCCTCCTCTTGGAAATAGCATCCACTCCTTTCCCTTCTCTCAGTGATCTGCCCCTTCCTCCTTTAGCCATATCGTTTCAGGGGACCACCACTTGTAAGGGACTTCTTGCCTGTTTCCACTTCACTCCCTCCATCTCCTCCCACCCAGCATGCCAGTGGGAGCATATGTAGTAGAAGATAATAATGCTGAGCTGGAGCAAAGCCATAGTGAAAGGAGGAAGAGAGAGAGAAGACCCTCGAAGCATGAAGTCTCTGGCTTTGGAAATCCTCCAGTTAGCCTCCACTCCATTATTGCTAGTTTCTTGAGCCAATAAAGCAATGCAATTCCCCGCCCCCCCTCCCTTTTTTTTTTTTTTTTTTTTTTTTTTTTTGCGGTACGCGGGCGTCTTGCTGTTGCGGCCTCTCCTGTTGCGGAGCACAGGCTCCGGATGCGCAGGCTCAGCGGCCATGGCTCACGGGCCCAGCCGCTCCGTGGCATGTGGGATCTTCCCAGACCGGGGTACGAACCCGCTTCCCCTGCATTGGCAGGCGGACTCCCAACCACTGCGCCACCACGGAAGCCCCAATTTCCCCTTTTTGCTAAGTAAAGTTAAGCTTCTTTCAATTCCAACCAGAGGAATCTTAACATGTTAGGATTTTTTACAATTTCTGTTAGCTCTAATCGGGTTTCTTCATACATATACAGGACTGTTTCTGCAAGTATCTTCACTAGTCTTATACAACACTTTCAAGCTGTCAACGTCCCTGTTAATGAATATCACCTTGGATACCTTCATCTCCCAATACGGCAGAGGTAGGGTTGCCCAGCATACTGGGACTCGATAACTGTTATTTTTTCAGCTTTAATTGTATTACATAAGATGGGGTTAGACATTTTGGTAGCTGCTTTACATGTTACTGTACTTTGAGCTGGAGGGCAATGTGTTAAAACTAAGCCTAGATTTAAAAATACAAATTGCTATCAACCCAGGTCTTCTTCATCTAATATTTTTTCAAGTGGTCATTTCAACTCCAAAGCAAGAATTTACATGTATTGCTCTTCAGTTTACTTCTGATTTGTTTTCTCTTTCGAATATTATAGAATCCCACTGAATCCTCATTCCGTCATCTTAATACATCTTAATACTCTTCGCAGTTTTGTTTCATCCATTAGTTTAAAGCAGTAAAGTGGGGAAAATGACTTTTTGATGTGTGCCTATGTTAGTTCTGGTGTGTTCTTAAGGACTCACCAAGGTCTGTTCAGTAATCGGTCTGGGAATTTCCCTGGAAGTCAACAGGAAGCTTACGGATTGGCAGCTTTCTGCGTCGCTGTGAACAGCCAATTCACCCTTTTATGGTCATCAGGAAACAGTTTTCTATCTTTAGCCTTTTGGCATTTCCTCTGTTCTCTGGGGTATTGTGATGACCACTAATGTAGCTTTCGGATCACTTCTTCAGTTGATTTCGGTAGTAATTTGAGAGGCCAAAGACTTATACTCACTTAAGGCTACTTAGTATTCTCTAAATATCTCCTTATTTTTCTGGGTTTTTGGTCTCTTGTAGTTTTAATCTCATTATGCTTAGTGCAGAAGAGAAACAGATGAAACATAATGAAAATGTAGTTATTTCACTCCCTGCATTACCGACATCACTGAACCACTCTGGTGTCATTTTTTCCCTCACGGCATTATCGCGGGGGACAAGAGGGACGATGTCGAGCATAGAGCCGGGTGCAAGGTAAATGGCAGTGAAGAGCTGGGTGTGTAGCCCCAGACCTGCTGCCCGGGGCAGGGTGATCTCTGGGGACGGACACCACTGGTAGAGAAGGTTCTGCCAGGGAGTAAGGGCGTGTAATCGTTGCTCCTTTGGCAAATGGTGTCTCTGCACAGGTTCTTACTGCCGACGGTGCTCTTGCCTCTGGGTGAGTGGCCAAAGGCAAGGCTTCAGTTCCTGAGAAAAACTGAGACAAAACCCTAGCCTACGTGGAAAGGATTCAGACCTGGGCTTCCGCGTACCAAAAGGCAAGGGAGCTGAGATTCAGGGAGCCCGGTGGTCAGCAGTGCGGCATTGCATCCTCAGTCAGACAAATGTGGGAGGGAATTGGACTTTTCTTCGAGCCCATACCGGCATTTGAAAAGCTTCTCCCCTTCTGTTTCAGCAGAATTGAGCTCGGTTTATACTGGGGCCTCTTTCCCCTTCTGCAATAGACTGAATGAAATCTGTCTTGCCATTTTAAAGTAACTAACCAGTGACTAAGTCCTCTTCAACAAAGAATTCAGTTCATGGTTGGTCTGAGATATTGGGGTGAAGCCAAACTTTGGAAATGGGAGGTGTAAGTGGATCCAGCTGTGGAGGCCTGTGGGTGGCAGAAGGAGGAAGAAGGAGGTGGCCTGTGGTGATAATCTTCCTTGAGGACAAGATGAACAGATGTTGGCCTGATGATGACATCGTCAGAGTGTCAGATCAATGAGGTGATAACAAAGATAGTTCATAAATTGTGAACCCAACTGGAAGCTTCTCATGGGTGCTACAAGGCTCATTAGCTCTGTTACCCTTTATATCAGTAGTTTCGAGAAATGTCTGAAAGGGATGTGAATAGCATTCATGATGGCATGATGATGATTCCAAACAATCTCAACAGTTTGACTAAAGAGCTAAAATAGTCAGGAGGAAATGTGATAGGAAGAAGTCTGGAGACACCAATACTCAAGGCAGGGCAGGCTACGGAGTTTGCACGGCTCAGTGCAAAGTGAGCACAGGATGGGGAAGTCAGTCTCCCTCACACAGGCCCACTGCCCCAATCACAGCAGTGC
Organism: Phocoena phocoena; assembly: GCF_963924675.1. NCBI lineage: Eukaryota > Metazoa > Chordata > Mammalia > Artiodactyla > Phocoenidae > Phocoena > Phocoena phocoena. The sequence continues at coordinate 14,939,142 of NC_089236.1, read as the reverse complement.
GCGACCCTCGAGGTGTTGCAGCCTCCCCTTCACGGTGCTTCCCTATCTGGATCCAGGGGGGCTGAGAGGATGAATGTGCTGTGGTACCCATGAGGCCAGGGCAGGATGGCCTTCACTTTGCTATGCCCCAAGACACTGCGGGGTACATGCCCGACCCTAACTGTCCAGGCCCCCACTGAGGGTGAGGGTGGCAGTGGTTGTGGGATGGAGGTGGATAGGGGGTGGTGGGACAGAGGACCCATGTCAGGGGGCAGGGGAGACAGTGGGAGGCGGGCTATTTGGGAACTGAAGCTCCAGTCTCTGGCATGTGCTCCGTTGTCCCGTGGACTTAATAACACACGTTCAAGGGCAAAATTATTAAGAATCTCAAGATGGCGGCCACAGAGCATTAGACCTCAAGTGCGGGCCCTTCTGAAGGTGGGCCCTGTGTGAACGCACTGGTCACAGGCCCATGAAGCTGACACTGAATCTAAGCCACAAAAGAGTGTTGAAAGCGGAAATAACTTTTTTTGGACAAACCAACTTGAGCAGATGGGTGGACCTAAAAGGGAGGGTGAGAAAAGCTAAAGGCAGGTTGAATACTAAGTGTTGAGAACTTTGGAGGCAGAATGAGGACTCAGACGTGGGCCTGGGGGGAGGGGAAGCAGGGAAGGTTGAGAGCAGAGGAGTGACGAGGTGAACGGGGTATTTTACAACGTTGACTTCCTGTGAGGTGTCTTTTAGAAGCTTGTGCCTTTCAACTATTCTTTTTCGTTTTTTTCATACATAAAAACTGAAGGAACGCTCCTTTCGGATCAAAGAAAGGCAATTGCTTGGAAGGCCTCTTTCGCTCACTTTTTCCTACTGTTACACGCACAAAATCTGCTGGAACTTTTGACATTCTGCTCTTCCTTGCCTCTGGACTTTAATGCCAGCAAATTAGCGTGTAAGATGTCAACAGAAAATGACGTTCACAGGACAGAATGCCCTTGCATTTTTTGGTCAGGAGAAGGGGAAAGCAGCAGACACACTAACTGCTGAATTACAATGAACCTTTCTACGATGCTTTGAATCTCTCAGGGGAGTCAAAACAAAACAAAATGAGAGCAGTGATATCAAGCAGCCAGCTTTGCACGCAGACAACAGGTGGAGATAAAAGCCAACCCCTCAACTTCTCTCAAAGTATCAGAAAAAAATGTAACTTCTGTTCCCCACGGACCGGTAGTAATTTTCATCTGTGTTCTCATTTTAGTAGCCATTTACAAAAGCAGGCATTTCCATGGCAAACACACACACACACACCTACAAGCGCATCCTATAATATTTTATTCTAGATATACGTAGATTGAAGCTGCTAGTGAAGCAATAATACAGCTTAAACAGGAGTTGTTGAGAATGTTAATGTTCTAAGCGGGAAACTCTACCAGGGTGGTGTGTAGCCAGAATAAAGGATTTTATCATGCTCAAAGCGTTTGGCAGAAAAAAGCTCTGGGCTTCACCAGAGACAGAAAAATGGATACGAACTCCCAGTGGAGGAGTTTTGTTTTCTCTCCGTCATCCTCACTTGCCTCCCTGGCTTTGAGAAGTCAGCCTATTTCCTTGTTTGTCATGTTCTGACTTAGAGTCGGAGAGGTCTTCCCCCAGTTGACCTGGGCATTTTTAACTGGTCTTGATGAATGTGGGGCTTGTTTTACCCTCCAGGTTATGTCCCCACCCCTCCTTGGTTATGTGCTCTGTTTCCATTCTTTCAAGCAGGTCTTAGACATGTGTCACCTGTTCGGACAGCTCCCTGTGTAGATACACTCATTTCTTCAGCGATGGCCACTGGACCCTCATCATGGGTGCTTTTCTGTTGCATAGACAGAACGGGCTTTCTGAGAAAGTGTGGTAGAAAGAGGGTCAACATAGGAGTCAGCTGGACTAGGGTCTCGACCCTGGCACTGCCCTTTCAGCTCTGTGACTTCTAACGGGTGACATGGCTTCTTTCCCTCCTCTGAAAATGGGGGTGCTCATAGGTGTGCTGTGAGCATGCAACAAAATCACATGCATCGAGTGCAGGAACACAGTAGGTTCCTGGGGACTTTCCACTCCCTCCATTCAGCTGCCTTCCCTTCTCAGCTGTCTATAGAGTCTCGGGCTGTGAAGCCATGTGGGGGGCGCCTTTCTATGGAGTGTTGCAGGTTGAAAGTCCATGCCTACCTATGACCAGACTTGCCTTCCCGCTTATTGGAAGTTCTGAGATGGCTTGTTTGCTTCTCTTCAAGATGTCAGCACTTTCGGTTCACCCATGAAGACCTCTCAGTTTGACTCAATTAGGTTTGAAGAATATATCCTCTCATTGCTTATTTATTGTCTCAGAGATAAAATTATCATCAAGGCAAGTCTAGAACTTGCCTGATGATCTATTTTTAGCAGAATGTCCCTTCTGGCAGATGTTCAAACCCTTGGAGTATCTCAACCACGATGATGTGTCTCCCTGAGGCCATTTTGTGATGCCCGTCAGGAAAGGCCTGAAACACAGCTCCACAGTCTTTATTTCTATAAATCAAAGTAGGCATCAGGGCAACTGGCCCTGCCATCTAATTATTTCCCCAAAGAATGGTTTTATATTGACTATTTAAAAACTAATTATTATTTTTACAAGCTATGTCTCAATGGCTTATGTTGAATAACAACCCCCCCACCAAAAAAAGTCCCCCATTCAGCTACCTTGACATAACATTGGCAACTCATTTTTTAATGTACGTTTTACCAGGATGTTATATCGTTCAAAGTCAAATGGTACTTATTATTATTTTATAGCCAGAGTGAGTATTTTGTAACATGTGCTTGAAACTTTTATTTAAGTTAAAATTATTCTGCCCGTGTTCTATGCTGTATGGCTTCAATTGTCCATTTATTTGTATAGAAGGACAGATCTACACTGATGAAAGTTAAGATCTTTCTCGGTCCAACTGCATGTGGAAATTAGGTGTGCGTCTTCAGTGGGCTCCCCAACTTTCCTAAGAGGTCATCTGTTAAGACAGTGGCTGTGTCCCTGACTTTCAACACAAAAGAGCTCCATTGCAGGGATTTGTTGTTAAATATAACCTCAAACTCACTTCTGCTCAATACTTAAGAAAAATGCAAATGAGAGAGACCATATTTATGAGGGATTGTTTAGATGATATGCAAGGTATTCCATTCAATACACTAAAATCTCTCCTTGGTTTAAGCTAAGGGTTTAAAGAGCCTTGTTCCTGAAGCATCGTACTGTCAACACGCTAAATGGAAAGACATTTCAGAAACAGTCACGTGGACTTCACTGCTGTATTTATTGCTACAGTGTTGCTGAGACAGTTTTTACTCCATCACCCCTTGTCTTTTTAGAAGACAAAGTGGATAACTTTTCTTAGTTCTTAAGATGAGGCATTATAGTTGGGTTTCTCTGTTACTCTCTTACGGACTCTGTGAGTCATTTAAAAGTCATATTTCCCTCTTTGCTTGCACTGCAGAAAGCTCAAAACCAAATGTGCACCCTGCCTTTTGTGAGTGTGCTGGTCCTGTGGTGTGCACTCTGTGTAACCTCACACCTTTGTCCATCCCCAGGATGGAGAGGTGCTCTACCTCCCCTCAGCTTCCACACCTTCATCAGTAGGAAGAAAGAGCCCTAGAGGTCCACAGCCTTTAGTAAGAAATCTGCTCTTCTTTCCAATACTCAATGGTTGGCCACCATTACCAACCTTGAGATCATCATCAAGACAGATGCCTTTTATTATCTTTATATGTATCGTCACCACCAGAAGAAGAGAGCTTGATTCTCATCCCCTCACGATCCCTCATCCCTTTCTCTGACCCCATCTCCTATCCCTCCACAACTTCTACAGTCTTCCACTGTGCCCTCTGCAGTTCTGGATCACATATTAGAATGACCTCCTGTATCTCCACCACTTCTTGAATTCTCTCACCTTCTTGCTCTACCTGAAACTCGACTCAATATTTTCCCTGTGCTTCTTCCAAGTCATGGTTGTTTTCTTTCTCATGGTTGTCCTACCACTGGGCCTGGGGGTGGGTTGGTGTCTTTCTTGGTCCACAGTGCTGTTCCGGACCATTCCCATCTCTCCCCTCTACCCCTTAACCTGTATCTCATGCCATCAGTATACTCCGTCCCCATCCCTCCTAGTTGCAGTCATCCAAAGACCCGACCACCCAGGTCACTCCCCCTCATTCTTTGAAGATTTTAGCTCCTGGTTCATGGGCCCTTTCTCTACACTAGTCCTTTCAGAATCAGAGCCCTTAAAATAGAAAAAGATACTTCCAGCGCTCTGCCGTCTTAGTTTCTCCAACATATGGTCCTCCATCCAACCTAAGCCTCTCGCTCCTTTGATCATATCCTAGAAATTGCCAACACCCCCCATATTACTGTTCTATTGCAGGATATCAAATTGCCACAAACTGAGCGGCTTAAAAGGACACTTATACATTAGCTCAGAGTTCTGTAGGTCAGAGCTGTTGACCAGGCTGTGTTCTCTGGTTGAGGCAGACTTCACTTACTTGTGGTTGTAGAACTAAGTCCTCATTTCCATGCTGGCTGTCAGCCAGGGCTACTCTCAGCTTCTAGAGGCCACTCAAATTCCTTGACCTGCGGCCCCCTGAATCTTTACAACCAGCAGTGGGGAGAGTCTCCCTTGTATAGAATCCTTCTCATGCTTCCAATCTCTTTCATCAGGCAGAGATCTGTGTCTTTTAAGGACTCTCCTGATTGGGTCAGACCCACCAAGGCTGATCTCCTTTCCTCAGGATTCACTGTCCTATATGACATAACCTGATCACCTGAGTGCCATCCTTATAGTCCTAGGTCCCTCCCACACTCACACCAAGGAGATTATCCAAGGTCATGGGTCATTGGGGGATCCTTTTAGAATTCCTTCTACCATGCCCTTAGTATACTCAACTTCAAGAGTCTCATTCTTAAACTACAGCCTCCTATCTACAGCTCACTTCTAGTTCCGTGTCTTTAGCAATGTCTTGAACTCACCAGAACCTACAGTTTACTGATCTGCCTACATTTTCATGTCCCACATTCCCATCATTTCTTTACTTCCCTCTTTTCTCAGCTTATGGTCAACCACTGTAATCACTCATTGAAACACACCATCGACTCTTTTGTCTCTCTCTCTCTTATTTGCCTGGCAAAAATCCCAACACCAGTTAAATCCCGCTCTCCTTTCCCCATGCCTCTATCCAAGTAGATAAAAGTGGCTGGAGAAGAGCATACTCCTATGCTGACTGGTCTTCTTTTAAATCCGTGAGCACTAATTTAAGTAGGTTCTTAAAGGTGGCTGGAGCTTATAGGACACTTCCCTGCTTTTAAATACCCAAACTTTTAGACTTAGAACAAAGCGATTCAAACCTTTTCTGCTTGAAAATCTCCTAAAATAATTTTTCAAAACTATGTACCCCTTTGCATATTTTAAATGGATAAATTTTCATCAGAAATTTAAATAGTTGAAAATCTTAATTACAGTGTATTGTAAATATATACATTTTTTAATTACAAAACTTTTAAATTACTCTGAGAGAACCTTAAATCAAATAGTGATTTGATATCCATCAGTATCCATTTAAAAATGCACAAACGAGTTCTTCTTTATCATTTAGAAGTTTCATCTCATTCTACTTTTTCCTTGAACTCATTTTTGCATTCCACTTATAGATTTTTATAATTTATTTTATAATGCAAAGTATTTTATTGTTCATCCTATAATTGCTTTGCTTCCAAAAAAGTACATATGTGGTTAAATTAAAAATGGCTTAATGTCTTCATTGTAAGTCTCTTATGTTCAATTTATTCATATTAAAATATCATGATCAGTGCAGAATTTAGCAAAATTATGTAAATATATTACATATTTTGATAAATAATCACAAAGCATGAAAGAATAAAAATCTTGAAATACATCTTACAGTAAGCATAGGACTGGTCTGTAGTTTCCAAAAATTTTGTTTTGAAAAATTTGAAAAAATTGTAGTTTACAAAGTTGCAAGGATGGCACCATGAACAACCATATACCCCACCTATATTCAGCAGTTGTTAACATTTTGCCATATTTGCTCCCTTTCTCTCTCTCCAAATAGTTTTCTTTTCTTGCTGAACCACCTGAGAGTGTTCAGCTGGGCCATGCACCCATAGTAACACAAGGGGAGCCAGAGTCCATGGGCAGGATGCAGATTGTAGGGAAAGTGTGGTGGTGAGCATGCAGAAAGCATCTTACTCTTGTTTTCCTGTGAAAGAGGAATCAAGAGTATGGGGGAGGATTTGTTGGCAATTTATGGAAAAGGGGAAAGTACAAGTCATGTCAGTCAGTGGACTTCGGTCTGGGGTCAGCATCCCCTTGGGGTGTACAAAGACCTTCAGGGGCTACAAGGTCATATGTAGCTTTAACATGATCCATGTGCATTCCATGTGCATTCTCTCCTTAGAATTCTGCTGTTATACTTACTCTCCATCTTGCCAACTTTAAGAGTCCCAGTATTAGACCAACGCCTACTATCTGTAGTTCACTTCTTCTATTTCCATGACTTCAACAGTGATTTGGACTCACATTTTCCACCTGATGCACTTTTTTTTTCTTTTTTTCGGTATGCGGGCCTCTCACTGTTGTGGCCTCGCCCGTTGCGGAGCACAGACTTCGGACGCGCAGGCTCAGCAGCCATGGCTCACGGCCCCAGCCGCTCCACAGCATGTGGGATCTTCCCGGACCGGGGCACGAACCCGCGTCCCCTGCATCGACAGGCGGATTCTCAACCACTGCGCCACCAGGGAAGCCCATGATGCACTTTTTTTACTAGCCTTCCAGGACACCACATTCTTCTAGTTTTCCTCCTAACTCCTTGCTTACTCTTTCTAGGTCTCCTTTGCTTGTTTATCCTCATTCCTGACTGTTAAATGTTGGTTCACCTAGGGCTGAGCCCTTGGACCTCTTCTCTTTGATACTGTTACCTAGATAATCTCATCCAATCTTATGCCTGTAAATCCATCTGTGTACTCACGACTCCTGAATTTGGCCCTTCCTGAGCTGCCGCCAGGACCTTTCTGCCTTCTCCTCTGGCTGCCTCACCTGCTCCCATCCTGTTCCAGCTACACCAGCTCTTTCGCTGCATCTCATTCGCGCCAAACCTGCTCTCTCCTCCCGCTTTTGCAACGCTCTTCCTTCAGCTCTTTCCTCAGACATTACCAAGACTTACCCACCTCCCCACCCCACTTCCTTCAGGTCTCTGCCCAGCTGCCACCTTCTTAGGAAGTCTTCCGACAACCTGACTGAAATCAACAATCCCCGCCCCGTATTCCCTCCGCCCACTCCTTGCTTTATTTTTCTCCAGAGCACGCTTATCTGTTGTACTGTTTTGTGTATTTGTTTATTATCTGTCTCCACCCATAAAGCAGAAATTTTCGTCCATTTTGGTCACTGCTAAATCCCTATTCTTTGTTTTTGTTTCACATGCAAACCTCCATCTCAGGTTTGAGACTATCCTCAGAGCTCTGTTTCTTCTTAATGTGGAATGAGACTTCACTTCCTTTCCCAACAAAGCCATTTCTTTTGGGTTGGCCATAGCTTCTGCAACTGTATCTGAACTGGAGCTCCAGCCAACAAAGTTTTGGGGGTACAAGTGAAGTTGTATTTATCAACCAGTTTCCTCATTTGTGACTCAGAAATGCACATGAAAATTGGAGACTGTCAGTATTGCTTCTGACTCCCCTGGTTGTTTGTTGTTTTGAGTGAATTACTGGGTACATCCCATCCTGTGTTCTCCTTTTCATTTGAGACTGACGCCCTCCACGGAGGCAAGTCTGCACGCCCTCTGCTCCTGACCCACATCTGCTTCGGATTTCACTTGCTGTCCTGTCAGGAATATTCTGCTGACATTTTGAAATCCTTTACCTTAGAAGCTGGGGGAAAAAAAAAATGGAGGTTGAAGCATGGCACCATTAGAAGATTTTATGGATGGGATAAATCAGGTTTGTATTTTTATAGATTTGACAACCCAGCTTTCAAAAGCACAACTGTAAAACATCACAGATTGGAAAATGCCTTGGTGGAGCCCATAAACTATTCTATCAGCTGTCTCACCTATTAATTATTTTCCCCAGCACTTGAAGATTTGAAAGTGACTGACAAAGGTGTTAAGAACTGGTTCAAGACAGTTTGCATTTACACACAGTTTAAATGCACATTCAAAATGATTTCCACCTTTTAAATGTGTCGGTTATTATTCTAGGGTGTGTAACAGCGTGGCAAGAACGACATGGTTAAGGCAATAATATGATCTTCCATCACTTTTATGAGACATTTGCATCCTTTTATGCAACACCTAATTGACAGTTGCCCCACCAGTCCTCCCCAGTGGAACCGCCTATTATATGGAATTTATGGCCAGTGCTTTTGAAGTCAGTTCAATGACATGAAATGAAAATCTCTTTTAAATGACATTCAGTGAAATCTTTTCTCTGGCTGGAAAAATTGCATTTTGAGAAATATTTATTTATTGTGTAGTTGAGCTAGTCACAGTGCCAATGTGTGTGGTGTGGATTAGGCAGTCCTTTTCTGTTGGGGATATACCTGCTGTGGTTTGGAAGTACAAGTCCCAGACCCTGCTGTGGCCCTTCTTATGTATATCAGGGCACAGCCAACAAAGTGGCTGTTCTTGGGGAACACACACCCCTCTTTACTCCATTGGTCCAGAACTTCCTTGTCATGTGTGTTCTCTCTCTCTCTCATCTCATAGCTCTTACTTATTGTCCTTCTGCTAGAGTTTCAGCTCCAAGAAGACAGTGATTCTGTTTTGTTCAAGGATGTGTCCTCTAGCACATAGTAGGTGCTCAATAAATCTTTGCTTAATGATTGAACAATCATTCAATTGCCTTGGCCTTGTTATTTTTGTGACTTTGACACAATATTTATCCTCCCCAACCCATTCAATCCTTGTTCTACAAACCATTGAGTTTTATGATGAAGCCCCAAACAGATGCTATATTTATTTATTTTTTTAAGGAGGTGGATGAGCCACTGCAGCTAAGAACTGGCACCTCTTCCAGCTGACTGATGGGTGGGTCTCCCAAGGTGGCCAAGGGCTTGGATGGCTGCCGGGCCTTTCAAACTGCCTGATCCAGTCTGCCCGACTTTTGGTGGGGCTGGTGAGTGAGTAAGCACAAACGCTGGTTTGGATTTGGGGAGGGTAGTTGACTTTGATTTCTGACTTGGTTGAGGACCAGCATGGAGATCATTGCCTGCATCTTCTGTGACAAAGTGAACATGATTAAAACAGGATGGATAGATGTTCACCGGACTACTGCCAGAGCTGAACTTGGAAATTTATCCTCCGTATCGTGCTTCTAGGGAATGTGAATCCACCCTGGACCCTCCAATGTCCTGACAGTCCTTACAGGGTCTCAAAATGCAAGGACCACATTGACATCCACCTGGTCTGCTCGTGTAGCCCCAGTGCCTGGCATCCTTTTATTCGTCAGCATTCACTGTGCTCTGTGAGTATGAATTGGTGTTTAGCAAACATTGTTGAATGAGTGAAGTCATCCACTCTTGTTTCTGGTTGATACTATTTTAGAGACAGGTTTGAGGAGCCTGAAGCTTACGTACTTTGTGTGTGTGTGTGTGTGTGTGTGTGGTCTTCTTAATGTAAAAGAATGCAAAACGACAAATTAGGTATGAATATAATTATTTATTTGGAATGAGTAAAGAAATTGTAACAAATTACTGGAAGCTTAGAGGTTCAGGTCCCTTCTTGCCAAGCTCTTTTTAGCCAGTTTGCCAGAAATGCTTTCTTAGGAATGTTTTCCTTTTCTCAACTGGCTTTCCTTCTCCATTTAGAACTCCCTGACAGTCCCAGCAATCCCCAGCACTACCGAGCTCATGCGTGTGAAGGACCCCAAATCTTAACCTTCGTCAGCTTCACAGGAATGCTACCTCTGACTCTTTCACTGTGGTCTTCAGAAGGCCTTAGAAAGAAGAGGAGTGGGAATGGGAGGAAAGAGAGAGAGAAAGTTCTTGACTAGTAGGCCATTGGCTCTTTGAGAAAATTCTAGAAACAATCTGGGACCTCAACTAGACTGTAGCCCAGAAATGTTGTAATGCCAGGACACTGCACAGTCTTCTTTTGGACCCCTGCCGTGGTTCCTGACTTGCCCTGTCTCTTGTGACCAGAGTTTGGCAGCCACCAACATCCTGCCCTTGGGTTGCTACTGGGTCAAGCCTCAGGCATAAGCAGAGTTGAATAAATTCCCAGGCTCCATGCTCTACTTGTTGGCAATCAGTGGGGAAAAGGTCAGATCAATTGTTCTTTCTTTCTTTCTCTTTCTCCTTCATCCTATTTTCTGTCTTCTCAGAGAGGGGATCGGTGTATGAGTAGCCAAGTCCTTTGTTCCTCTTCTGAAACCTAAAAACACATTCTGATTTATAGGAGCACGTGATCGTCATTGTTTTCTTTCATCCCCTTAAGTCTCTTCAGTTTCTTTTTGGATCTTTAAGACCACATTTGAGTCACACAGCAGACGTTATAAGTCTTTTCTGTAGCATTTCTAAGACAAAAGACCTTTAAATGCAGTCATGTGGATCAAGTGAATTCAGTAAACGCATGTGGCATTGTGTAAAGGGTATGTCAAAGAGTTGGGACAGACAAGGAGCTTTCCAGAGAGGACAGTAAGTCCCCTACATACAAACCTTCAAGTTGCGAACTTTCAGAGATGGAAGCTTGAGTTCCATCAACGTCAGGCGTGAGTGAAATTGCAGCTTGCCCTCTGTCTCCTATTGCTGAGGATCCTTCAGCTCTACCACCTCCCACCTCCTCTCCCTCCTCCAGTCAGTAGCTCTTCTTGTCTCTTCAGACGATGCCAGCCCCTGTGTGCCAGCTGTTGTACTACTGTACTTTTCAAGGTACTGTACTGGAAGATTAAAAATGTTTTCTTTATTTTTTGGTTTGTTTTTTATGTATTATCTGTGTGAAAAGTATTATAAACCTATGACAGTACAGTACTGTATAGCCGATTGTGTTAGTTGTGTACCTAGGCTAACTTTGTTGGACTTATGACCAAATTGGACTTACGAACGCACTCTCGCAACGGAACTCGTTTGTATGTAGGAGACTTACTATATTTCTATTTCAGGGGCAGATGGAGAATGAACGATGTACCATGAACCTTAACACAAAGTGGATCATGATGATGTAACATAAGGAACGTAAAAAGGGGGAAGGGGCTATAAGAATCCAAGACAGGGCAAGAACACATTGGGTTATATATACTCTTCATGGAGCAGACAGTGAATTTCATGGGACTTTAAAGAAAGGTAGGATTTCAGCAGGCATGGATGGGCTGGGAGAGTAGGAGAAAGGGAAGCATCCCATGAGCACAGCAGGGATTCGGGAGAGTGTGGGGAAAGTTCAGGGAAAAGTGAGCATACAGCTTTGCTGTAAAGTGAGAGAATATGCTGGGAAATATTTTGTAATAGATGAGAAAGGGTAAATTAGGTACACATTATGGATGTCCTTGAATCTTGGGCATAATCGTTGTTATGAAAGACAGTGTGATGTACTGAGGAAATCACAGAATTTGGAGCCGGAAGATCTGAGTTAAATTATGATGCTGTAATTTACCGGCCGACTGGCTCAGCAAATCATTAAACAATTGGAGACTCCCCAATTGAATGGTGGATTAATGTCTGAACTAGTGGTCGTTAGATTATGGTGAGGTTCAGAATAAAGGAATGGTGTTCAGTCATTAATTCTTGCAAGAAACACTTACCTACTGCCTAGGTCCTAGGGTTATTGAGGGAACCAGGCATGCAGGGCTCTGTTTTCAAAGAGCCGACACGTTGGTACAGAGACCCAGATAAGACAGACATACACTAGCCGAAAGAAAATAAGGTAGTTTCAGATAGTGATAATTACTGTGAAGGGAGGAGAACAGGTAATTGAGTAAAGAATAATGAGACAGGGTGGAAGAGCTGGATTTTTCGTACTTCAGATGTGGCAGTTAGGGAAAGCTTCCTGGAGGAGTGGGCAACTGAGGAAAATGAGCCAGAAATGTGAAGACCTGGAGTCTAGAGTTCCAGGCAGTGGTAATAGTAAGACCATACACGAGGATCAGAAGGAAGGCCAGTGTGGTTGGAGGACGGGCAGAAAGGAGGAGACAAGTTCCTTTGTATTATCAGGACAGATCAGATAAGGCTTTGTGGTCTAGAGGAAGAGTTTGTTTTTGATTCCAAGGGCAGCGGGAAACACTGCCTGGTGGAAAGCAAGGGTAGGGCATAATTTATTCTGTGAGAAAAGAACTGCAGTAGGACAGGACCAGAAGGGGCAGACTAGCCCTGGGACCACTGTGGTAATTTAGACAAACAATGGTGGTGGTTTAGGCAGGGTAGCTGTTGGGAGACGGAAACACATGGTTGGCTTTGGGCTATTTGGAGCCTTATCATGAAATTGCTGTTAGATTAGATGTGACCATAGATAAAATGCAAAATAGAAATGCTTTGTAATCTGAGAGCCCCGTATACACAGGAAGGAGTAATAGAGCCTGTAGTCCATGGGGAGAGGTGAAGGTTTTGAGCTTGGGAGTGACACGAAGCAGCACCTCAGCCAGGTAATCAGGCCCTCAGGGCTCGAGGAAAATGCTCAGAGCCCAGGAGGGAGGGCGTCGGGCAGCCCAGCGCTCCTCAGCTTCCTCGGGCACGCAGATCACAGGTTTGGCTCCGCAGATCTAGGGTAAGACTTGAGACTCTGCATTTGGAGGAAGCTTCTGTGATGCTGAAGCTGCTGGTCTGCAGGCCACACTTCCAGCAGCAAAGAATTCAGGAGAATAATTCAGAATAGTTCAGGTGAAATTAATGAGGGCTTGAGGGGGGCTGGGGCTATGGATAAAGAGAAGAGAGCCCTATATATAGTCCAGGTAGAGGAACAAAGGGGAGTCATGAAAAAATGAAGTTTCAACTCACAGGGAACCATGAAACGATGGTGTCAATAATATTCATACTGACAGCAGGAGGATGTTTGGGGGAAGGGAAGAGGATGGGTTTTCTAATCCCCGTTCTTTTTTCTTGTGCTGTAGCATGGGGTCTGACTTGGGTACTGGGGTGGGAAACCCCCCGGGTGGGAAACCACCCCCCACCCAGACCTATCCAGTCTTGTCTGGAAGGAAGATGAGTCAAAGGTTTCATTCTCTACAAGTGTGTCAGCTCAGTACGAGCACGCAGAGTCTGCGTGTATTTATTTATTTTTAATTTTCTTTTTTTTTTGCGGTACGCGGGCCTCTCACTGTTGTGGCCTCTCCCGTTGTGGAGCACAGGCTCCGGACGCGCAGGCTCAGCGGCCATGGCTCACGGGCTCAGCCGCTCCGCGGCATGTGGGATCTTCCCGGACCGGGGCACGAACCCGTGTCCCCTGCATCGGTAGGCGGACTCTCAACCACTGCGCCACCAGGGAAGCCCGAGACTGCCTGTATTTAAAGAGCCACAAAGGGAAGGAGGACCAGGAACCTCGTTCCAAGTAATGCGGTTGGAATTTGAACCCATACATCATCTTGGAAATCAAGAAAGGCCGTGTTTCCTTGGACCGCAGTCTCTGCCTGTTTACTGTGGAGCATCCTTGAGGCCAGCCCCCGCCCCATCTCCTGCACATGACACGCTGCTCACTTCAGATATTGATACTACAGCCCAAGGACTAGTACTAGTACATCTGTGTGATGTTAATAATATGAACAACAGTCCACGTTATTGGACACTTATTATGTGCCAAGTGCTGTGTGAAGCGTTTTACAGTTATTTCATTAAACCCTCACAATTCCAAGGGGGAAGTCTTATTACTATTACCTCTCCCCACGCCAGACATCACCCATGCCCGTTCTGTAGCCAAAGGATGTAAGGTTTTGCAAGGCTTAGTGGTTTGCTAAGGTCCCACAGTAAGGTGGCAGAACTGGAAATCAGATTAATCAATTAAGTAATTCTTCCAACCAGCAGGCCCAGGGAGTCTGTTCTAGCAGCCTCGCCCTGAAGCATCAGGTAAAACAGCTCCCCTGGCAGCACCTCTACAAAATCATCCTTCCACCCACCTGGGGTTAAAACAGGGTACTTGGCCCAGCAACTGGTTTAACTCATCTCTGGTGCTAGTTCTGTCCCCAGTGATCTGTGTGACCTTAGGCAAAGCACTTGAATTCTCTGGGCTAAAATATTCTCCCCTAGAAAAAAAAAGAGGGGGATTTGATTTCTCAGGCCCTGCTATCCATTAGAACAACAGAGAAGCCTTTAACAAATACTGTTGCTGGGTAACCCCCAGAAATCGCAATTCACTTTGTTTGGCGAACTCAGGTATTGAGACTTTTATAAACCTACCAGGGGCTTCCAGTGGACAGCCAGGGGTGAGCCCCCAGACTGGCCGATCGCTCCTCGAAGGCGGTGAAGGAAAGCCCACCTCTGTCACTGTCTTCCTAAGACTTTGTGATGCAAACCTCTACCAGAACTCATTTCGTGGTAGCTTTTATTCTGAGCACAAAGCCTCAGTGGGGCTATGCGGTCTGAAACATTAGGGAGGTCTGATCTGGTCATAAAAATCGTGGATTTTACAGGTGAAAAATAGGAATGTGGGAAAGACGATCCTTTTTTTTTTTTTAATAAAAGAAAATGCTTCTCCAGAATGGCCCTCTGAGGCACCTGGAGGGGCCTGGGTACTTTGTGTGCTGAGATATAACCTGAGGCTGAGAAGTGTGCTCAGGGCCAGCAGGACCCGCCTGGATTTGGCTGGGAAAACATAGTCTCCGGATGCCTGAGATATTACGCACAGTGACATGAGGGCAAGGCACGAGCTGTACATAGAAATTTTTTCATCCCCACGGTTGGGACGTCGAATACCCTCCTGTGCCTCTGGGGACCAGAGCTTCCAGGCGGCGTGTGTGTGAGTGGCAGCACCTGGAGCCACAAAACCCACGGAGGTGACATCATGACCAGTGACCCCGGCCCGGGGGTGTTTCAGCAGAACGGTCCCTCCGCATAGGCTGTGCCGATTCCTTCGTTGTAAGGACTGCTGTATTCTCCCTGAGCTGTGCCGTCAGAGCCAAGCCTCAGCCGACTCCCTTTGATCCGAACCTTCTCTCACTTCTGGTCCAGAACTGCTGAACCCGGAGATGTTTGCCTCCCGGCGCAGGATGACGTCAGCGAGGAGGCAGCTCCTCGGCGGAGGCAGCCAAGTCCTCAGACGCGATCTCGGAAGTAGGACGAGTACATTGTGTTTCTGCGCTTCAACCCAGAGAACTTCTTGGTCCCCGAAGCCTGTGCCAAATGTGTTTGCGTAACCTCAGTCAGGCGCTTCCAGAATGTGGGCTAAGGACTTGCCAGGGTTTCATTTCTTTCGGGGATGAACATCCATGCAGAGCCTCAGTGGTGACAGCCATGCAAGCCAGCGGGAATCGGGGGCTCAGACCTCAAAAAGGGCGAGGGTCCTGAGAGACGCTCTCCCTGCCCGGGCTACACACGAGACACCCCTGCCCTGGCTCACGCCATATGGCCACGAGAACACTGAGATGAAGTTGGCCAGGCATGCTTCCATTTTGTTTGGGCTAAGGGTGTGTTAATGCCGTGGAAGGGAGCTAGAAAAGCTACCAATTTGGCCGCTGCTTCTGAACATTTGCTCTGCATTACTGAATCCTCCTGGTTAAAGACAACTTCCTTGCAATTCTTTCCGCCGAGGCGGTGGGATGAGAACACACACATCCTATACACATGCAAACACACACACGGAATTAAAACCTTTCGGAAATGAAAATCATTTATCGCACGTGTGCCCACATTCACATGCCCCTACTGGGAGAAATACAGGACTATAAAAATGGGCGTGCACATAAAAATGACCAATTTCAGGGCCAATGTTGGTGTCTTTCAAAGGTCAGTGTTATGATAATAAACTCCTACTTTGTAGTGCTTTAGAGTTTGTAGAACAATTTCACGTCTCAACTGATCAGCCCAATGACTTTGTAAGGTAAGGATTCGTTTCCTCTCCATTTTAAGGAGATGAAAGATCAGAGAAGTTAAGTGACTTGTTCAAGATTACACAGCAGTTAATTTCCAGACTCAGGATAAAAAACACGGGTCACTCGCATCCAACCTCTCTACCAAATGTGGCTCTCTAATCTTGACCTTCGAAAGACCAGAATTCAATTGCCCTGTGACTCATCTATTTATATGGCTAGATGTTAGGCCTAGTGTCTCAGAGTGTGCTTTGAGGACCAGCCTGTCCTGGGAGCCTTTGAGAACCGCAGACATGCAGACCCACCCCAGACCTTCAGGATTCCCCTCAGGTGATTCCCAGGCACAGTCCAGCTTGGGATGCCCTGGAGGAGGGGCCTTGGGTTTCAGTCTCAGCTCTGCCACACTCAGGAGTTCCTGAGTGCCAGAACTGCATAACCTGGGGAACTAAGAAGAAAGACCCATGCCAGGATCCCACCAACTATGAGACAAAGACAGAGATTCACTTTGAAAAACGCCCCAGGTGGCTCTAATGTGTCACAGATTGAGAGCCATTGGAATAGATCATTTCTGAGGTTCCTTCCCACCCTGGGTGAGTCTGAGAGCCTTCCCTTCCTCTGCTCGGGAAAAGGAGTTAAAACATCCTTTTACCTTTAAAGAGGCCCCAAAGCATCGTGCAGCACTCAAGGCCCTGGGGTGAGGAGGGATGGCCTGCACAGCTGGCCTTTCAGATGAAGCTCTCCAGTGTCCCTTAGGACTGGCCCAAGAGTCAGCAGATTGCAAACACCACCGAGAGTGCCAAGGAGAAAGTTCCAGACAAGATCTGGATCCCAGGAACAGCCTGGCTGTTGCTGGTAAGGCATTGAGAGTCCCCAAGTCATTACTGTGTTAAAAAAAAAAAAAAAAAAAAAAAACAGATACCAAAACAAACCCCACAGTTCCCTGGGTGTACAGAGTCACGCTGGAAAATGTGGGAATGTGTTCAGGCTCCCGTGGAGCCATCTGCTTGAGCTATCAGGAGGGAACATTCGTTAGGGAGAGATTGCGCCTGGGTCAGGGGAGGACAGCTGTACAGCCGGGGCCACTGAGCTAGCCCGTGCAGGAGGGAGCTGGTAACTCGAGATGTCCGCTGTTTCACTGCTTCTTAGATATGCAGAGAGGATGCCAGGCAGCAGGACCCACGACGATTTACTGGGTTTTGCAAAAGCAATCTAGAAACTGGCAGAGGTTTCTGGTAGTGCTCCGTGCTGCCGGCGTGAACACTCGTGTTCTCATCTGCTGTCTGAGGCTGGTCAGGTCTCACTCTGGCCACAGGAGGCCACGTGCTTCAGCTGGGTGCCACACACAGAAAGTACACAGTTGTCGCCATCGCTGGCTGCCGGACCTGCGCCTGTCACGTCCCTCTTTGCTCTCTGCCTTTCCTCCTCTCTCTTTCGCTCTCAGTTTTATGGCTTAGCAACTGCATGGCTAATTATTTGATTTTCCTCCCCCTAAACTTCTTGGATTCCTCTCATCACCTCCTTCCTGTCTCTTCCCGGCCCTTATTCCCAGGGCACAATCCAATTCCCATAGCTAAGCCTCCCACTCGCTCTCCCAAGCTCAGGATCCCAGGGAATCTGGAAATACTGGTGTAGACTTCTCTTGGATCTTGGAATAGAGGCGGGAAAGCTTCTAGGCTTTCGGTACCCATCATCTTTGACGCTTACCCTCTCCACGTGCGTTGGCCGTCCCGTGACCACCACAGGACAGGTCAATTTGGTGACCAGCCATCTGTCAACAAAGACGCCAAGGCAGGGAAGCATCCTGTTCTCCTCGTAGGTCTAAGAGCAGCAGGATGTGGGCAGTGATTACAAAAGCCAGTGGGTCGGGCTTTCTTGGTGGTGCAGTGGTTAAGAATCCGCCTGCCAGTGCAGGGGGCACGGGTTCGAGCCCTGGTCCGGGAAGATCCCACGTACGCCACAACTACTGAAGCCTGCACGCCCAGAGCCCATGCTCCGCAAAAAGAGAAGCCACTGCAATGAGAAGCCCGCGCACCGCAACAAAGGTAGCCCCCGCTCGCCACAACTAGAGAAAGCCCTCACGCAGCAACAAAGACCCAACGCAGCCAAAAACATAAATAAATAAGTAGATGAATTTATTAAATAAGTAAATAAAATAAAGCCAATTGGTCTCAATCCTGCTACATCTTAGAATCCGCTGGGAAATTTTCAAAACGTACCAATTCCTGGGCCTCACTCCTGGACTTCTGTCTTAACTGGGCTGGGGTGATGCCCAGGTTAGGTATGTTTTTTTAAAACAAGCTGTTGGCTGGGTTGAGGGCCACTGCTGTTCCAGGGTCTGAAATAGGTGTCAAGTCACCAAATCCCCACTTCCAAGACGGACAGTGTGGTTTTCCCCAAATTGAGTCCTACAGTCTCTGTAAAAGCGAACATGTTTGCTGGTCCATGGGGGAGGGCCAGTGTGAACACTAGTGTTAGAAAAAAATGTGATTGTGCTGTTACCTGGTACATATTATTAACCGCTAGCCAAGTGTTGCCCAATAGTCCTCCCAGCGGGGCTGGCTGTAACGAGTAGGACGGAGGCATCCGACTCGTTTGTAATGACCCGTTCGCGCCGCTAAGTACAGCTCACACCAACCGCTCTCCCTGAGGCCTCTGTGCCGGCGGGCTTTGCATTGCTTATTCAATTATGGTATGTGTCCACAGCCTAGTCGCTTTTAGATTTGCCCTAATTCCTTTTGCAGGGGGGCACCTCTGGAATGGGTGTCATTTGCGTATCTGTCTTAATTGCCCTTTCCTGACGAAGAAAATGGGGACTGCCACCAGCCCTGGGATGCAGCTGGGTTGACTGGGGCTATGGGGAGAGGAGGAACCATAGAATCACACATCTGCCTGCTTCCAGCTGTGTGGGACCCCAGCAAACCGGCCTCCCGCCACCTGTCCCTCCCTGTTGCTGGCAGAAGCCGCACGCGCTCCTGATCCGAGAATGTACCTTTAGGCGTTGTCTCCGTCTATGGCGACAGATTGTGAAGGAAAGAGTTTTTAAAAGGGACACGCGTGCAGGGGCTCCAATCCCTGGCGGCGGGGTCTCCCCACAAGGAAGCTGGGATATCATGGCTACAAGGCATCCAGAAAGTTCATTCAGCTTGGGGCCACATCTTCAAAGGTTCATGCAGCTTTGTTGGATGGAGCTTTCTGGGATGATGGAAATGTCCTCTAACTGTGTTGTCCCGTTCAGTGGCCAGTAGCCACGTGTACTCAGAATTGTCTAGAAACTGAACTTTTAAGCTTATTTAATTTAGTTAAATTTAAGTAGCCCCATGTGGCCAGGGGCCTTTGCATTGGACAGCTCAGGTATACAGAGTCAGGCAAGGGGGAGAAACCTGGGTCCAGACACGACCCCAGGACGTGGGAGGGACTCGTGCCCTGTCTAAAGGAGGCTCACTCGACTCCAAGGAATTGTTGCCGTGTGGCAGTGTCACAGGCTCAGCAGTGAGATGTTCTGTGTTTTCAAGAGAAGACAGCAATCCAGGTTTTTGTTTGAAACCTCCTAAGTTTTAAATGTTGGAAACTAGTCAAAAATTTTACAGAGCTTGTAACTTTCCTTTTAGTACAGTTCCTTCATTTTATATCTGAGGAAACGGAGACTCAGGGAACTGACATGTCCTCCCCAAGGCTGCAAAGCAAGTGGGTGACACAGCCTTACCTGGTCTTATTCTAGATTTACCTCTCATCTCTTAATCTGTGACCGTGCTCTTTCTCTGTATTCTCATTCTAGATGGTACCTATTTTATCCTCCAGATATTTTCATTTTCCCAAACTGACCTGTGAGTTTGTCCTCCCCACTTATCCTTCCAGCCAGCGAGAATCTTCTCCAAGCATCTGAAATGCCCTCGTGGCAAAGGAGAGAGAATTTTTGCTTCTCGGATTTAGGGGGCTGGAAGCAGTCTGTCTAGAGGTCTGAAATTCCTTTGAAGTCTCATATTTTGTCTTAAAAAAATGCATGCAAACTTGGCAGTCTGCTCCTTAATATATTTGTGCTTATTTAGTATTAGGACAAAATCCTCCTTTATATTTTCAAGTAAAACTGAAGTTCCTAAGAGAAGCACCAGTTTAATCTTACGGTTTCAGGAATTATCTGGCCCACAGCTCATACCATTTAGTACCTCGTACTCCAGTTTGAAACGTGCTGATGCATGGCAAGCGATTTTGATGGTCAGCTGAAATTTCTCTGCCTTCCCAATGCGCCATCACTGAACAGGTAGAGAGGAGACTTCTTGTTTGGGGATGTCAGGATTTCTAGTCTTTTCCAGGAAGATGTGAACAGTTCGGGGCATGAACTTGGATCGTATCTCCTTATCCTTGAATTTCAGATCTTTCAAAGGCATAGATACAGAGATAGGGTAAAGCAGGGAATATAATCAGGAACAAAGAGATCAGTCCAATGTCACTGGCTATTTGAACGGCGTTGTCTTCCAGGAGACGTTTGTCTCTAGCAAGTGAGAAATATGGAAGTAATAAGGAAGGAAACCGTCTTGCGGGGGAGAGAGGAAACAACCTTAATTCAGCCTCCCATTGCATGTTCTTAAGGCAAACGTGCAGGTATTTCAGCTCACATGTGTATATATACACCTTGAAGAGAGGATGCAGATAAAAGAAGGGTAGCTCTCATAAAGAAAAGCCACAGACTACTAGTCCTGGGTTAATTTTGTTAAGCTCTGTGGCTTCTTGATACATCAACTTGTTTTCTGTGTTTTTGCATTATCCCCTCCTTACCTCAAAGGCTTCCAGTCAGTTAGATGTAAAGGAAAGTTTAAGAATATTGACATTGAGTTTGCAGCTAGTCGTGGCTCAATAAAGTTAAGAGAGAAAAGTATCTTGAGCATTTTTTGCTTAGATAAAAGACTGGGAAAATGTGGGACCCTTTGTGAATTTACTGTCACTTACTGTCCGCATTTACATTCAGCGTGCAGTGCATTATGGATTCTCATGAATGGGATTGGTTTTACGATGAGCTTTGGTTGATCTGGGCAAATCCTGAGGTCTTCTTGATCTCCCTCCTACATTCTACTTTTTGTTTTGTTTTGATCTTGAAATTTCCAGAAGACATCCAGGATTTCAACTATCACTTTCCCAGTTCCCCAAAACATCCCCCCATATTTTGAATTGCCTACTGGATACATCCTCCCTCTTGAGATACCATAGCATATCAAACTTAAAATTTGCTAAAGAAAATGTATTATCTTTTCTCCCAAACCTGCTCTATATCCTATGCTTTCTCTCTCAGACAGAGGTGAAATGGCTCACTTAGTTTCTCAAGTTAGATAATCCTCCATCATCTTTGAGTTTTCTTTTGCTTTTCCTTCCACATTCAAGTAGTTGCCTATCTTGTCAAATTTCTCCTGATATATCTGGCAGCATTCCCAGTGCTATGACTTTGCTTCAGAGCATCATGTCTTGTCTAGACTACTGCTATGGCCTCTAAAGGATTTTTTTTTCCTGACCTCTGGTTC